>NC_088931.1:50680000-50852500 GCF_038396675.1 Hydra vulgaris
TCTTTGCTTTATGTATAAATGTAAAACTAACACTTCCCTCTATCCTTTTTATAATTTATACTCACATAAAAAAACAAATTCTATCTTCGAAATGAAAACTTTATCCAACAACCTTTTTCGTACAAATTTTTTTCATACAAATTTTGGTAGATCTAGAATTTCTTATTTGTATAAAATTGAAAAATAATTCTTTAACCTTAAAAAGTTTTTCTCTCAACATTTATTTCAATATACCTTACTACCTCAGACATTTGTTCACGATGAGCTCAATTAGGAGTCGAGTTAAACATTAGTCCATAAAACTTTGCTTTACGTAACACTTCTAGCAAACTTCTCACAAGCAATGGATGTCTTGATGTGAATAAACTTGTTCTGAATTTTCGATGAAAGATATGAAGTGGATACTAGCTTAATCTCCGTAAATCTTATGTGTTCTTTTATAACAGCGTCAAAATTAGAAATTATTTTCAACAAACAAGCAAATTTACTATATTAAAATCTGACTGAAGTGGTTCTTTGTGGCCTTGCAAAGCCAGGTTTTGTATTACAAGGTATTTGATGCAGTGAAAACGTCTTACAAAATATCACATCACTTTCACTTTGAATTTGCTCTTAAAGTTCTGCATGAATTATCCCACTGTTGTTAAGTAAATTTTTTTTTAAGAACAATCATTCTCTCAAGTGGTTTCTATTGTTTTTTCCAAACTGGATTGGTTATCAAACCGGGAAAAAAGAAGAAAGCAAATACAAAAGGCAGACTTTTTGGAAGGTAAATAAACTAACCATGAACGCATCACTTGCTCACCAAGACCATTTTCTAATTTTTTTTTAACAAGTTTTGTTTGTAGGACAATTTTTAGTGAGCAAAAAAGGACCCTCGTTGTTTTGAAATACTTTGAATTAGACCATCCAACTACTCGAGCTTCTCAACTAATAAAATATTGAATAAAAAAAATATGAAAGTTTTCGTTAACTCTAATGCTCGATTAGTTTATCAAAGTAAAATGACGTATTCACAAAAATGAAGAACGACAATTAAAAAAAAACGTTTAATAATGAATTTTGAATGATACTATTATTCTTTTAAATAGTTTTTCTCCTTTAGATGTCATTCTGAGCATCGGTTTGACTTAATTTAGTAACGGCATTTTCAACTGGTGCGAGAACATCAATAAGGTTTTGTAGCGCAAAAATATCATTTTCTAAAATGGGACCAAAATTCAATTAATTCGATTAAAGGTTCGTTAATAGATTCAAATAGAATTAACTAGTGATGTACCAATTAATCGGCATCGGCTTAATTGGCTTAAATGGCCACTTTTTGTACAATCGGAATCGGTATCGGCATCGGCCTTTTTTTATTAATTTACCGATATGCATTACCGATGGCATTTTAATACTTTTATCCTGCATTTTGATAATAATTAAATAATAAATAACCTAAACTTTATGCATCGCTTAGAATTTTTAGAAAAATTATTTATTTTGACTTTGTTTACAGGCAAGTTTATTTATTCTTAAAATAATGTTTATAAGCTTTAATTTAACAGCTGGATGTAATTATACTTTTATTACTATAATGTTGTTTTTAGTATAATTTTATTTTGTATTGTTTTATTGTTATACTTAAAAGTAACTTATTTAAGCATTGTTATCTATATGTATTCCAGTATTGCTATCTATATTTTTAAATGATTGTTATTTAGATATCTAAATTACTAATAAGGTAGTGAAGTTGCAGAATCAAATATATATTTAGAATGGCAGCAGCTTTGTTTGGAAAAGATATTCCAATAAAATCACGCAGCTGGGTGTGGAAATATTTTACTATTTCTCCTGAAGATACTTCAATTGCAATATGTAGCCTATGCAAAATGAAGATTACAAGAGGTAACAAAGAAAAAACATCTAAGTCTTTTAACACAACAAATATGTTGTCTCATATTAATACAAAACATAAAGAAATAGCAAGCAAATAGTTGAAACTTCATGATGAAGAAAACAAAAGAAAAGCAGAAAGTGAACAAAACGTATTCAAAAAAATCAAGTCAACTCATGCAAGTTGCTCAAAACAGTCTCAACAAACTTTGTTTCAAACAATTGAGAAAAAAAAGCCCTGGGACATTAATGATCACAGGTCTAAATTAATTAGTAAATATATTGCAGAAATGATTGCAGTTGATATTCAACCTTTTTCTATAGTAAAAGACATCGGATTTCAAAGATTGTTAAACCATTTATGTCCTAACTATTGCTTTCCAAGTAGAAAATACATTAAAAACTCTGTTTTTCAAAATATATACAACAAGGTCAGACAAAAGGTTCAAAAAGAAATAAATGATGCTTCATATATTTCATTTACAACTGATGGATGGGCATCTACCAACGGAAAATGCTCATTTCTTAGCCTGACAGCTCATTGGTTAACTAATGAATTTCATCAAAAATCAGCAATTCTTCGAGTTTTTCAACTCAATGTATCGCATACTGCCAAAAATATAAGTGAAGCAATTCAAAGTTCTATTAATGACTTTCTTATTCCAAAATTCAAAGGTACATTTAGTTGCTAGAGACAACGCAGCTAATATGGTAGCTGGCATAAGAGAGGCAGGTTACAACAGTTTGCCGTGTTTTTTACACACTTTGCAACTTGTGTTGAATGATGCTGTATTTGCCCAGATATACATTAAAAATATATCAACAATTTGTAAAAACATAGTAACCCATTTTAATCATTTGCCATCTTCTTTTGAAGCTTATAAAAAATATCAAACTAGTTATCAAGTGCCAGAAAATAGGTTCAAACAAGACATAACAACAAGATGGAATAGTCAATAATTTATGTTTGAAAGAATTTTTGAACAGAAGCGTGCTTTGATCCCATTTTGTTGTGATAATGACAACTCTAAACTAAAGTCACTGGAAAACAATGAATGGATTATTTTAGAAAAGTTACTACGGCTATTAAAAATGTTTAATGATATAACAAATTTGTTAAGTGAGCGTGAAGCAATTGCATCTGCTATAATTCCAACTATACAAGTTATAAAAACCATGCTGGTTCAAGCTGAAAAGTCTCCCTTGTTTTTAGGATTAGGGACAACTTTAAAAGAATGTAAAAAATTAGCGAATGAAAAATTTGAAAAATATCTCAATGACAAAAATCTCATTTAAGCCACATTTTTAGATCCGAGGTATAAAAATAACTTTTTTCCAAATGAAGAAGCTGATAGTTATTTTGAAAATATTATTAAATGGCTTGTAGATTGCTCAAAAAGTCTTCAACAAAAAGATCATATGGAATTTCAACCTGAGGTCAGTTTGTCATCAAGTACAATAAATCTAGATTTCGATTTTTCAAAATGCTTTGAAAATTTTGTTAAAAATAAAACAATTTAATCGAAAACAAATCAATATCTGAAGTTCTGCAAGAAACAGAAAACAAGCATTATTTAAAATTGAAAAATGAAGTTTTAATTTATTTGAGCCAAGACATTATCATGCAACAAGAGAGTCCTATAGTATGGTGAAGAGCAAATAGAAATAACTTCAAGCAATTAGCTCCAATAGCTCAGAAGTATTTATCGTGCCCTCCATCTTTGGTTAAAGTTAACGGTTGTTCAGTTGTGGAGGACAAGTTTACTCTTCAAGACGAAATAAGTTAACTCCAGAAACAGGAGAAATGTTTATGTTTTTACATTACAATATTCGTATACACAATTTTAAATACTAAACATTGTGACAACTGCTATTGATGCTTTCTTCAGTTATTATTTTATTATTTTTTTTGGTATTTCATTTTGAAGTCTCTTAATTTATTTTATTTTGAGAATATATATATATATATATATATATATATATAATATATATATAAATATAAATATATATATAATATATATAAATATATATATATAAATATATATATATATATATATATATATATATATATATATATATATATATATATATATATATATATATATATATATATATATATATATATATATATATAAGTGAGGTTAGTATTGCGGTGTAAAATACAAAAACTCTTGTTCGTATGACAGTGCTCAATATTATCAAATAATAGAGCAATTTATACTTTATGTAATTAAATGAATAAAAATAACTAAATAGCGGGACTTAAAGTTTCTTAAAGACTTAAAGACTCAAAGGTTTGTATTCACATATGGGCATGAAACTTTAAGTCCCGCTATTTAGTTGTTTTTATTCATTTAATTACATAAAGTATATATATATATATATATATATATATATATATATATATATATATATATATATATATATATATATATATATATATATATATATATATATATATATATATATATATATATATATATATATATATATATATATATATATATATATATATATATATATATATATATATATATATATATATATATATATATATATAGAGAGGTTTTTTTTTATTTGCTTTTTATAAAGAGATTAAAATTCTAAGTAAACTGCTTATCATAATATTTTCTTTTTAAAATTGAAATAAAATACGTTCCTCTAAAATTGTATTTATTTTTTTTGAAAGCTTTCTTTTCATAGTAAAAAAGATAAGAAGTGTATATTTTTTTAACTGAGTTTTTCTAACATCTTTTAAAGTAATTGTTTGGCTCTGATTTGGGTCCAAGTATTTGTTTACCAGTACGGATTCCATGAAAAATTTTATCCGATTTATAGTTCTATGGCTTTATATCTTCAAAACTTTAGTAATTAGTTAATTCATCGGCATCGGTATCGGCCTTTTCTTATCCATCGGTATCGGCATCGGCCAAAAAAGTGTTATCGATACATCACTAGAATTTAAAATCGTTGAATCGTTACACTCAAAGAACTCCATCGAGATTTTATGGTTAATTTTAACTTAAATTTTTCCTCATTATTTAAGTTATATTTTGTTGCAAAGTAGAATGATTTGTAGCCAATTTTTTAAACATTCTTTTAACTTAAATTGGCGATAATTTCATCAAAGGGCGATGATTTGATCATTCTTATATCTTAAATTCGCGATATTATGATCAAAGTCAGTATTCAATGTCTTAAAATACTCATTTCCTTCACCAAAATCTAAATTGCAATCAGAGTACTGATCCTCTGTGTTTTTCTATTTCTTCTTCTATATCATCATCAATCAAATCATCGTCAAACATTTTATCGGAAATATAATTTTTTGGTATATAAAAACAATCCATCACGGCTAAATGTAGCGCGTGATTATGGCAAATTTGATTTAAAGCACCTAACAGATTAGCACATTTTTTTATTACGGCTGTTCCACCCTTAGTTGATTCAATAGCATCATAAATATATGCAATCTGTAAGTTACTAACAAAATATATAGGTAGCAGGGGTAAGAAGAAGACTAATGTGTCTTATCGCCAAGCTCCATGATAAATTCCGTAAGTGTAAAGTTTAATTTAAAAATAACTTCCGTTAACTATATAAAATAAACAAATGTAAATGTGGTAAAATAATAAATAAAACATTTATTATTAAAAAATAGCAAGAGCTATTGCTATTGGCTTAAACATGTTCTTTTAAAACCATGGAAATATTTAATTTTTATTTATTGAAAAATTATGAATTTAATTTTTTTTATTTTTTAATATTAAGTTACAAAACACAAAACAAAAGTCTTAGGATCAAAAAATAAATGAAAACTCAGTTGCCGCAAAATAACTTTTCGGTTGTATTTAGGTGTTATTTGATTTGTTTTGAATTATGGATTAAAAGTTTTTGGAATAATACTTTTATTAATTTTGAACATAAAAATTAGATGATAAATATTTATTTGGAAGATATTTAGTATGTTTAACTTAGTAAATAAAGGTTGGTAGGGTGTATAGCGGCTTTCATTGGATATAATTCTGATTGCATGTTTTTGCATATTAAAGAGTTAATTGAATTCATTTTTATTGGTACTACACCAAGCAATGTTAGCGTAGTTAAGACAGGAATTAATAAAGGAGAAATGTAAGAGTTTTAATCAACTTGAATTTAAAAAAAGTTTTGTCTTATAAAGTAGGCCAATGCTTCTTGATATTTTACCTTCAATATATTTTATATGACCTCTCTATGTTTCTTTTTTGTCAAGGAGTACTCCTAGTAATTTTAACGATACTTCTCGTTTTATTTCGCAATTGTTAATACAAAGATTTTGAGGTTTAAATGGCATTTTGTTTCATACTACGGAAAAACTAACAATATATTCATATTCTTTTTATTATTATTATTTTTTTCTATTATTATTTGCCGTATATTAAAATTTATAATGAAATAAACCGTGTTAATAAATAAGAGAGCTGGAGCAAGCAAAAGACATAAACAGTCTGATCATCGAGCCCCATTTACATTGAAAAAATCGTCAGTTAATATACAAAAAAGAAAAGTAACTAAGTACATAATAAGAATTTTACACACGTTAGTTACAATATAAATATTATTATAATATAAATATTAGTGTATATATTATAACGCAATATATCAAAGATTAATAACAACATAAAAGTATTAAAGTTTTTTAACCAAAAAAATTAAATAAAAATAAAACTGCAACAAAAGAGAAGAAGTGTCAATAACTTTTTTTTTAGATAATTTATATTGTTTATGTATTTATTTTAAATAAGATATTTTAAATCAAAGTCATTTTGTAATTAGAGACTCTTAGATTCTTTCCTGAATTGTTCCAAAGAGATGTTTTGAATATTTATTTTTTTTGTAATAAATTTTGAAAAGTGTTTCCATAAAAACAATCCACAGTATTGGATTTGGTAAGAACTTAGTTTTAATTAGTTTTTGGTACAATAAAATTGTTAATTGAAAATTTAGTAGGGTACTTGTGCGAGATTTCACTAAAGTAAGACTGCAATACAATAGGAGAAAGCCCATGTTTTATTTTAAACATGAATTGTAGAAATTGATGTATATTAAGTTTATAGATACTTAGGGCACCAAGCTTCCTTAAAAGAAGTTTGCAATGAAAAGTTCTGTGTGCACCAAATACAATCCTGCATGCGTGTTTTTGTTTACTATAAAGTTTTTTTAATTTACTACAACTAGTACTACCCCATACAATATTACAGTAAGAGATAAAACTACGACTAAATGAAAAGTATATTTTTTTCAAGGAAGCAGTGTTAAGATATGGTTTAGTTTTATATAATATGGAAATATTTATTGAGATTTTATTTTCTATGTATTTATATGTGGTTTCCATGAAAAATTTTTATCTAGTATTACTCCCAAAAAATTAACGATTGGTTCCCTTTTGATCAATGTTTTATTAATTAAAAGATTAGGTAATTTTAGATGAACATCATCACCTTTACTAGGTTTGGAGAATCAAATAAATTTAGTTTTTTCTATATTTAACGAAAAGCTATTACTTGTAAACCACTCGTTTATTTTTAATAGTTCTTCATTAAATACATTTAAGAGAACTTTTATGTTTTTGTTGGAATAAAAAAGGTTGTTGTCGTCTGCAAATAATATAACATTTAAAATATCTGATACTAAGTACAAATCATTTATATACAAAAAAAAATAATAATGGTCCTAAGATTTCACCTCGGGGCACACCACATGTAATGTGTTTTTCTTTTTCAACTTTTTTTAAATAATGCATTGTGACCTGTTCGCCAGGTAATCTTCAAACCAAAGTAAGTTTTTATTTCCTACTCCATAGAGTTCCAGTGTCAAAGGCTTTTGACAGATCAATAAAAACTCGTAAGGTAAAATTTTCATTATTGAATGTATCTGATTCATGATTAATCAGTTTGATTACCGGATGGTTAGTTGAATTATCTTTTTTAAACCAAAGTTGTTTACTGCACAGCAAACTGTGTAACATCAAATAGTTTTAAAGTCTGTTGTACATTATTCGTTCCAATAATTTTGAGAAGCAAGGTAAAACGGAAATAGGTTGGAAATATTAGTTTCGTCACCAGATTTAAAAATTGGAGTGATTACGGCAACTTTATGTTTTTTTCGGCACAACACCCAGTTTTAATGAAAAGTCAAAAATATGAGATAATGACGGTTCAATGATATCGAAAACTGACTTAACAACATTTACACTAATTTTGTCAATGCCCGCACTTTTATTACTTTTAAGACTATTAAAAGCATTCCATATTTCGTTTAGATTTAAATTAGATTCTTCCATAATAGTATTACACGGTTTAATATAAGATTCAAACTTTATGGTACTTGGCGGAATTTTACTCGCCAAGTTCGGCCCTACTCCAAGAAAAAATGAGTTTAGTTTTTCAGCTATTATTTATCATAAATCATTTCCCCGTCAATTAAAAGCTTTTGGGGAGATTATTTTTTACACATTTATTTTTACCAATTATTTGTTTATTCCACATTTTTTTAGTGTCACCGTTTGTTTTTTCCAGCAACTTTGCATAATAAATTTTTTTAGAGTGTTTTTTTTGTTTTTTCAAATAAGTTATTATAGTTTTTGGTAGTTTATTTCATTTTTATATGTTTTATGCCTTAAATATTTAACATAAAATTTTATCAAATATAGTTATAAAATCCAAGTCTCTTTTAAACCCCTGGTCATCCAGGGGTTTAAAAGAGACTTGGATGCTATAATTATTTTTTTTTAACAGGAAATGCTATTTCATACTGTTTACAGAATTGCGCTAAAAATAGTTCATATGCATTATTGACTTATATATATATATATATATATATATATATATATATATATATATATATATATATATATATATATATATATATATATATATATATATATATATATATATATATATATATATATATATATATATAAATATATATATATATATATATATATATATATATATATATATATATACATATATATACATATATATATATAAATACATACATTTTTATATTCACATGCTTGGGCAGACGTTAAATGCATTCAACTACTGTCTTGTAGAAGACCTTCTAAGCAAAAACTAAAGGGTAACACATTCTATCTATTGACTAGCTTCGCACCTTTTCTTCATCTATTAAGCTGGCGTAGATGTATATTTAATACATTATTTCCAGTTTTGGATGTTAAATGCTGGATCTTCTTGACTCATGCATGTGTCTCTTTTTTTATGACAAGGCAACTCATTTTATTATCTCCTAATGAGGGTACAGCTCTAAAATTCAGCTTTGTTGTTCTAAAGCAGGCTGGTAGTCAGGTTTCCTAAACACTGTGGTAGCTCTTAGAGAGGTTGATTTCATCAACAGCAGTAAACTATCAAAATACAAACAGTACCACGTTTCGCATTGATGATTTCTCTGTTTTTACTTTTGGTGTTTAAGGCCACATTTGGAGCCCTTTTTTACAAAGAGTTTTTTTAATAGCAATGAGACTCTATTACCTTTCTTTCTTTATGTTCTATATCGCTCTCCTTTATCTCAAGACTGCACTCTTTTTAATATTATTTCTGATCAAATTGACCAAACCCTCTCTCCTTATCTTTCAGCCAATATCGTTGTTGTTGGTGGCTTTCATGCTTATCACACTGAATAGTGTCAGCAACTCTGCAGATATTAGGGTCCACAGCTTTTTTCTTTCTCAATCTCTGGCACAAATAGTCAACTTTTCAAATCGCATTTGCAGATATTCCAATTTACCTTCTCTACTCGACTTAAAATAATTTTATTTTTAATCTAAAATTCATACCAAAACTGCAATTTCATTTACCATTTTCAATTTCATATTTCAATTACCTAATCATTATTTTTAATATTTTCAAAAGATAATACTAAAATTAAATTTACTTGTGTCAGTTGACATTAATTAGCATATATTAACAAGTAGTATTGAAATCAATTTTGCATAAAATAATAGTTTTTATTGCCATTAACTAACACATATTACCAGGTATTGTTATTCATCTATAAACCATGATGAGCAATGATTTTTGATATAACTTTATTAAGTAGTTTCTTTAAAAGATAAAAACATTAATTGCATCAGTAATCTAAAAAACGAAAAATAGAGATAGTTCATTAGTCTGAGTTTATAACAAGATAGGAGGAACGTTTTTTTTGTTAAGAAAATTGGTTGTTACATTAAAAAATAACAAAAACTTAATGATAAGACACAGCTACAAGGAAGATTCTACTCTATTTTCAAATTAAATTTATAAGAAAAAGTGGAGAAAGGTTTAGAGAATTTAGTGATTCTAAATTTGGTAAAAGTTCTGTGCTTGTTGATATCGACATTAGTTGCTGCTATATACTCATTTTATTAATTCTTCTGGACTTTTCAAAAGCGTTTAATTTTTATAAAAAAAAGGTTATAAATGGATACACATTTAAATGAAAAGTTATATCTGGTATTTAAGAAAATTGAAGCAACTCCAATTTTTCTATGCTAATGCTATATTTTGGTTGAGCATTTTAAAGTTCATCCTGTTTGAGGCGATTTTTCTGAGCTTAATCAACTACTTTGAACATAAAAGTTAAATACTAATTTTGAAATCTATACGTAACTTTGATTTTTTTTTTTTGAGGAGGTTAATATATTTTTGAAGAAAATATATAAATAATAACCAGTCCGCCTACGACTTTTTATCGACGTCAATTTGACGTATTATTTGTTTTAAGGCGTCAATAACTTTTTCAAACTTTTTATTTTTATTCCAAATAGCTTTATTTATTGCCAAGTTATTGTTTTTCTAATCTACCAAAAATTAAAATGTATTATAATTGGCAGTTTCCATTGAAGAAATTGTTCTCATCAACTATTTATAACCATTTTGAAACCGCCTACCTGATATTTCATTTCTAATGTTTTTTTAGCTATATAAAAAAATTCAATAACATATATGATGTCATTTAAATTAGGAGACACGTTTTATAAGAAAATGCATATTATGCGTTTGATAAATATTTGAAAAATTTATAAATATTGGTAAACATAACATTTAATTGTTATGTTTACCAATATTTATAAGTATGAAATAATAGTCATAAGGTACTTTTTATAAATAAGAAATTATGCTTTGGTTCGCATTATTGATTTTTATTGTTAATTTGGGCCATTGATCGAAATTCTTTTCACTTAGCACCTATAAATAATTTATAATCTTACTATATACCTTATTTTTGTTATTTTGACTTCAAAACTTTTTGGGACTTATTAGAGACGCATCATTACTTATTTTATTCATTTTTATTTAATTAAAGATTTTCCAACTATTTGTGTCAACTTTTGATGGCATTATATTTATTTATTTTTGTTGCAACTAAACGTAAACTTTTTTGTATGCATGAATATGTTGAAAACGTATTCTTTTTTATCTTTTTTTATTTTATTTTTTTGAAAAAAAAAATATTTGAACTTTTGCTTGAAAAAACTGAAATATATATATATTTTTTAAAATTGCTTATTGAAAATGTTTTTTTTTTTTTTTAAATATTACAAATCTTTTAGGAAACTCATTTAATGTAAAGTTTTTATTTTTAAACTGCATTGTCTTCTATGGTTTCCTAATTAATCCAACTTATACCTGATTAATTTTAAAATAAAAAAAAATATTGCACAGCTTAATAGGATTTAGAATCTCAAATGTTTCTTTTCTTTTAGCCATGATTCACATATTCAAAATATGTTCGGTTTTATGTCTAATAACCCTAGTTGTGGCCCATTTCAAAATTGGAAAACGAACATCATATGATACTAGTTTGTATAAAAAAAAAATTTCTTCTCAATTGTTAGCTTTTCCAAAGACCCGCGAAGAAAAACTAAGACAATGCAAAAAAATGTTAACTAGTGAGACAAACTTGATGAATGAAGAGGATGGTATAAGCAAATTGAACGAAAGAATTACAAATAGACGTAATCTAATACTCGACGATAACAATGAAAAAATTAAAGAAAGTTCTTGGAAAAAAACTATTGAAGTAATATGTTTCCATTTTCTCTTTTCAAAAGATAACTCAACAAAAAAATGATATCACTAATGTATAAAAGTTTAAAATAAACACAAAAGAGAATTTCTTTTATGCTTTGCGTGGTTCGTTGTTTATTTATTGTCGATGCTATTGGTTATATTTTAATTTTAATTACCATGACTTCTATTTTTAACGAATTATTTATTAGTTATTTTTTATGTTTTTTGATTTTTAAGAAAAATGTTAATAAAAAAAGATTTTACTTAATATTTCTCATTTATACATCCAATTAAAATCGCGCCAAAAATTAAAAAATTTTAATTTGTCTCAAGGTACATCATCTTATGATAATAAATATGTACATTATTTAAACGTGACACTTATTGTTACTGATGGTAGTTTATTTAAATTAAATTTAGAACCAAATTACTAGTATTTAGAATAAAAATAATTTTTTTTCTTTATTTTTCCCAACGTTAAGCATACTAAATTAAGTAAAAGCGTTTAAAAATGTACGTGATAAAGGAGAAAAATTTCATCTTATTTGTTACCTTTTTTATAGATTCGGAGAGAAAGGTTGAGACATCGCAAAAAAAAAAACTGTGGAACAATTACCAACTTTCTTCAAACTGTTTGAAAATGGACCTACAGTAACAGTAAAATGTACATGCACCAATAAATTCGCTTGGGGCAGGCTGGGGCGGCAGGTTGTAGCCATTTTTAGGCTTTAAAAACGTTTAGTAAAGTATTTTATGAACTTTAAAGTATATATTTGATCAAATTTTATAGTTTTTTTTTAATAAATTATATAAACTTTAAAATGAGGTTTGCGATATTTGAAACATTTGAAACAGTCTTATAAGTTTTAATATAAAGTTCTTATTGCAACTTCAGTAAACTAAATAAAGCTTTAAAAGCACTAAAAAGTTTAAATAAAATATTTAAGAGTTGGCAGACCATGTGCCATGTTAACAATTGTGTAAATACACAGTGGAAAAAATCAAAAAGCGCACGACGTTGCTTATTTCCAAGGAATTTAGTTGAACAAATTAAAACAAAGCGGTAATCAAAAAAAAAATAAAAACTAAGAACGGCGCTTTTTTTTATTACAGATTGCAAACACCTTGTTTTTTCTTTGAATTCTTATTTAAATGATATTTATAACCTCTATATATCTAACAGTTTGCATAAATTCTTGGATATAAGGCATTACATAGATGTATTTAAAAAGCATCACAAAAACCAATTTCAATAATATATCATATTTTTTTTCAATTTTTCAGTATTGTTAAATTACAAATTTATCAAATCACACACAAAGTGTTTAATGCATACGCGTATATGCACACACACACACACACACACACACACACACACACACACACACACACACACACACACACACACACACACACACACACACACACACACACACACACATATATATATATATATATATATATATATATATATATATATATATATATATATATATATATATATATATATATATATATATATATATATATATATATATATATATATATAAGCAAGTTTACAAATATTCCTTAATAGAAATACGAAGGAAAAAAATCAAAGTGAAAGACTAATTTAAGTTTTAAAACTCAATTACGTTTTTATCATCAATTTTCTCTTCAGCATCAAAGTCAGTCATTTACAATAGATGGTTGATTCTTACTTTGATATGATAGAAAATGATTACAACCTTGTGCGTTTCGAATGTTTAGAATGATGTAGGCATTTAAAATTCAATGAGGAAAGATGTTATTTATTTTTCTTTAAACTGATTTTGGTGCAATAACATCAAGAATCCATTCCAGCACTTTCTAAAAAATATTTTATCTAAATATTTTATTGAAATTAAAATTTCTTTGAGTGGGTGGATTTGAATTGCAGAGGTAACAAAAAAAATTTTAATTTATTTTTTATATTAGGAAGTGTTGTTTTTTAAAATGAAATTATATTAATAAAAAAGAACATTTAGTTGCGTCTTAAAAGTGCCTAAGCCAGCTAGCTGATTGTTTATATGAAGCTTTGATTTATCGAATTCGTGTCTGAACTAAAATCCAAATAAAAGTCTTGATAGAAAAAGATTTTTCTGATGAACTGTATAGTAAAGAAACCGCAGCATGATCTACACTGCCCGGGACATGAATCATAAAAAGATAAGTTACTTTTGAAGGCAACATATCGGTAAAATAACGCAGCAGCATTGATGCTACATTAAGAAGTGTCTGTTTACAAAAAGAAATTGTAGTAAAACTTGATATTATTAAAATATTTTTATCGACATTTTGATAGCAATTTTTTACAGAGTTATAAACAAATATAGCAATAACAAAAAAATAAAAAAAAATCACAAAAAAATTGTTGAATCTAATTTATTATGTCAAAATAATTTGGTTATTTATTTTTTTTATTTGCTAAAATTGAAACAAAAGAAACAAATTTACTTGTTTCTTTGGAACAGGATTCACCTGAATGACTTTATAAGTAAATTGCGCACATCTTTCCTAGAACCTTTAAGAGAGTAATGAGACTGGTGTCCTCTTAATATTCAAATATGATTTATGGTGCTATCACTATCATCTTTAGTAAAACTATGATAACAGTTTACGTGTTTTCCTCTTTGGTCCTTGAATAGAATTTTTGCGTAAAAAAAAAAGTTCTTTCTTTACAAGCTCCTAAAAACAAACTCAAACAGTTCTTAAGCTAAAGAAGCCAAAAACTTAACGTGGAAGATAGATATAATAATTTTGCTATGCTAAAATACAAACTTTAAATATTTTTTTTGAGCAGTTTATGAGCATAAAATTATTCAGTCAAAAAATCTTTTCTGTACAGTATACAAATAGTCACACTTAAACTAAAACTTAAAAAACGGATGTATTATTTTGCTTAGTATGTGATTCTAAACCACTCGCCCACAAGATAAAAGAAATGTTCTGAATTCAGAGGCTTTCCACAACTTTATATCTTTTAGACTTAGTTTTACAACTTGGTTTACAATTAAATTTTATATGAATGTATTTTTCTTCTAAATTTTTTAGCAGTGAGTACCAGTGTACATGAACATCATTCAATAACCATAGGTTTCTTCCACACTACAATCACATTCATAATCACCATTAGAGCTTTTGCTGGTGCAGAACAAATTAAAATATTTTACCTTTTACTCGTATGATTTTTCCATTATTATTAATAATGTTATTTGCCATAAGGGGTCCTCCATAAAGTGCGTACGCTGGCATGGAGAGAGTTTATCCAAAAACCTATGAACGCGTACAAGAGAAAGAGGAGGCGGTTAAAGACAGCAAGTACGTATGCTGTGTGACTAATTCTCGTTCTCTATCTATTTAAAAACTTGATTTCTTTTTTTGTTAACAAAAGCATCAAATTTCACAAGTTGTAAAACATCAAAGAATTATTAAGTTGTATGTAACAAAATTAATAATTCTTTTATGAGTGATGTCAAAATAACAAAAAAAAGTTTTGTTTTTAATGCTTTGAAAATATTATGCGTTAGGAAAAGGTTGAGGGCAAGGGTTTGATTTTGTAATAATACATAGGCATGCAGTGGGAGGAGAGGAGCATAAAAAGCATACAGGCATGTGCTAGGGAAAGAGATTCCTAAATCAGTGGTTTTAATGCATACATACTTTATGAATGTTTCCTAAGATTTTTTAACTCCCCCGTTAAGTCTTCTAAGTATTCTAAACTAGGATCCACAAAACATCGTCACAACAAATAGTTTCACAAATATTGTCAACATAACTCTAGATTGGCCAGAGAGACATATTTGTACTTTTATGGGTTGGCAGTCAATGTTGAAGAATAACTCTTTTATTAAAGTATAATATTTTACTCTAAACTAGGTATACTCACTAACTCAACCACAAAATGCATTTAAAAACTAAAAACCAACTAATAAGTAAAATTAAAATAACTGCAGAAAGTATTTAATGCAAAAAATTAAATTTTTAAATAAATCTAACAAATGAAAGATTTAAAAACCTAACTTTATAGTAACATCTGAGCTTCAAGACATTATCAATAGCGTCATAACTCGTGCTGGAAGATGTACACAAATGTGATTACAACGTAGTAACTCTGGTTAGAATACTGAATATTTAACAGCTTTTCGGCTTGGTCTTCTTTCAATGTGAGCAGATCTTTATTACTTTCTTTATTTACAATCTTTATTACTTTCATCAATAATGCTTTTACTATCGGTGATAAATTCTTAAATCCTTTTTTTGCATTTATGAATTTCAATCCTATTAAGTCCTCTCGCTATAAACAACTAACACTCCAACTATTTATTTAAGCAATCAGAATTTTTAACTTCAACATTTACAACATATTTACTAAGGGTATTTATTAACTGTGCTAATCTAAGTCTTTCTACAAGCTGGATTATTTGTGCTTTCTTTCTACTTTTGGAACTTTCTAGATGATTTATGTTTAAAAATTTCACTGATTTAATAATTGTTATGAATTTTTTATAAAAATTTTGTTCAAATAAACAATCAAATAAACACATTGGCTTCGGCTTGTTAATTCTGAGAAGATAAAAGAAAGAGATTTAGGCCAATTATACATACTTATGCATGACGTTGACAAGATAAATATTGGAAAATGTTTTCCATGTATTAAAACTATTTAAGAGGTGGCTTTAGGACTTTTAAAGCTGCATTGATAAAAGAGAGCATCTCCTTTTTAACAGAATTGTAGGTCAATGAAAGCAGGTGGTGCTGCTAGGTTTTTTGCACAATCAATTACCAAAAATAATGTTATTTATTATCGTTATCTTAAATACAGATGTCCTTTTTAAAAAAAAATACTAAAATCTTAGCCGTATAAAGACTAAAAAATAACTCTAGAATAATTAGAGTGTTTTCGAATTAGAATAGGTGATGTGGCATATTATTAATATATTCTGCAACATATTTGTAATAAAAATAAGTCATCAAAGGCATATATTTTGCTCTTTAATTTTATTGGCTTAAATGCAATTTAGTTGTTAATTTTTTTATAAATTGCAGCAAACAATAAAGCAAGTTTAAAGTTTCATTCACTTGGTCTTACAACCTTTTTTTTTTACTTTTTCGCATATCTTTCTTGAATGTAATTATGAATTCTTGTGGGACATTTTCCGGGAAACTAGTTTGAATGCGAGTAACGTGTATTTCACATCATATCATAACAAGTTCTTGATATCAATGCAATTATTATATAATGGCTTTATATAATAATATAATGGTCTAAATATTTGATCTAAACGAGAAACATAGTTTAATAATTTTAAAGAAAGTATATTTAGTAACAAATGTATACTTAATCAAAGTTAAAAAATGTTTGAATTTCTTTGCTAAATTTAATGTACAATAATGAATATCACTAGGGGTCCTAATTTAGGGCCCTAGGTAAAATAATTTCCGTCTACCATTTACCCACCAAACAATTTCTCACCTACACTACTTTTTGTTTATTATAAATATCTTCCGCATTTTAAAAGCGATATTTCATTATATAGCAACGTTATATATTGATAATTCTTTTTTTAAGATTCTTTACCCTTTTTTTGGAAATTAAAGTAAATAATGAGTGTTTTAAAGAAAAGAAACGTAACATTTGATTCCAAAATTACTAATCAATCAACGTTAAAATCAGTTAAAAATGTTTTAAAAGAAAGTATCAAAAGCAACAAATCTTCGCCGCAAGCAAATTGGTTATCAGCAGCTCTCTACATAGCTTTCTTTATAGTGTTTTTAATGTTTTCTATATTTGTTGTTGATTATCTTCATGAGTTAAATGACAGTGATACTATTGCATTACAAACTGATGAGTTTTCGAGGCTTTTTTTTAAATTGCCCTGCTCTTCTGATTATGGAAGTTCATTTAAAAAATGTTTACCGAAAAAATGTGGCAGAGGGGTCACAGATATTCTTTTTGAAAAAAAAGATATAACCCAAATGCTAAACATTGCTAAAAAAGGTATGGAGTTAGGTGGTGGTAGTGGTGGTGCCACTATTTTAGATCTTCACAGTGGGGCCTTAAGCCACAAAGATAAGTTTATAAATATTTATACAGTCAACTCTAATATTTTTAATAGATCTCATTTTTTGATTTATACAAAAATAAAGGAAGCTATTCGTTTAATGATAGCAAAAGAATTCGAAATAGATGAAAAGCATTTATACTTAACAAAGCCTACATTTTTCTCTCGTTTGAATAATGTGCCACCTCAAACTAAACACGATGAGTACTGGCATCCACACATTGATCGAATAACCTATGAATCATTTTATTACACTAGCTTACTTTACCTTAGCAATTATAATGATGATTTTACTGGAGGTAGATTTTTTTTTGTTGATAAACATTCTAATCAAACTATTGAACCTCGATTTGGAAGAGTTTCATTCTTCACTTCTGGCTCTGAAAATAAACATTATGTTGAACGAGTAGAAAATGGCACAAGATTTGCCTTAACTGTATCTTTTACTTGTGACAAAAAATACTCAATTCTAGATCCAGGTGTGTAGTTTTCTTGCAAAGAAATAACTTTCTTTGACCAAAGTTTTAAATTTTAGCTCAAATGTAAAGAATTTTATTTATTTAATTATGTAAATGTTGGACTATTTCAATATTTATTTTAATTAATGTCAAGTATGTTTATATTGTTTTAAAGTATTGTGTTTTCCAATATTTTTTTAAAAATCTAATCATGATAAGTTTAAGCAAAACAGTTATACCTTTTTTTCCCCACACTTTATAAAGTCTTCTTGTCATACAAACTCACATCCCTGGTAAAGCGATAATATCGCATTGCTTATAAAGTATAGACTGACATAAATCAACAATAAAAATATAAATGTAAAAGTATAGAATGAATCTGCAGCTACTCAAATTAAAGATGCATATGAAAGTAGAAACTTTCAGATCAGAAAGATAAAAATAGTAATCGTTAGATCAAACCTTTTCCTAACTTTTGGATATTTTCTTATTGCAGTGCTCATAGAGTTATAAAACAGTATGAATAATGAGATGAATATTAAACAATTGATTTAAAAGGTTTAATTGAAAAAAGTGTCCATTAAAAAATAATTTTAAACAAACAAAAACCCTAAAAAAGTGTATGCATTATATGTATTCATGAGTAGCAATATTTTTATCAGTCCATCATTAACAATTCAAAATGAAAAGCAATTGCAATTTAAAATTCGAAAAAAAAGAAGCAATTTTTGAATAGCTATTTGTGCAAATGATTAGTATAAAAGATTATTAGGTTTTTCAGGTTAATTACTCATGTGAGTACAATGTGAGTATTATAACAATAAATGTTGTGTCAAGAAAACATTAGTTTTACGGTTTATCTGACTAAAGTAATGTTACTTTTCTTCAATAAAGCAAATGGAAGTCAGTGCTCAGCCTCCTCCATAGAAGTAGCTTGGGTAGGCATATATGAAATTTTTTTTTTAATGTACATCTTGCACATTAAATATAAATTTTATTAGTTAATAATTTTGAATATTTAGTGTTTAATATCTAATAACAATTTTTGAATTCCATTTTGCTAATATTGTGAATTACTTATATTAAATTTAAGATTATACACTATGATAAAGGTTACAGGTTAATTTGCTAGTACAATTATAATATATATATATATATATATATATATATATATATATATATATAATATATATATATATATATATATATATATATATATATATATATATACAGTTGTTATATATATATATATATATATATATATATATATATATATATATATATATATATATATATATATATATATACAGTTGTGGCCAAAAGTCTGTTGTATGCTCAAATATAACTGCATTTTGCGTCATTTTGCTGTTTTAAGCTTGTTGAAAGCCTATAAATGAACCAAAAAGCTGTTTGTTTTATTGATTGAACTAATTGAGATTATCTTTTATTTTAAAAAATGAAATAGTTTCATTTCTTATTTGTTTATATTGTGTTCTTTGTTTACTTTAGATCAATAATTTTATACCAAAAATGTGATTTTCACATAAAAAACGTGGTCAGATTGTTACATTAGTTAACTCGGGTTTAACACAAGCAGCTGTGGCACAACATCTTATTGTTTCCCAGCAAGTTGTGTTATTGACAATGAAACGTTGGCGAGAGACAGGTGATGTGAAATCAAAATGTCAAACCAGACGCTCTAAGGTTACAACTCCTGCTACAGTCGAACGATAAAACAACACGTGTTAAAGAATCCAATGATATCATCCTCTGCCGTAGCAACTCAAGTGCCACACAGAGTTAGTGCAAGAAACATTCGACAGCATTTAAGTGACACTTTTAATCTAAAAGTGTACCAAACTGCACGAAAACTGCTGTTATCGAAGAAGAACGTTCTTGATAGATTACTTTTTTGCAGGAAATTCAAACATTACACTAGTGAAATGTGTAATGAAGTATTGTTTAGTGACGAAAGTAACATAAAGTTGTTTTCTGCAGCACCAAGGTATGTTCGCCGTCCTGCCAATAAAAGATTTGATTCAAAGTTTTGCATACGGACTGTTAAACATTCACCATACTTGATGGTATGGGGCAGCTTCTCAGCATCTGGCCAAGGTTCCCTCTACTTTCTTCCACGAAATACCACATTAGTGCACAGAAATATATTACCACACTGGATGAAAAGCTTTTGACAGTTATGCAGATTCACAACTGCAAACTGTTTATGCATGACAGTGCTCCCTGTCATCAAACAGCTTTAGTGAAAAACTGGCTTCGGGATCATGGGGTTGAGGTTCTAAGTCCTTGGCCGGGGCAGAGCCCAGACCTTAACCCCATCGAAAACTTGTGGCATATAATGAAACTAAAGATGGACAAAGAGAAACCATCAAATTTAGATGATCTTTGTGCCATCATTACATGTGTGTGGTGCACAGACATAACTGTTGATGTTTGTAAAAATCTCGTAAATTCTATGCCTGCGAGAATTGCTGAAGTAATTAAGAATAATGGACAGTGCAGCAGATATTAGTGAGATGTAAAACTGAACTATATTACTGTTATGTAATTTTAAATAATGTCTTGATAAACTGTGAGATGTGTTAGAGACACTGTGTCCGTTTAAACTTTGAATTTGTTGAAAAAACACTAATACAACAGACTTTTGGCCACAACTGTAAATATATATATATATATATATATATATATATATATATATATATATATATATATATATATATATATATATATATATATATATATGTATGTATATATATATATATATAGTATTATATATATATTATAAATATATGTATGTATGTATATATATGTATGTGTATGTATGTACATATATATGTATGTATATATATATGTACATATATTTTATATACTATTGCGGTAGAAAGTAAGTATACACCCTACCCAAATCGTAAAAATAATAGTTTAATGTGGTATTTCTTATTTTTAGAAACATAATAGAAGCAATTATTGCATTCTGTGAATTTACTTAATATTCTTTGCACTTCCTGTTTACAATAGCAAGTGTGACTCATGTTGTGTACTAAAAATTAAGCTTTAAAGAGTTAACTTTGTATTGTTTAATTGTGCAAATTTTGAAGACAATGTTAGTAATTGTTTTACATTGTTATAGTATTGTTATTATAATTAAGTTTTTAATAACAATTAACAAATAACTTTTTTTTATTGTCCTAAAAACTTTCAAAATGGTTCTGACCAGTTTTGACTTTAGGCCAAGTCATTAATAAATTATTATTATCCATTGTTGAGATGCATGTTGGGTTTTAGAGAATTTTTAGTTACAATTTGTTAGTTTAAGCTAATACTGATTAATTAATGTCTTTGGTTTTTCATTATTCATATTTGGCCATTTGTCTGATAAATTTTGTGTAATTATTCATTTTTATATTTGAAGGTATGCCCAAATATCGTCGACTGACAACAGAAGAAAGACTTCGCGCAGTGTTCTTGGCAGAAACAGGTGCAAGTTTAAGAAAAATAGCCAGAGAACTTAAAGCAACACCAATGGGTATTAAGAAAATAATAGATAAGCATATCGAAACTGGTTCAATAGCTGATAAGAGGCGATCTGGAAGACCAAAGAAAACAACTCCACACACTGACAGAGTGTTAGTTCGAATGTCCTTGCAGGATCGTAGACTCACTGCCCCTCAACTCGGTCAAAAACTTTCTGAAGAACATGGGGTTACTCTGGCAACTCGAACTGTACGTCAGCGCCTTCTGAAAGCAGGTCTTCGTGGATGTGTGGCTGCAAAGAAGCCACTGCTTTCAGCTACAAACGTTCGTCGACGATTGGCATTTGCCAAAGCACACAAAGACTTGACAGTAGATGATTGGAAACATGTCCTGTTCAGTGATGAAAGTCCTTTCGAGTTGTTCCTTAGTTCCAAACGAGTAATTGTGCATAGAAGAGTTAGTGAAAAATTCAGTAAAAACTGTATTGCGCCAACTGTTAAGCATGGAGGAAAGAGTTTAATGATTTAGGGGTGTATGTCTGGCTATGGGCTTGGGCACCTTTATCGATGTACTGGAAGTATGAACCAACACCAGTACATTGATGTACTACAAAACACAATGTTTCCTTCTGCTAGTGCACTGTTTGGGCAACTTAACTCGTTCTTCTTTCAGCATGACAATGCACCATGCCACAAGGCCAAGACTGTCACAGATTTTCTTCGGCGTAATCAGGTGGCAGTACTTGATTGGCCTGCTCAGAGCCCGGACATGAATCCGATTGAAAATTTGTGGAGCGTTATGGCAAAGAACATTGAAGGAAAGAGGCCATTTAACTTGGATAGTCTTTGGTTAATTTTGCAAGATGCATGGAACAATATTGATGATGTTACAATTACTCGCTTGTTTGAGTCAATGCCAAACCGTATGAAACATGTTATTAAAGCGCGAGGTTACCATACTAAATATTGATCAAACTGCATGTTCTTGATACAGAGTGTTGTTTTTGATGATTCTGATAAATAAAAATTGTGTTTGCAACAATTTACAGTGTTTTTAATTGCTTAAAATAATAAATGTATGCAAAACTCAATGGTGTATACTTACTTTATGCCGCTATAGTATATATATATATATATATTATATATATATATATGTGTGTGTGTGTGTATATATATATATATATATATATATATATATATATATATATATATATATATATATATATATATATATATATATATATATATATATATATATAAGCACACACATATACACACATACACATAAAAATACACACATTAACATTATGCATAAATACTCGATGTTAGCACTCTCATAACTTAAAAATATTCTTTTTTAAATTAAATATCTGAAGTATGTCAATTATTCAATAATCATCTAGATAGGTTAAATTTTTTGCTCTGTGTATTTGGTGCACCGCGTTATTAGAAAGCATTGTAGGAACTTTCGAATCAAAGTTTTCTAGTTTCGAATTTAAACTAATAATCGAATTTAAACAAATAATAGAAAAACTTTAATTTGTTTGACAAACTAAAGTTTTTCTATTATTTCTTTTATTGATAATACTTTTATATTTCTTTCAAACTTTTTTTTAAAGTTTGCTGGAGGTTATTGTTATATTAACACGTAAAATAGACACACTGTAACGAGAACAAAGTATGTCATTTCACAGAACACTTTTTTGTGGCAACATAATTTTCAATAAAATACCGTGTAATTAGGGGGCATCCCTAATTACACGGTACTTTATTGAAAATTATGTTCTTGTACGAATCTGTACGCTATCGAAGACCCCTTCTCCCTTCGCGTACGTATGAATTATTTTTTTTTCAAAATAAAGCTCCCCTCCTTTCCTTTCCCCAACGCGTAAAAATTTCACAACATTGAAAACAAAACAAAAAAACATTTAGTTTATTTGATAATTCTCTGTACTTAATTCAAACTTAAAATGTTACAACATATTTTAACATTTTAAGAAAAATGATAAAAAACAGTTTGCGTCGAGTAATTTAAAAAAAAAAATTCAAAAAAAGTTTGCTTTTATTTGACGACTTTTTGCTTCTCATCTCGTTACCAATCAAATTACGTTGCGAATAACAAACAGTATTATTTGTCGCTCGATTTCTTTTTTCTCTCCTTATTATTTATAAAAAAAATTGTGACTAAAGTCGGAAGAAAAATACAATACTGATTTGTTACACGTGAAATTCAATGCTTTAATAAAAATAAAAAGTAAAATCAAGTTAGGAGAGATCGTCAAACTGCGTACGTAATCAGTGTCTTTAACTCCCTCTCCCCTCCCCCCCCCTTCCCTCATTGCACGCATTCGTACGCTTTTGGGTAACCCCCTTTCCCCCCATACCTGCGTATGTACTTTACGAATGGCCCATATCATATTTAAAAGTTGTACAACAATTTTGTAGTGATTACTTCTTGATAATTCAAACAGTTGTTAAGAACTTATTCAATAAACTTTTAGAAGAGTAACCCTCTTTAATTACAGCTTTCTCACTCCACTTTGTCTATTATTTTATAAAAACATAATTAAGACTTAGACTAGATAAATTGTTTCATAAGTTAGATAAGCTTACAGAACTTAACATAGCATATCGAGGACCAAAAATCTTAAGTGCCTATAATGTATGATTAGGTCTTTAAGTTCGTTTAAGTTTCTAACTAGTAAAAGAAATCCTCAAAGCTTGAAGACATCTTTTCTTTTTTTGGAATTGTTTATATTTTTTATTTTGCTTGATTTAATAGGCCGGGGGCCGTATTCTCATCTCTCCGTTAAGCTTAACGGAGCGTTAGTCAAAAGTTTCTTTTAAATTACATTTATAAAAAACTAATTTAGAATTATAATTTTTTAAACATAAATGTTTTATTTTGGTATAAGTTTTATTTTAACGAATTTATACAAATTTTCGTCATTTCTTTACTTAGAAATATTGTAATGAAATTTCAGACAAAAGCTCCGTTAAGCTTAACGGAGAGATGAGAATACGACCCCGGGTGAACAAAAAAAAGCAATTTTACTCGACGTTTTTCGAGTAGTTGCTCAGCTTTACGTGAATTTTGATTTAATTTTTTGATTTTGCTTTAATTTTTATTCACGTAAAGCCAATGCCTGCCAACTCCCGATAATAATATATAATTTATGTATTTTTATAACTATGTAATTAATACTATATTATTATAATAAATATTATATTATTATGAAATTTTAATGATAATATATGTAATTTTAGCCTCAAAGCATTGTGGGGTGTCTTGCGGGACCAAATAATCATAACAGTACGCAACTCTTAGTGAAATATAAAAACTTTTACGTTACCAGAGGGCTCCCCATTAATAAACTTTTCTTTTATAAATTAAAATAACTTTAAAACTATTTCATATCATTTCTTATATAACATTTATATATCATCTAACATTAATATGTTGATGAAGTTAAAATTTGATGTAAATTTAACATGTTTTGCATAAGTCGTTTCAATCATGTTATCACTGTATTCGTTTCATATTAGTTTAAATATATACCCTTTAATTAGATGCTAAATATATAGTTAACAATACTGAGAGAAAAAACAACAATTATAAATAAGAAATATATTGTTTCAAGAATTATCTTCAAAATAAAATCAAGTATGGATAATGCGAGCTAACTTTTTTTTACATTCCTTGTTTCGTTGTGCCAAAGCTCGATTATAAAACCTTATATAATAAGATATTCTCATATCAACATGGTGTCTGATTAAACTTTCTTCTAAATGAAAAGCATGATCAATATGTTAATCATAAAGAATTCTAAAATTGCAATCATTTTTTATTACTTTAATAATTTCTTGTGTAATATTTTTTTTAGTTAATAAAAGTTTCATTTGCATTATAAAAACAGTTCCCATTTCGTGAAGTAGGCTTTGTAAAAAAGAATCAGTATTAAATAAGATACTTTTACAGGGTGTCACACTTGAAAGAACTTGTACACATTTTTGACAGACTTGAACTTTCTTTATCAAATCATCTGCAATTAATTTCAAAACCTGCTTAATTGACTATGATACTAAATCACTTAAAACATTTTGTATGAATAAAGTTATAGTTTCTTTTTAAATAATGCAGTTGGCTGTTCGAAAACCAATTGTTCATTTGCAGAAATTTGATTCTCAAATATTATGTCGGTGATTGAGTCAATGGTAACGGCAGCAGAGAAATTTGCTTCAGTTAGACAATTACTGTTAGAGTTAGGTTGTTCTATTGAAAGGAGTACTAAGACATTTTTATATACTGATTTAAACTGCATTGCTGTTGGTCTGTCATTCCAGCCTCCTTTGTTTCGTATTGATGCAAAAAAATTTTTTTAATAGTCCTGATTAAATTTAGCTGTGCAAACATTGGGTGTTTGTTAAATATTTTTTAGACAAATTAATAATATGTATTACTGAACCATCGCATTTTTTTAACATCTCATGCTTTATCTTCAGGTTTTTATGCTATTTTTTTAAAATCAAAAAACCTTAACTTGAGATGATAAATAATTATTACAAGTAGTTTTGACAGTTACATTTGTACTACTATTTTTAACATTATTTATTTCATTTAGTTCGACTCTATCGTTAATTTCTTTTTTTTTGTATTTTATCTTGAAATGAAGTCTGTTTGTAGCCTGTTTTCTTCTTTTTGGCAAGATATCATATTGCGATCTTGTCAATAATATATTGATATAAGACTGGGACGAATCGAAATGTTTGCTACAAATAGTAGAGTTAGGATTAAGTTCTTCACATGATTTCGTATCGAGATCTTGACGACGACAATTACGAACCTAAAGCTTGCATCTAAATAATAGGTTAAACCTAATTAATTTAGTGGAATTATTTACATCATATTATGTTTAAATATTTTTTGTTTCATAAAATTTAAAGTAAAATAGTGTTTTGAAAGCTTTAATTTTTTGATATACTGGTTATTCAATAAATTTGATTTGACTAATAGTTATTTAGCTATTTTTATCTTTTGGAAATCTAAAAAAAGATATATTATTTCCAACATTCTTTCCACGCTTGTTTACACAACTGATGGCTGAGAAAAAAGGCTGGCATATTAAATATTTTGAGTATTTATAGAAAAAGCAACTTAATTCTTGAAAAGAAAAATCGAATAATGTTATAAACTATAACTTATAGTATTTAATATATTTAGCAGACAACAAAGACGTATAATAAATTTATATTGTTTATAATATGATCCCACAAGACAACCTATAATTCAATGTACGACCAATTACACATAAATATATGGATTTATAGCCGAGTTGGCAGGCATTGCGTAAAGCTAAGCAATTACTCTAAAAACGCTGAGTAAAATCAATTGCTTTTTCTTTTATCTAACCGGGCTATTACTGCCATTATAAATTTTTGTTATTATTTATTATTACTAGTGTTGTTACGACTTTTAAATATTTCGACTGTCGACGATATCGACTCATATTTTCTAAAGTCGACTAAAATCGATTAATACATTTTTGAAATCGACTAAAAGTCGATTTAGTCAAAGAATTGAAATAAAATAATTTTTTGAAATAAATTGTAATAAAAATAATTGACGTGTTGTCTTTACATTACGTACATCTTTAACTTTTATGTATGACGTACATCTTTAACTTTTTTGAGCCCTTGTCAGCTTAATTTTTTAATTTTTAAATCTATACTTTTAAGTTTAGAAGTATAATTCGTTATTTTGTGAAGTTAAAGCGTTTGTTTTTTTTGAAAATCTTGTTTGTTTTCTTTAAATAAAAGGAAGAAAAAAAACTTCAAAGACTCGCGTGAAGACTGCACACTTGCAAAGCCGGAGGCTATCATCAAAATGAGTTTGAGAAGAGATCGGTTTTTAATGATGGCTAAAACTAATCGGGGCTAGTCTTAGTAAAGATTATATACTTTAAAACGGCTAGTAAGTTATTACATTATCAATTACCAATAAAATAGTAAAATAGCAGAAACGTTAAGCAAACATATTCAAACAGTATTCAAAAAAGACAATAAAAATCAATCTTATAAAAAATATCAAAGAATAACAAGAAATTATATAACCTTGCTTTAAAAGACTTTTTATCAACATGTCACAGCGTGGGTTTTTTTCAATAATTATCATTCGATAAAATCAATTGATTTCAGTTAACTTATTTTAAGAGGAGGTAACTGTGGCAGGTTATAATCCGAAAACTCTATTTTTAATCTATACATTTATACAATATGTTTAAAAACTTTTCTTTGAGTATCTAATATTGTTTATAACATTAAGAACTTAATACAATATTAAATAAATCTCTTATTAATGTGAGTTTGTCAGTAGATGCCATCTTGCATAAGATCTTATCTTGTACCCAGGTAAATAATAACTAATTATAGTTATAATAACCGTAATAATTATTATTATTATTAATATTATTCATAAATTATTAATGAGCAAAAATATAATTTTACATAAAATATTTGACGCAACTGGTACAATAACTTAATTAGGGACAGAAAAATAAAACTGTTTAAATTACAAAGATACAATTTCAAGTTAATATAGCGGAAGTGGGGGCATAAACGCCCCTGGAACGTTTGGGTTAATGTTATATAAAAATAAAAACGAAGTGTGTTTTTTTAACAGTTTGTTTCAATAATCACATTAATAAGCTTTGAATTGCAACAATGAAGAAAATGTTATTACACAAAAACTGCACTTAGTGAAAAAAAACGATTGTGCCCCCATTGTGAGACATAACCGCACCCTCACAAAAATCCTTAGGGGTACACTTTCTGTGGTACATTTTCTTTACAATTATACCAACTCAGTCTATAAATATATATAACAAAATAACAATTTATTTTATAATATAATAATAAATATAACAAAATAACAATTTATACTCTTAAATTTATATTTTAACCAGAGGACAGTTTTTAGAAAAATACAGTTTGTTTGTTTTTTAGGTTATGTTGATATCAAAAATAGTTTTCACTTAATGAAATAACGCTGATAAAACACATATCTTCAATAAAAAAATCATATATTGCTTAATCCACATAAAAAGGTCTGGAAAAATATGATGTAACTATAATATTTTTATCAAAATAAGCAATATTATGCACAATTTCTTATAAACGCAGCAGGCACTTTTATTGACATAAACAAAATGAGGGTAACTGTTTTACTAACGCAAGATATATTTGTTGCCATTTTAGATAATGGTTTTTATAAGGAAATGTTTAAAAACGGTTGAACCCCCATATGCGGTTATGCCCCCACTTCTCCTACTAGCATTATTAAATTCTTAACCAATAAAATGCAATTAGCACAACAATTTCACTATATTTGGGTCACAACTTTAAACAAGACAGTGACACTTTTTTTTATGCTGAAAAAAATTGCCAAAAAAGATTTTGCATGTTACTCGTTTGTCTTCTGCTCCGCTCTCTTCCACTCCCGTTTTACTACTCAGAAGACTCTCTTCCACTCTTCAGAAGACTCTCTTCCACTCCCATTTTACTACTCAGCAATATATTAACTCTTAGCAAGATCATCAAACAACATATTAACTACTTCTTGCGCAAAATAAAGAGCAACACGCTTGAGAACTAACTAAAAACTAAAACAGAAAAAGTAATAAAGTAATACTTTATCGAGCTTCAAGCAAAATATAGTGCTAAAAAAGTGTTGATGCATGCAAACTCTAACAGGATTTTATAACACCGTTTTGTTTCCACGAACAAAATTAAAAATTTAAACAGCTCAAAACATTGGAAACGCTATCCAATAAAAACTTCCTAATACTTCGTCTACGTAGCCGCAACCAACAATATATATAGAGTTGACGAGGGCACATTGAACCACTTTTTTTTCTTTGACATGTAACTAAGCATTTATGTTTTATTATTTATTTTTTGAAAAAAATAAATAATAAAACATATATGCTTTGTAATAAAAAAAGTTTGAAAAGTTGTTAGACTTTTCTAAAATAACATTACCAGCAATTCATTCATAGCCCATTTTTTTATTTTCAAAATATAAAACTTCATAACACAAATGTAAAAAAACTATTTAATAACAAAAAAAAGTTATGTAGGATAGATTTGGCACATTTGGCCAATGTGCCAAATATGAAAATGTCCGTTATATTTAGATTATAAACAATTTTCTTTTAGAATCATCAAATGATAATGTGAAATACTATATATTATAACAAATCTATAAGTTTTAAACGGAATGCTTACATATTGCAGTAATGTCAAACAACAGCGATTATAAACCTGTCAAACAAACTGCTCAAAATTTACTTCGGGTTATCAAAAATGATTAGTAAGGCGCCTCAGTTCCTAATATGATCCTATAAACATTTTTTTGCAAAGAGAGTTAAAATACTGTTCTAACCTAAACAAATCTTCTTCAAGTTTCTCGGCTCATGGTTTCTAAGCTTGTTAAAACGCTTAGTCTTTGAATAAACTGAATGTGGTCAACCTCAAGACGTACATGATTTTTTTTTTTACATTATAGTGATTTTTTTAAGCAAAAACTTATTATCTCATAAACAATTGTTAACAAAAACCTTTATGAACACAGCATACCAATAAAATAAGAAAATATATTAATTTGAAATAAGTTTGAATGAATACCCAAGAAATCGTTATTGTACGAGTTACCGCGTTTTTTTTAATTTCTTAATTACGGTCGAGTTAATTTTTATTATATTTTTATATTTATAACGTCATGTTTTTTTAAAACGTAATAAGAACCAAAAATTAACAATAAAAATAAAAAATTAGAATTTTTTTTATTTATTTATAAAATAAAATTTGAGATGATTCAAGATCATTTTTTTCTATGCTTTATGAGTATTATTATAAAAGATTTGATAATACACAATTATCTTTAATACTTATGAATTGTCAATCGGAATATATTGTTTGTAAAAATTAATGACTTTGTTAATTATGTAAATAATGAATTTGTTTTTTGCAGTTTAAAACTACTTGTTAAACTGGGTGAGTGAAAAATAATGGAGAATAAAAATGAAAAATAATGGAGAGCAAATTACTGCTTCAGTATGCATAACTTTTTACAGCTTTAATAATGCTACACACAGGGTTGGGGGAAGAGTAAATATTTTAGTTATAAATTAAATTGGAAAATCTTAAAAAATCAAGCATAAATTACTGATATAATGATAAATATTATTGTAGTGAATTTACTATTTAAATTTATTTATATCAAAAGTATGGTATTTGTTTACTTTTTAATATTTTTCATTATTAATTGCAATAATTTTTTTTTCATTGATGCAATGGGTCTTTAAAAGGCGTGTAAAGATGTCAAATTTGGGTCATTTAAAGACGTTTTTATTACACGGCGAGTTCAAAAAAAGTTAAACTTCTATGTTTGCGTTGCCTTAAATAAATATTGACTCAATTACAGAGTGTAGTAGAGTTTTTAAAAATGAAAGTATACATTTTATTATTTATAGAAAATGGTGAGTCATATATCAAAACTTGTGATTAAATAAAAAGTTCTTTTAAAACCGAATTTTTGTAGAATAAAGTCAGAGATCTTGCAAATAGATTGCACAAATGAGCAAGAGGGTTGAAAACAGCAAAAAATTTCAGTTAGTTTATTCGCAATTTTAAGGTTAATTTCAAACCAAAATTTAAACAATAAAGCAAAATTTAAACAATAAAGCAAAAAATAAAGCAAAATTTAAATAATAAAACAAAATATTAACCGATTAAGGTCAAATATATATTTGAGTTTTATCGATTAATATTTTGTTTTATTTTTTAAATTTTGCTTTATTTTTTGAGATTTTTCAAGATTATATATATAATCTTGATATTAAAGCAAATTATAGGTAGTTTTTATCTTGGAAAATGATATGCTACTGGTGGAGGAGAAAAAATTACAAATATGAAAATGCCAGAATATGAAAATATACATTCATTATAAATGAAAATAATAATTTATAACTTGTCGTTGCAAGCAGTAGAATGACTGCCTTCAATAATAATAGTCTTATCCTTGGCTTTGACACAACAACACAAAAAGGCGAACTTGTTTTTTGAAATAATTTTATATAGAATTAAAATAATTTGTAAAAACTAAACTTTCTTTATTGACAAAATAATTTTTGGTAAGATTTTTATTGTTAGAAAAATGTTGAGTTGATTAGAATAATAAATTGTTCATAGAGCTATAATAGAATTACATGTTCCTGCAAAACAAAGTGCTTTTTTACTTGTTACTTAATATGTTTTTTAAAAATATTCATACGTTAATACTTCTTAAGTTAAGTACATCCACGTTAATATTTTAAGTTAAGAACATACACGTTAATACTTCTTAAGTTAAGTCCATCCACGTTAATACTTTAAGTTAAGAACATACACGTTAATACTTCTTAAGTTAAATATAAAAGTACGTAAGCCATAAAATAAATGTTTTAAGAACTTATTTAAATCAATAATTTCAGATGCTTAATTTAAAAAATTATGTCTGATCAAATTCTATTTAAAATATTAAATTCTAATATATAAATTCGAAAAAAAAAATTCTATTGATTAAGTTCTTTCAAAAAACTAAAATATTATGGTATTTCTTGCAATGCTCTGAAGCTATTAAAAAGTTATTTAAGTAATAGAAAGCAATTTGTTCATTTTGACGTATCATCGCAATCAAATTTGTTAGATATAACATGCAGAGTTCCTCAAGGGTCTGTCCTAAGACCTCTAATTACTTCTCCTTTACATAGACAATCTCTATGAAGCATCTAATTTAATAAGGATTATGTTTGCTGACGACACAAAATTCTTTTATCTCATAGTAACATAACGACACTATTCAAAAACTTTAATTAATTTGTGAACATAAATTAAAGTTTCTGAATTGTTTTAATAAAATGAACTTTTTTTCTCCTAATATTAAAAAACAAAATGGTCTCTTTTTCGCCCATATTATAAAAAACATCTTCTACCAAATGAATTGCCTGTTCTTTTTATAGACGTTTTTATATACGTGCAAACTAAAAGTGTAACAGTTACAAATTTTTGGGTGTTTTTATTGATGAAAATCTGACATGAAAAAAAACACATTAAAAACTTTTCCTGCAAAATTTCTAAAAGTCTATAATACTATTTAAAGCAATAGGACGTTAAATAAACTTACTTTAATTCAGCTATACCACTCGTTTATTAATTGCCAACTAAACTATTCTAACGCGGCTTGGGGGAGTGTAAATTAGTACCACTTTATCGCCAACAGAAACATGTTGCACGACTTATTATTAATTTTAGGCACCGTTTTTAACAATCTAAGCTTCTTTTAATTAAAATGAATATTTTTAACATATATCAACTAAATATTTTTAATGCACTGTGTTTTATGATTAAATGTAAAACTCGCATATTTCTTTTCATTATATTTTTAATTTAAAGAATTTTAAAACCTTAAAAGTTAAAAATAAATACAATTTTGCGTAATGAAAATTTTATTCTCTAACCACTTTTTTTTTAACTAATTTTAATAAATTTTGTATTTCCATTCAAAGAAGCATTTTTATGGAAGAAAATGTTTTAAGGTTTTTGATTTTTCTCATGATTTTTTTCTCAAGTTCTCCAGAATAGAACTTTTTCTTATTTAAAAGAAAATTAAAAACTCGATTGAAAACATTCTTATATACTTTTAAGTTTGTTTTGCTTTATTTTTAATACTCTTACGAAACCTTTTATTTCAATTATTTATATATACATTTACTTTCTTTACTTTCCAGTAAACATTGAACAGTTGGTAAATAGTCGGCCCGATCAAAATAACCAACTATTAGCTACAGTTGGCTATTTAGTTGGTACCGTGAAAAAAACGTAACGCTTTTACCAACACTTAGTCAACTGTTTTATAAACTGTTGGTACCAACACTTAGTCAACTGTTTTGTAACTGTTGGTAACGGCCTAACAGTAAAAAAAACAGTTGGCTAACAGTTGGTACCATTACTGGCCCAACTATATGATTTTTTTCGCGATTTTTTTAATTCGCTTATGCCCTTTAATTGAAAGTGCAAATGTTATAAATGTTTACAACTATCTTTACAACTTGACGTGATGGTGAAAAATGAGTTGCATATTTGAAATCAAAATGAGAAATGCTATACGAAAAACAAACTGTTTGCTCGGCACCAGAAAAATTTTTTTTTTTGTTGACCTGTGTAATAATACAGAAATAATCATTGTAATAATAACAGTAGTAATAACAATAACAAATACAATTATAATAATAACAGTACAAATTTACAACAGTAGCAATAATAAAAAAAAACTAGCAGTAAGCAACCTTTAATAGGGATTATGAATAATTAAATCATTAATAACAAAAACACAATAATAACTTGATATATTATCTAAAAAATTAAATACAAATTTATCTATGAATAATATTTTAACATTGACTCCCTATCAGCAATATCATTGCTTATAGTTAACGACATAAAGACCGCATTAACATCAGTTAAGCTCTTTTTAAAATCTGTCACAACACAGGTACCAGAAAATGGAAGTCAAGTAAAGCCTGCAAAAACCTAAAAAAAAAATTTAAAAAAAGTTTTTAATTAAAAAAGTATTATTTGCATTTTGTTGTTAGTAAAATTAGGATAATAATATAACAGAAAATATAAAGAATAAGCAAGTAGCTATAAAAGCCTAGGTCTATCAACACAAAACACAGTAACAATAGCGCATAGCATAAAATATCTGTAAGCACACATTACTGTGTCTCCAGAGTAATTAAAAAAGTTTTATTAATTTTCCCTCTCATCTAAGAGATCGCGAGAGAAAGAAAGTCTTTCCAAAGCAGCATGTTAAAAAAAGTAAAAAAACATGCGATAAATAGTAGTAACTGGTTTTATTATGTTACCAGTAAACAAAATTATTTTTACCTTTGTTTTAATTTTCCAGCATTTCTTAATTAAGCTCCAGCTTCTCTCTAACTGTTGACTAATGATTAATATAGTAAATTTCACATCATACTAAATTTACAAAATTAAAACCATGTTTCAACAGTAAGCAAACTAATCAAGTGATGACAAAGGCAACTAAAAAAAAAAAGAACATGATTATGTTTGAAATTGTAAAAAAATTTAAAATCATTTAAATTCAAAACTGTTATTAATTGTTACTATAAATAGTAAAATTCATACTTTGCTTTGTTCTAAATTGTCTAAAGTAAAATCAAATTAACAGACATTAACACTGCTTGACACTTAATTCTGGCAACTAAGTTTTCTGCTCGCTGAGCAGCATTTCTTACATTTCCACAACAATCAACTTTATCTTGCCTAGACCTATCTCTTTGACTTGAATACAACTATTTTCAAGTTGCCTATTAACATCTACATTAATAACTTCTTTGAGCTTAATATTATCCATTTCAACTTCATTATTATCATTAAACATATTGCCAGTAACCAAATACGCCATGGCCTAGGGGCCCCACAAAAAAAGGGGCCCCAAAATCGAATTGCAACAAAATTAAATTTTAACATTTAAAATTTAAAACAAAAAGCATTTTGCAACATTTTGTTCATTAGTATAAATAATAATTTTAACAAACAATCAACTCAACGATTTTATTTAAGATTTGACGTTTTTTAAATAACATTACGTTTTTTTTATTAAAAGTTCAACCAAGAACCTTCTAAAATATTATTTTCTAGAATCAACTTATCAAACCAAGAAAATAACTATAATTAGGGCTGTTTTTCTAATTAATTAAGGTTTACAATAGTAGTAAACATTATTTATTTGCAAAACAGTCTGATTAATTTTCCAAATTTATATTAAAAACGGTAAATAATAAATTTGTTTTTTTATTATTTGCGCATAATGTTTTAAAATATTCGATTTAAAATAAAATGAATGCGCTTATTTAAAGAAAAAATTTTGCACGCTTTTAAGTAAAATATCTTAGTAATTAAAGAAAGTAATTGTTTTAAATTTTAAATTGCATTAAACTTAAGCGATATTTTGGACGCTTTTAAGTAAAGTAAATAAGCGCGCTGGGAAAAAAGTAATCATAAATTTTTAATGTTTGTTTTCCTGTTTATTTTTAACAAACTTTTGCTTATTTATGTAGGCTATTTTACTTCATTTTAATAATAAAAAATAGTGGAATGTTATCTATTAGTAAAAAATAGTGGAGTGTTATCTATTAGTAAAAAATAGTGGAGTGTTATCTATTAATAAAATCAGTGCTCGTAAACAATAGCAATTAAATTAATTAAATGTGTTCATTTTCAGAACCTTTTAACAGATATGGGAAGAAGCTTTGAAAGTGGAGCTGCAAAAAGAAAGAAAAAATAATAATAGAAGAAAACATAAAGAAACATCAAAAACTTGATAGTTTTTTAATAAAAGCAGAATGTCATGGTAATTCACCAACTTCAGCTAATCTTGCTAACTGTGGCATAAGTAAAGAGGCAAAAATATTGGATTCTGTAAAGGACTCAATTAATGAAACTCAAACTTTAAACAAGCAATCGGAACTCAATAAGGAGAGAGTATGTTTCCCTATCGATTTGCCATTGAATAAGAAAAGTGATCCAGGACTTTGGGAAACTCTTTCAGCTGAGGATATACAATTTTGGATAGAGAACCGTCCATAAAAATGTCAAAATGCAGATTATGACTTTAAATCCTCTAAAATGATGTATCCCAATCGATATTGCTTCTGATCGATATTGCTCTAAAAGCTTGTTTATGGGGAAAAAAGTAAATGATGAAACGTTTAATAGAGAATGGCTTATATATTTCCCAGCATTAGGTTGTGCATTCTGTTTTGTCTGCAAGCTTTATGAACCCTCAAAATGTGCTTTAGCTTCAATGAGATATAAAGATTGGAAAAATTCAGGGGCATCAATTCAGGGGCATGAACACTCATTAGACCACAGAAAAGCTTCATTAGCATACTTTCGCAGAAAAAATAACAAGGTTTTTTTAAATGATCAACTTCTTAACGAAATTCGCAAAGAAAAAATACTACTGGAGAGAGGTTGTAAGAAGAGTTACAGCTGTAAAATTTGGGTCTGAGAGAAATTTTATTGGTTGATTTGATTGCTCATTTTGATCCTTTATAGTCCAAACACAAAAAAAAAAAATGATGACAGTGTTTCTGGAAAAACAAACTACCTCTCAAAGAATACATGTAATGAATTAACCGTATTGATGGCAAGAAAAGTTTTGCAATCAATCAGCAATGATGTTTTAAAATCTAAGTATTATGGATTATCAGCAGATTGAACACCTGATGTGAGTCACAAAGATCAACTATGTGTGATCTTCAGGTACATTGATCAAATTTCTAATAAGCCTATTGAAAGATTTGTCAACTTCATTCACATCGATAATCACATTGGGGAAAACTTAGCAAATGCAATCGTGGACTTTTTAAACGTAAAATTGAACTTAGAAATCAGCAACTGCAGAGGCCAGTCTTATGATAACTCAAGTAATATGACTGGAAAATATAAAGGAATGAAAACTAGAATTTTGGAGTTAAATAAGTTGGCGAAATTCTTGCCATGTTCAGGTCATTCTCTTTTGGAAGCAATCGAGGGAATCAAAACTTGATTCCCTCGATTGCTGCATCGAGGGAATCAATTATTTTGGTATTGTTCAAGAACTGTACAATTTTTTCTCTGCTTCTACAAAGTTGTAGAGTGTTTTGGAACAGCTTGCAAGTAGTTCATTGAAATCACTATCAAATACTCGGTGGAACACTCATGCTGACTTAGTCAAAACCATTCACCAGAACTACAATAAATTAATGGAGGGATTGGTCACAATCAATGAGTGTGAAAGTTTTAAAACAAAAAACAAGTGTTGCGACTGGAAATTTACTATCGAAAATGGAAACTTTTGAATTTGCTTTACAAACCATAATATGGGATAAAATTTTGCAACGAATAAATGCTGTTTCTAAATCATTGCAAAGTGCAACTATTACTCTAGATACATGTGCTGAACTTTATTCATTTTTTAGAGCTTATCTTCTTGAATTAACTAACACATTCGATTTAATAGAACAAGATGCAAAATTACTGTTACCAGACATAGATTATTTACAAAAGAGACGCTGTAATAAGAAAGCGCTACTAGGTGCGAAAAAAACCGATCAGAAGAACCTTAATTAAGTCCACATGAAGAGTTTAAGACAAACGTTTTTTTAAAAACTATCAATAATCTTACTACAAATTTAAAAGAAAGAGCTCAATGCTATCAGGAACTGAATGACAAATTTGTATTTTTTTATAGACACTAGATTCAACAAAGATAAGCTGAAGACATGCGTTAATCGCCTGGTGGAAGAATACACAGAAGATATTGATGATAATTTATATGCAGAAATTGAACATCTACATCTGTATTTGAAAGAACATTTTAATACTCAAGTTCCTGAATTGTCCCATTTGTTTTTGTACAAACTTATAAAGGAAAAATAAATAGAGGCTACATTTCTAAATGCTGAAATCATTCTTAGGATTTTCATATGTTTCATGATATCCAACTGCTCTAGAGAAAGGTCAATTTCAAAATTAAAATTAACAAAATATGATTTGCGATCAATTATGTCACAAAAAACGTTAAACAATTTTGCATTATTCTCAAGCAACGCAGACAAAATGAAGTCAATTATTATAGATTCATTGATTAAAGATTTCGATAATGAAAAATACAGAAAAAAGATTATGTAGATTTAAAAAAAAAATTTTTAAAAATTGAAATAAAACTTTTAGTTACGTTAAACTAAGATTATATTTTTTTAAACTAACATATTACTTCTAAATATGGGCTTTTTTTTGGCCAAGAGCCCCTAAGACTCTGCCAGTAACATTAATATTGTTAAAGCTGAATAATAAAAAAATATAATAGAATCTTACAAATTGTGATTTTTTCTAATCTAAGACTACATTTAAACTTAAGATTTATTGAAATCCATATCTTTTTATGTTTATATACTTAAGTCGTTTATTAAAACTATTAAACAATATTTACTTATATCAATTATTTTTAATTTAACAAACAATTTAGACTACAATGCACAAAATTATTTAATTTTACTGACTGTAATTTGTTGATCACTTTAGTGTAACAAATTACAGTCAGTTTTCCATGTTAAATACATAAAATATATATCTAATATAAAATAAATCCAATATAAAATAAACAAAAAAATAGTAAACTTACTCAAATCAGTACCAGTTGTACTGTGTGAAGTGACTAAAAAACACTTCAGTTCTTTCCAATTGCACTAAAAAATAGCTTTCAGCTCTTTCCAATTGCACTAAAAAATAAAACAAAACTTGCTTAGCTAAGTTGCCTAGTTCTTAAGAATCTGAAAACAAATAAGTAAAAAACCAAGAACAAACAAACATTTATTTATTAAAACTACTATATTTAAACAAATTAAATTAAACAAAGAACAACATCAATTTTCCTTAAAGGCTAAGAAAAATTTTTCAGCTCAAATTCGCTTGCAGTAAAACCATGCTTGTAAAACCATGTGATTAAGAAACACATTTAGAAAAGCCTAAAAACTACTTAAAAATTACATATGCAACATTGAAGTTTAGACGTCGACTGGACTAATTATTACTAGTCGTTTTTAAAAAATTCATACAAATTTACAATATTTTGTTCTTCTATATTGCATAAATCCATCATATGATAAATATGAAATGAAAAAATGTAATGAATAAGTAAACACAAAGTAAAAGACATATATGAATCGAAAATCAATGCATTGATAGATTATTGTCAATAGCAATAAGGGCATAGAAGAAGAAGTGCTAAAAATAATACCATACAAGCTATACCTACATTTATAGATTCAGTCATTCTCAAACACAAAATGCATACATATAAATTATTATATTATAACATATATATTTATATATTAGAATATAATAACCTTTAAGTATGCATGTTTTATATATATATATATATATATATATATATATATATATATATATATATATATATATATATATATATATATATAAAGTAGTATGTTTACCTGTGTAATTCTGTATGTATATATATATAATATATATATATATACATATACATACAGAAATACACACGTAAACATACTGCTTTATACGCATATATACATTTTAGCTGTTTAACTCTTATTAATAGTTAAAATAGAGCTAAAATGTTTAATACATAATAAAATCATCATAAAGTTAAATTAAAAACTCTAACAAATGTCAATATTTATATCTTAATGTGTAACTAATGGATAAAAGTAAAATATTTTTACTTATCAGCGAAACGGTTATATTAAAAGATGAAGGAAAGTTTGAGTTTAGAAGTTTAATTAGAAGGTAAAAAAGAGTTTGAAAGTAAAAAATTTATAAATTGTTTCATATTATACTAACGCGAAAAAACATTTACATAAAATATATAATTATAAATACTTTGATAAAACCATAGTCTATAGAAATATACCCTGGTCTAAAAGCTATTGTTTTATTTTTTTTCGGTCACGTGATCAATGTAGTTGCAAAACAAATCAGCCGTCGAAGTGAATTTTAAAAGATATATCAAAGAATTTTCAATTATACTTTATTTAAACAGTCCTTTTTAGAACTACATATAACTAATATATTTTAAGCAATTCCAGTTAGTAAATGTTAAAAGACATATCAAGGAATTTTCACTTAAAATTTAATTAAACAGTCCTTTTTAGAACTACATTTGAACTAAATCGTACTTGTAAAAAAAAAAAAGCAATGCCAGGTAGAAATTGCTGTCATCCACACTGCACAGTCTCAGATACAAATAAACGCAAAGATATTGGACTATTTTATATTATTATGCATGAGTAATATGATGAGTAATATGATGTTTATGCATGAGTAATATGATATATTGCATTGTAATTATAATGATCATTATAGTTAAAATGTATATCATTTTAGAAATGGAGTGCAAAGTCCTATGTCTTACCTTCTCGTTGGTGCACTTCGTTAAATAATTTAGACAAGTCTTATGTCTAATTTATAAACCAAATAGCCAAGGCAACTTTTGTATTCATTTTGGTATTAAATAGATACATGAAACAACATGCAACTAGTTAGTACAACTACAAATATTTATGTATATATGTATATGTATATGTATATATATATATATATATATATATATATATATATATATGTGTGTGTATATATATATATATATATATATATATATATATATATATTTATATGTGTATGTATATATATATATGTATACATATATATATATACATATATATATATATATATATATATATATATATATAATATATATATATATATATATATACATATATATATGTATATATATATATATATATATATATATATATATATATATATATATATATGTTTTTACACCATTGAGTTAAAAATAATTATATATATATAATATATATATATATAATTATTTTTAACTCAATAGTGTAAATGACAAATAGTCATTTAAACCATTGAGTTAAAATTACTTGTGTAAAAAAACTTACCTGTACTGTTGTCTCTTTTTAGAGACTGAAAAAAAACACATTAGGACTTGGTGTGGTTCCTACCTTAAATTTACTTGTTAAATCACGTCCAACTACTAAACCAACTGAAAGAAGGTACTTAAATATAGTTAAAGACATAACAACAATAAATAAAAATGCCAACAAGCCTGTATACAATACTTTTGAAGAATTTAAAATGCGTATTCGAAAGTTAAAGTTGAATGAAAGGGAAATTAGTATTTTTGATGAAACAATTCTGTTTAAGCACATGGAAAATCAGTTTTTATTAATCAAATCAAATCAATATATTTTCACTTTAATAATAACTGCATATATATACAATCGTGCGGGACATTTACAAACAGTTATAAACTGATGACGTGTAAAGACCTATGGTGGTATAAGTTATAGCATAATAATAATAATGATGATAATAATAAGTAATAATAATAAAAATAATAGTAATAAATAGTAATAATAATATTAAATACAGTAATATAAAAAAGTATAATCTATATATATATTTTACTATATATAGATATATATTTTACTATATATTTATCTATATATATAATAGTGATAACCATTAATAATAATCCAAAATAAAAAGTATAAAAATCATTATAATATCAATAACAAAAAATATAACAGGTAAAAAGAAGGAAAGAAAATGGAGAGAAGTTTAACGACTTGGAAAGTAAAGTCAAAGAAGGAGAAGCCCTAGGAGAGTTTTGTTATGTACCAGAATTTTTTAAGCATAGTATTTTATAAGGAAACAGAAATATTGAATATGCATTAAAGTATAATAAAAAGAATTATCAAATTATTATCAAAGTTTATTATTAAAGTTATTTATCAAAGTTTATTATCATTATTATCAAAGTTTGAAATGTTTGTTGACACAAGTTTAGATTATTCATGCATTGTTTTCGGTTGGTCTTTCGTAAAAAAAAAATTAAAAATTCAGGGTCCACTCTGCTCGAAAAACTAAAAAATCTAGAAAGGACTGTTTTTGAAAAACATGCTAAAGAAATTGGAAAATTTATTTTTGTGCATTAATGATTCAACGTGCAAAATAGACTTTCTAGTTTTTCCATCATGTTTCTCAAAAGTAGCCCTATACAATTTTTCCAGTTTTTCCAGCAGAGTGGACATCCTGAAATTACAAAAGTGATGGCCATGCAAAGTTTACACTCCCCTTTGTTTTAAGGGGGTCAGAAAATATGCATGGTCATAACTTTTATAATTTTCAATTTTTAGAAATTTAAAATCTACCAATAAATTTAAATTTAGTTTAAGATAAAAAGTTGAAAATTATAAAAGTGCCTTCATGTTTGGGCAGGGAGCAAGCGTTTTATATATATATATATATATATATATATATATATATATATATATATATATATATATATATATATATATATATATATTTACCCAAAATTAAAAATAACCATACATTTTGGAAGAAAATTATTTAATGAGTTGTATGTCATAAAATATTTAATTACATATATATTTATCTGGTATATTTTTTATTCTACATTTCTAATTAAAATACCTTAATTTAATATATATTATAAGTTTCTGTCGCCTTTTTTATACTTTTTGTAAGTCCCTTAGACTTTTCAACTATTAAATACTTTTTATGCTTTTCTGTTATGTCCTTTGCTAATGAAAAGGAGCGCACTCTATAATATAATTGTATCATATTTTCTGATAAATTCTTATTTAATTCTTTCTCCATAACTATTCCTGAAGCATCACAACGACTATTATAATAGCATAATATTTCTTCCCTCCTTAATAATTCATTTGTAATTTTCGGAATGTCAATTTTTTTAATGCTATAAAAACCAGTTTTTATTCGAAAACATTCCTCGACTTTAATAAATAAATACTGCATGTTATGGTTAACAGCTGATAATCCTCCTCTGTTTTGCACATCAACTAACTTTTCTTTTAACAATACTTTCTAGTAACAAGATAAGAGATTGATAGTTTTAAAGTATTCTTTTACTTTTTTTAGATGTGATATTAGTTTATCCACATATTTGGTTGCAAAAAGAATGCAATAAGGCTTTTGCAATCCAGAAAAGTAGGATTCTGCATTAGGAACAAAGTCTGCATATATTTTAGTAAAATATCTTTCTACATCACCAGACTTACAAAGTTCTTTAAAATACTTTTTAGTTTCTGATCAGTTACAACAAAATTACATTTTTTTAATGGGTTCCGTTAAATCATTAAGATGATAGGATGTATTTAATATCTTTTTTTTGGCATGTGCAATTAATGAATCAATATCTTCAATACTGATACAAGAAATTTCATCTTCATTGGTCATATGTTTTGATCGTATGTGTCTTTTGAGACCTCCTTTAGTTTTATATGACTTTGAACATTGAAGACAAAGCTGATTTAATTGGTCAGAAATCTAAAGAAAAGTAACATAATACTCATTACATAAGAAAGTAATTTAACATATGTAATTTTAACACACTTGATTAGTTTAAAACTGTAAAAAAACAAGATTTAAATTTATTTTTATTATATGATTTTTACCTCTGAACCTGTGTCTTCAATTTCTATTTCAATTTCTTCTTCAAAATCATCGCTATTTAAAAAATCAACTAAGATTTCTAGAGTATTTTGTTGAGAGTAACTTAAGGCGTTGGCCATTAAAATATTTGTTTTGCAACTACATTGATCACGTGACTTTTTTAAAAAAACTCGGAAAACAAAAGAATAAAACAATAGCTTCCAGACCAGGGTATATTTCTATAGACTATGATAAAACTTACGGGAAACTTTTACGATTCAAAAACACGCGGTATACAGTCGGTTAATGGTTGGCACGGAATGCCAACGGTTAGCCAACTATAGCCAATACTGGCCCGTCAGTTGGACCAACTAAAGCGTGTTTACTGGCTTAACTCTTGTTTTGTAAAATATTTATTTGGATGGCATATGTATAATTGTAGGTATAAATATTTACTTTTAATTTTATATTAAGGACCATTGCCATCTGGCGTCAACAACGGGAATCAAGGCCTTCATAGTTTTGATGATAACTATAACCTTTATTATCGTTGATTTTATTTATAAAACATTTGAACATTTAAAGAATGAAATTTGTGTGAATATTGAATTTCATTGGGTGAAAGTACTTTTGTAATAAAGCCTAGTTTGTGAACTATTTATACCACAATAAATTGCGGCAAAGCACTAAATGGCGTTATATTAAATATTCTTAAAATAATCTCAGTCATTCAATATAACTATTGTAAAATTTAAGTAGTTTAATTTAGAAACTATTTAGAAAAAATGAAAAGAAATTTAAACAAAAATGTAATGAAACTTGGAACTTTCAGACTTTACACGGCATGGAATATGTCTTTAACCCTGCTTGCTAACTCCAGACAGTTAAGTAAGCAAGAAATATTTCAGCATAGAAGAGTAAATAATATATTGAAAAATAACAAACAAAAACAATTCATGCATTTATTTAAGATACATCTAAAGATATTTTTTTGGGCAGGAAAAGAAGTGGCGTAACCTATACTGAAAACGTTGCGGAAACGTTGTTCGCAAATTTTTTTAATAATCTAATTGTGACTGGGATAATTTTAAACTAGGATATCAATATGATTAAATTGTTTAGAGACAGTATGATTAATTTATTTGTCAGTATGATCAAGTTGTTTAGAGACTTACTCATTGATTTCAATAGCACAACCACAAGATTTGTTTAATTTCAGCACAACCACAGAATGGTTTAAATTTAAACATAGAAAAAAATATTCAATCTTGTGAAAAAATCCGCTCAATATGCTGAAAGCCTTTTCATTTCTTAGCCTTTTCTTGTCACTAGATAATCAGTATCGAATTTCGGTTATCGTCTGGTATCAATACGATAATTAAAATATCGATATAGAGATCACGCAATTTTGGTATTGGTTATATGCGGTATCGATAGTACCATTTGGTATCGCAACACTGTCATTCACGAGAGTTTGTATTTTTCTTTTAATAAAATAGTAAACTTGTATAATAACCGAAAGTTACATAATTAGGTCAAATGACATATTTATCATTTAATGTTTCATGTAATATCGCAATTTAAATTTCATTATTTGAGGTATTGCTTCCTTTTTTTAATTTCTTATCTGGTTATTTTAACTATGTCTCGCGTGGCACTGTGATACTCTTCTGGTATTCTGTTATTTTAATAATATGTGTTCAATATTTAACAACTAAAGTAAATCAATCATGATACATGTAAATCAATTCATAACATCTTTAATCTGAGGTAATTTAACAAAAATATAGGTAAGTACTACTCACTAAGTGTTATTTATGGTTCATATTTTGTACCTAAGTAATATCCTGTATTTTGTTATTATTTATATAATCTGTATAATAACTATCTAGATAAAGAAACCCACTTCATCTTTTTGTCCCTTTCCCTTCTTTTCATTCATCTAATAATATTACCTTGTCTCTTAGTTAATACCTTGTAAATGCTTTTAGTTCTTATTCAACTTTATTTTACATTTCTTGGAGAATCAGCTCAGTGAAAAAAAAAACAATCAAATACTATTGGCTTGCAATAGTACATTCAAATACAAAAGGAAGTTATTCATCAAATTTCAAAAGAAAGAAGTTAAGTGGAGATAACAAGCAGAGAAGTAAACGTCATTGAGAAAACCTTTTTTGGATTTACAATGGAGGTAACCAACCTTCCACTTCAAGAACGGTGTCGATTAGTAGTTGATCATAAAAAATCATTACTTTGATCGCTTATGAGTGCTTGTCGTTCCGTTTTGCTGATTCTGATATTTTAAAGAGATTTATCAACATTAGCAAATATTAGCAAGCGCCACAATGTATTCAACAATTTTTTTGAAAAATAATTTCCTAAACTCTAGCATACACTAAAGGGAGAGTATACTGCGCAAAACAAAATGTTGAAATTGTTAGTATTTGAAAATAATTTTTTTTTAAATTATACATCCTCCTTGCCAAAGTGCTTGAAGAAAATCTAACGGTCTTTATAAAAAACACCGTGAAAGTAGCATTTACGAAAGTTCATGTCGTCTTCCTTACGATGTAGCTTATGCAGCCAATGCAACCCTCGAAACTCGAACTTTTTGATTAATTAATTAAATAATTAATATAAGTTCTGAACTTTTTTTAAACTTCTTGAAAACGTTTGGAAAGTTTAGAAAACGTTTTAAAGTTGTTTAGAATGTAACTTTTTAAAAAAAATGCCCGTCGGGATTCTACTCTAAACACTTTATTTAACATGACTTTTCGGTATTATTATGTTGGTAATGTTGATGCGTGAATATTACATTTTGCCGCATCGATAAAATTATCGATATTAATCTAGACGTCTTTGAGAACTTTATACCAAATTTTCGAGCAGGATGACTTTTCTTTTAATTATTTCATTTTTGTAGTATACTTTTTACGTGATAAAAACATAAAGGACTGCGAGGATGAACCACTTACACAAAGATTATAAATGAAACCATGACAAAAAAAAAAATCCGTATAACAAGAAATTAATTATCTTTTAATCTCAGTATAGGAGAATAATTTTGAATAGAACAATATTTTGTCTAAAATTAGAGCTCAGTCTTAAAAATTCTTTTAATCACAAAAAAACTACAAGACAATTACCATTTAACTTCTTTTTATAAATCGGAATTATAAATTGCTATATATTAAAAAATAAATTTACAAATTAAGAAAAAAACTAAATACAAAATGTTACATGTATTATAAGTAAAAAGTGTTTTGCAGGGGCGCGAAACAAAATATTATAATCTTGTGTTTACTTCGAGTAAACACAAAACGTGTTTAACACGTCGAAAAAACGTTTTTAGACGTTTTTTAGACGTTTAAAACGAGTCTTGTATTTAGTGGGATATATCTATACAAATTAAAAAACAGCAACAACGAGTATAACAACAACAAAATTAATAATTGGAATTTAATTTACTTTATAATATATAATTATCAGCTTATTTAATTACTTTTAATTTAGCCATCATTTCATCGTTTTCTTTCTTCATTTGACTTAAATCATTACGTAACTTTTGGAGATTTTCCTCTATTTCGTTATCATTGAACTTATCTATTTGTTCTTCTAAATCCCTAATCTCTCTCAAAACACTGCCCGTTTCTTCCACTGTTTTTATTAAATTCGCAAAGCTCTAAAAATATGATAATAAAAAGAAAATGTTTAAAATGTAATTTAACATTTGACTAAATTCAACTGTGTAACAAAAAACAAACAAACATAAATAACCGCATAAGAGTAGTACTTTAAGCAATTAAAAGAATTTATGAAAAAGTACTTGCCGTATTTACGTGTTTAATAACTTGTGCAATGTATTTACGCATTTGATAAATTATGCTAGGTACTCGTGCATTTAATAAATTTAAATGAAAATTAACATTAGATTATCAACATTAAGAAAGGCGAGTTATGATTGTATTTTAGAGTATAGGAAACATTAGGTCTGTTTTATTAACGTCAAATAATAATCTTATAGATTTTTTTAAAAACCTTATCTAAAATAAAGAAGAATTGATTGGTTTATTTCAGAAATCCGTCAAGTGCACTTTTTTAACTTTTCGGAGAACTAAAAAAACCTCCAAATTTAATGAGTTTCTGTAATAAACGTAAATTTCGAAACAAAATACAACCCATTAAAAGACTTATTAGTTCATGTGTTTTTGCATAAGACGGTGTAACTAAACTGGACTTTTCATAATCTATAATAACATCATTTTTGAAAAAAATGTCACGAGTTTCTGAAATAAACAATTCAATTACGAAAAGCAGGGACAAAAAGTAAACAATAGATTATATTGGCACATCATAAGGTAATTCAATCTTAAATATTTATTAATTTAACCGTAAAATTGAAATTTAGAGGTAGAATTGTAAACTTAAATATTTATTAATTTAACGTGAAACTATCAACTTAAATATTTATTAAATTAATCGTAAGATTGAAATTTAGAAATGGAATTGTAAATTTAAATGTTTAATAATTTTACGTGAAATTATAAACTTAAATATTAATTTAACCGTAAGATTGAAATTTAGAGGTAAAATTATAAACTTAGTTTAATTAAGTTTGGATAACTAAAAACTAGTAAAACAGTGACAATTAATAATTAAACATAACAACCAATTAATTATAAACATTGTAATATTGACAAAGAATCAACAAAACTTTTTGTAATAAAAACAAAAACGACTTAGTCTGAATAACAAAGCCTGTAGAATAAACAATAACTTAGCCTGTAGATATATATATACACACATTATACATTTTAAATGTAGACTTTTAACAAATATATAAAATCTAATCAGTATGTTATAAAAATAAAATAACAAAGCGTTATGACATAAATAAAAATCAATAATAAAATATCAAGATAAAACGAAAATATCAAAATTATTACTTTGGTAATTGAGAAAAACATAAAACAAAAATTACTTCATGTATTGCAGCTAGTAATTTGTATGATTTTTTACTGAACTCATCTTTTGTAGCATTCTAGATAACATTTAAAACATTTTAAAAAAATTTCAATTAAAATAGTTTAAATTCAGTAAACATAAATATAAGTATTCTGTTGTAAATACAAAGAGATGCACTTTGATAATGTTATACTTTGCATAATTTACAAAATAGATAAAAGCATACTTTTAATACAATTTACAAAATAGATAAAAGCATACTTTAAATACAAGTTCGTCAGTTACAGTAAAAGTTCGACCAAGATTACCACTCAAAAAATTAATATCTTTCTGTAGCGATCTGGTATCGATTAAAACCTATGACGAGTAAAAATAATTTAATGTCTTTAAAAATCATTAGTAAAAAATTGTTAAAATTGTATAAATCTTTGAACAATGCTTTTTTTATTTTTTAATACTAATGGATGTTAGAAGAATTACCAAAAAACCTGAATAAAAATATTTGTTAACTCAATAGATTGATGGTTTAATAATGCAAAAAATATCAGGACCACATCATAACAAAATCAGAAAAGATATTATAAAAAATTTTCAACAACATTGATTTCCACACTAAAACTGCATATACAGTATTGGACAAAACATTTGCAACCAACATCGAACAATGCTAAAAAGTGTTACTAATTTTACATGTCTTAAAAACGAAACGAACTATACTATCACATCAAACAGTTCAGGAGTCTGGAGTCATAGCATGCCATGACATGAGCAATCAGCTGACAGCACACAGGCAGAATTTCGTTGACAAGTGCCATTTTGCAGCGGACAAAACAAGTGCAACTTTTTTGGTTTGTTTCATTTTCTTAAGTCTGGTCCGTGTCAACGTCACGGAAGTTTTTTAATAATTAAAGGAAGTATCCAGAAATTTCCAGAAGCATGCAGAAGCTTCCAGAAGTTTCCAGAAGAAGCATCTGGAAGCATCCAGAAATATCCAGAAACATTCAGAAGCATCCAGAAGCATCGAAAAGAAGTATCTAGAATCTTCCAGAACAGGTTCACACAGGTTCATTTTACTATATAAGAGACATGTAAATCGACATGTAATTCAGTCAGTACATGGAAGTCAATCAGTCAGTATTATCAAGACAGTTTATCGAAGTGAGTTTTATCAAAGTGTTTTATCGAAGAACATCAATACAAGAAGTGAATTACAACAAGTGTTTCATTACATTAATACAGTCCACATCCAACAAAGACATTGTGTTCCACAGAGCATTATTGTATCATCACAAGGTAAATGTAACACGGTAAGCCTTGAGAAGCGTGATTATTTATTTTTATTATTTTTATGACTTCAAGTGCAAAAATGGCTCCCGACAGTCTTGGATTGGAACTAAGAAAGAAAATTATTGGAGATTACGTAAGTGGAATGTCACAAAAAAGTATTTGTGATAAATATCGCGTGAAAAAATGGACCGGTTCAAGACTATGTTCCAAATATCGTTCTACGGGGAAGTTGGCAACAGATAACAAAGGTGGAAGACCGCGTTCCACCACTTCTAGAGAGGATTCTATGATCGTCAGATCCGTCAAGAAGGATCCCTAAATATCATCAGTCGAGATACAAAAGCAATTAGAGCTGCCTGTATCGGACCGAACAATCAGACGACATGCTGTTGAAGCCGGATTGTTTTCTCGACACGATGTAAATAAACTGCTAATTTCAATAAAAAACCAGAAGAAAAGACTCCTGTTTGCTACATCTCATATTGATGAATCGAAGTTCAACATTATTGGGTGCAATGGCATTTGCTGTGTACGTCGACCGGCAGGAAAACGCCTCAATTTACGCTACTGCCAAAAGACCGTGAAGCATGGTGGAGGCAATGTAATGGTCTGGGGGTGTTTTTCTGCTAACGGTCTAGGTCCAATACATCGAAACGATGGAATAATGGACCGTTTCATGTATAAAAATATCCTGAAAGATGTTATGTTACCTCATGCTGAATGGAATATGCAAATAAAATGGTTTTTTCAGCAAGACAACGATCTGAAACACACTGCAAAAGTAGTCAAGCAGTGGTTTCAAGACAACCACCTATCGGTGATGGATTGGCCGCCTCAATCTCTGGATCTCAACCCTATCGAGAACCTGTGGGAGATTGTCAACAGCAGAATTAATCGTGAAGGTGTTCGTAATAAGGATCAACTGTTTGAACAAATCCAAATAGCCTAGGCAGCGATTCCACAAAGTTTCATTGATCACCTGATCGAATCTATGCCTCAAAGATGCAAGGCTGTGATCGACAACAAAGGATTCGCCACGAAATATCGATAGCGAAACAATCAATTGGTCAACATTTTGTCGAGTTGCACTTGTTTTGTCCAGAAGGAAATCAACTTTTTTTAATACTTTTGATTAAGTTATTAATTTTCGTGTACAAATAATGAACTTTGTGATGAATAAAACTTGAAGAACTTTGTCTCTAAACAGTTACATAGTTATTTCTCTAAATTGAAAAAATGCAGCACTTTTATATAAAGAAGCTAAATTAGCATTATTTGGTTGCACTTGTTTTGTCCGATACTGTATCTAAAAGTGAATTTTCTCAAAGTAACATTTGACCTTGCATTTGTATAAGTTTATAAAAAAATACCTAACAACAAATTACCACATTAACATTATATTAACAAAATTTTAAACCTATTCCCTTAAATTCACCACAAAATTAACAATAAGCTGTACTAATGATAACATTTATAAAAAAATTGTTTCTGAAAACTTTGAACTAATATATGACAACTAAATAGAAATAGGAACTTAATTTAGTCCAAACCCCATTACCATGAAAATGTTTCAACAAACATAGGAAAAAAATCTTCTAAAATGATAGAACAAAACTCTTGACTAATTACACAAACTTTTTTAAAGGGATACTGCTATAATAAGACATGTATCAGAAGAAAATCTGCGCGGATATTTTAAAGAATATTAAGTCATCTATTCCATTTTGATATTGAATGTTATATATATTTTGAAAGTACATATATTAAAATTTTTTAGCACATAATTTTTATAGAGCAGTTTTGAACAACGAATTGCAACATTTTCTTGCTTTTCTTCATGACAAGGAACTTTTTTCTTTTGATAAAATTTATAGCCACAATTTCTCTTCATTCTTTGTACAGTGGAAACACTTGTCCTAAATTTATTAGCTAAAGTTCGAATAGAAATTTCCAGATTTCTGTCTATGGCATCTTTAACTTTTTTTAACAAGATCTCGCTGAACAAAAATTTTTTTTCATCCACTTCCTAGTTTCCTTTTGATTGTACCAGAGTCCTTAAATCGTTTCACAACGCTCTGGAGTGTTCTCAAAACAATCTGCAACTTTTTAGAAATTTTTTTGTTTGATACACCAGGATTTTAAACCAGAAAATGCAAAATATTTTCTTGTTTCTTATCTTGATTTGATGACATTTCAATTAAAACTGATTGCATTGATAACAGAGTTGAATAAACTTTGAATAACACTAACACAATGACATTTTAAAACAATTAGCTTGTTAAAGTAATGCGCAGTTTCCATAAACACCACATATTAGAACACGCGCAGATTTTTTCTTGCACTTGTCTTAGGTGACATAAAAATTTAAAACTGTTATAATAGGTAGCACAAAAAATTTAGAAAAAGCTAAAAAAAAAAAAAGATTATAACTATGTGCTAGTTAACAAAAATGAATATCTAAAAGAAATAAAACACTAAAAATTGTAACTGCAAACAAATAAATTTTTTTTCCCTCTTTAAGCACCTATAAGCAGAAAAAATACAAATGTATTGTTTCCTCACTCAACAACAAAATAAACAATGAATCAATCTAAGTCAGAAAAAAAAACACCAGGCAAGAGAGACATCAAAATCATCATGTCATCAAAATATATACAGGATCTAAAAGAGAAATGTATGAACTTTATTTGATCTGTTCTAAAAAACTTTTTTCAAATTTTGATATTCATCCTAATTAAACTTAAATAGGTGAAACTGAAAAGTTAGAAGTGCTTTATATTAAGTTATATTTATACATATACACACATGTACACATAAATGCAGGCACACACACATAAACACATATTACACACAAACACTAACATACACACACACACACTCTTTAAATAGACTTATTTAAGAAAATAAGTAATCCAAATAAATTTAAAAATGACAAATAATTATTTATTTATTAGAAAGCATGACTGACAAAGTGAAATTGGAATATTTTAAAATCAAAAATCTTAAAATAAAGCTTACATTAGAAATCTGCAATTTTTGCTTTTTGATATTAGCAACAATTTCCAGGATACGCTTTGTGTAAACAGATCGATTAACGTCTTTGGGTAACCTTTCATACTCAGAAGTCTATAAAAACATAACTTATCATTTATCTTTAAGATTGAGCTGTTTTATGGTTATTAAATATCGAAACAAAAGGAAAAAAATTAATTTATTTAGTTACTTAATTTGTTTTGAAGATTTTAAACTACATTACAACTTTTGATGAAATCAAAGAAAAGATTCCCTTTTTATTTTTAAATTTTCTATATTTCCAAAACACAATCTTCATTTTGCAAATACAAAACCATCATCATCATCATCATCATCATCATCATCATCATCATCATCATCATCATCATCATCATCATCATCATCATCATCATCATCATCATCATCATCATCATCATCATCATCATCATCATCATCATCATCATCATCATCATCAACATTTTGCAAATACAGAGGCATCATCATCATCATCATCATCATCATCATCATCATCATCATCATCATCATCATCATCATCATCATCATCATCATCATCATCATCATCATCATCATCATCAGCAAGCTACTTTAGTAAAAATTCTAGAAAAAATTTTTACTGTTGAAAAATTTTAGTCATGAAGAAAACCATCTGGGGTTCTTCTTAATATTAAGTTTAATCATGATGATGATGTGATTTTTTTTTTAATGACAGTACTTAGGCTGATGTCTTTTGTCTCTTTGCTGATAAATGTGCATCATATAACTTCCTTGATCCAGAAAGATATGGAGGTTTTCATTCCTTCTTGTTGGTTTTAAGTCAAAATAGGAGGCTAAATTAAACTACATTATTCTCAGCCTTATAAATTTTGTATCTTACGTCAGAAGTTAGGTTCTAGAGATATTTTGAAAAATCTACAAAAATGTCATTAACAAGTTCTAATTAACAAAATCTAACATTCCATCTCTAACTCATAGATCAGATCTTATTAGGTATTGTTAGGCATCCAAATCACTCCAGTCTCACTTGTTAAAGTCATTTCCATTAAACTCCTCTATGGCTCTTTTTTTGTTAGACTCTATCATAGTCTTACAAAAGCGTTCTCCAGAACTCTCTTCAATTCTTTAATTCCTTCTAATTTTTAAAAAATTTGGAGAACACTCTGACCTGTCCAACTATCATCCAATTAGCCTCCTATCTATTATTAGTAAGGTTTTCAAGTCTTTAATCAACAAATGTCTAACATCCTATCTCGAATTTAATAAATTACTCTCTGACAATCAATATGGTTTCTGATCTTCTCGCTCTACAGTTGACTTGCTAACTGCTGTAACTATCATGCATTAGATGGATGCAGTGAGGACTATTGTTTTTGACAGTTTGACATGCTGATCTTCTCCATAAATTTTCTTCATATGGTGTATTTGGGAAAGTTTTTGAGATTATTATATAATTACTTCCTTTAGTACTAAATTCTCATAGGCCAATACTCTTTTTCATTTCCAGTAACTTCAGGAGCACCACAAGGTTCTATCCTTAGTCCTGTATTGTTTATCTACATTAATGATCTTACTGACAATTTTGCATCTAAAGTGGCTCTTTTTGCTGACGATTCAACTTTATACTCCTGTCTTGACAAAATGTCTTCTCCTTTTGATTGCTTAGAACAGACAGATTATGAATCTGACCTCTCTTCTATAACAGCTTGGAACTTGCTGTGGTTTGTGAATTTTAACTCAAATAAAACTCAGTTATTTACTACAAATACTGTTGAAATTTTTATATTGATGAATGGCAATTCTCATAATTAATCCTCTTTTTTATGTCTTTTTAGATTATCATTCACTATTGACCTGTCAAAGAAACCAGATACACAATCCATAGAAAGCATCTAAGGTTGCTTCTCTTTATCATACACACCATTTTCTTACTCCTGATTCTATTCTCTACCTCTAAAACTCTCATATTCTTTCTGGTATGGAATACTGTTGTCATGTTGTCAATGGAAACAGCCCAAATATGACTGTTGCCATACTTGGGCTGGTGCTTCTAATGACTCTCTTTCTCTTCTAGACAAGGACATCAAAGACAACTCCAATATAACTTCAAAAAACAAATTGCAAATGTAGATGGACCTGCTCTACCTGTTGAGCCCAAACACTATACCATGGTTATCTTCTATCACAGGGATGGCCAAAACGTGGCTCACAAGCCGCATGCGGCTCTTGGAATTTCATTTGGGCTCGTTTCGTATTAATTTTACTTAATCACAAAACTTATTTTTTCGAAATGGATAAAGTAAATACTAACAATAATTCACATCGCAACAGCAGTAAGAAAAGAAAAATTGATGACGAGAAAAGAATATTTAATGAAGATTGGACAAAAAAACTTGCATTTATTGAAAAAAAAAATAAACCAATATGTTTAATTTGTAATAAAGAACTTGCTCATAAAAAGTCAGGGAACGTTAAACGCCACCATGAAACTAATCATATAAATTTTTCCAAGGAATATCCATTAAATTCAGATTACAGGAAAAAAAAAATTGAATTGCTCAAAATGATAATTAACAATCAAATAAATGTTTTATCTTTCAGTAAAGAATCAATTATTACAACAGAAGCAAGTTTTGTTATAGCATGGAACATTGCAAGAGAAAAACATCCATACACTGATGGAGAATTTGTAAAGCAAAATATTTAAGATGTTCTCTTAGTTTTAGAACCTAAAAACAGCTAAATCCAAAGAATAATTTCACAGATTCATATTTTTCAACATACAACGGAAAGAAGAATATCTGAGATTAGTGCTGATATTGAGCAGCAATTGTGGAATGACTTGAAAAACTGTGAAGCATTTAGTTTAGCTCTAGATGAATCAACTTATGTTCAAGGATAAATCTCAAATGGCAGTATTTGTTAGGTATGTAGCATCAGATGTAATTGTGAAAGAAAAATTACTAAAATTTGGTTGAGCTAAAAGATACAACTTGTGGAGTTGATATGAAGGAAGCTCTTGAAACAGTTCTAGTTAAAGCCAATGCACCTATCAACAAACTTGTTAGTGTTGCTACAGATGGTACACCAGCAATGGTTGGCAAACATGTTGGACTTATTGGTTTATTAAAAAGTGATCCTAAGTATCCAGAGTTCATTCCAGTTCATTGTTTGATTCATCGAGAACATTTAGTAGCAAAACATTTTAATTTTTCAATCCTCCTAAAATCAGTGTCAGAAATTGTAAATTATATTTGATCAAATGCTAAAAATCACAGACAGTTTAAAAACTTTATTAATGAATCGGATCTTGCTGACAAACCAAAAAAATTATATCTGATCTTGCTCAGACTATTTTTAGTTTTCAAAAAAAAATTATCCTTTTTCAGAAAGATCTTACTTTAAAAACCTTTAACCATTTTCCTCAAATGAAAAAGATGATTATTTCTAATCCTTTAATTCAGTATGATGATCATAAGATTGAATCATACAGGGAAAAATTACAGAATTTACTAGAAGACTTTAAAAAAAAGTTTATAGATTTGCATGCACTTAATTCATCTTTAGGATTTATATTAAATCCTTTTTTAATTGATACTATTAGTGATGGTTGCCCCATTCCATCAAACATGGTTGAAGAAGTATCTCAATTTGAAACAGAACTATTAGATCTCCAAGAAGATCAAAATCTAATGCTGCATAAAACACTAACTTAATTGGAATTTTGGAAGATAGTGCCTGAGGTTAAGTATCCCTTACTAAAAAAAATTAGAATAAAATTTATTTCAATTTTTGGCTCAACATACACATGTGAATCTTTATTTTTCACTATGAAATTTATCAAATCAAAGTATCGTGCAAATTTAACCACTGAGCATTTGCCAGAGTTACTTAGAACAGCAACTACAAGCTTGAAGCCAGATTTTAAGAGACTTACCAGTAAAGTTCAGACTCTTAGTGCCTGATTGGGAAATTCATAACTGTTTGTAATTTTGTTACTTTTTTAAAAACTTATGATGTGAATATGCTTCTTTTAATTTTATAATTCTATAACTGGTTTTCTAGTGTGAAAGGGAACCAGATTTTTATTTAACTTGATTGAAACAAATTTTTCGAAACACTCAAAATATTTTTGAAATTTTAAACAAGCTTACATTTAAAGTGAAGCTTTTGCCTTTGATAAATTTTTTTTTCAATTTAGACAAACACTGGTAGTAAAAATAAAATTTGTACACAAAAAGTTTTTTAGAAAAAGTTTTTCAGAAAAATTTATTTCTTTTCGTAAAAAATTTAATTTTCAACTTCATGAAGTATTTTAAAACACTTATTATTTATCTAAATTTTTTGCAAAAAATCTTTAAAAAAAGAATGCACAATAATTTTCTTAACGAAATTTTTAATGTGGCTCTTCGGCTCATGTGAGTATTTGAATGCGGCTCTTGTGCCAAAAAGTCTGGCCAACGCTGTTCTATCATAATCACTGCTCAAACAATCTATTATTTCTAGTTCCATAAGCAAAAACTCATTCTTGTTTGACTTATCATCCGGTAAATTTGCATCCTTTTACTGTACCTCTTTCTTCATCCTATATAAACTTTTATTTGTCTAGTTTTTTTCTTTGCACATCAATGGTTTTGGAACTCTCTTCCGTCTTTATGTTCATACAACTTATAAATGGTTTATACAACCTTTTGAGTCTTCTGTCAAATGATTCTCTTCACTATTTTTTGTTTTCTAGTAATTCCCAACATAGTTGTAGCTTGCAGACTTGCTGGGAGTGAATTAATTAAAAAAAAAATCATGAACAAATGACATTTAACAGCATTTAAAAAAAAAGCAGTTTGTTGATTTTACAACTCCAAGAGCCTTCAAAATTAAATGATAAAGGTATGATAATTAATAAATAGTTTTATTAGAGTAAAAGAATAACTAATTTATAGCATTTTCCTGGTTATCAGGTTATTTACCTTCACATCACACACACATACACAATAGGCTTTCTTTTAAATTAAAAAAAAATTTGCACAATATCATTTTTTCCAATTCTTATTTAGTAACTTTTTTTGTTGAATTTTTTTTGATTTTTATTTTTTCTTCCAGATTTTTTCATTGCAACTACCATTTTTTTGGTAATATTAGCATGAATCTTCTTTGTCTCTTTTTTTTCTTTTCCTTTTTTATGAACTGAACAAACTTTCTGTAGCTCTTCTAATAATCCCAGAATCTCCCTTAATCCATTAATTAATATCTTCATCAGAAACACCAACAATGTTGAAAAGGATTAAGCTTTTTGGACCAACAAAGTTAGGTAGTGGCAGATTACAGTCCATATTAGGAACCTTTGTAGGTGAACCGTGCCTGAATATCTCTAGCTTAACATTGATAATCAAATTTTTATCATTTCTACCTTATTGATATCAGGCAGAACTTCGTCTGCTAATGCAAGAACAACTGTTCATTTAAATGCCATGTGTGACATTTTAAGCTTTTTATTAGAGCATTTTCAAATCCTTATACTTTCTAGAGCAAAAAGATTTCTTCAGCTTTTCTTCTTCATAAGTCTTTTAATGCCACTGCATCAAATCTTGGAGCAGAGGCTGCTATTCTTTTTAAAAAAAAGAAGCTAGTATTATTAAACCTTTTTCTTGGTCATCTGATTTGTTAAAATATATACTGCATCAGCCATAAATCTTATCTCATGCATTTCAACAGGCTGCAGAAATCTAAAGTTCTGAATTACTCTCCCAAATATACCAAGTATACTTGAATAACTTGTAGTAATCATCTCAAGCAAAGGTTTCATTATAAACAAGTCACATAGGTTGGGGCTTATTTGGCTTTTAAAAAAATTACGTAAAAATTGAACCAAAAGATAGAGTGCTCCAGTCAAAGATAGATTCATTATCAAGTCTATTTTCCTCATTAAAGATCTCTGGCCAGAACTTTTTAAATTAAATATAAAGTGATTTTTGTGAATCCTTAGTACTGCCAAACAAAACTTCTAAGAAATGTGAAATGTGGACTTCACTTATATTGCCTATAAGGCAATATAAATGAAGTTCACACTTCACATTTCTTTTATAATTTAACTCTTACCAATATTATTGATTCCGCCTTTATTTATATTGCCTATAAAGGATGGCGGAGTCAATAATATTGGTAAGCGTTGCTATTGCTCTATGGTATTTACCAGTTTTGCAACTGTTTATATCCGAACTAACTGCAAAAACATAATCTAAATATCTCTCCTACCTTAGAATTTTTAATTATGTGAACAAATAACAAAAAATCTTCTGAATCCGGAGCATCTAGAGTGGATACACTTAATGCCAGTCTATCATTTATAACAGAAGTGTTCTGCTCACAAATTTGCCTCACAAGTTTAGTGTCAGTGCCCAACATTCAACTTTTCAACTTATCTATGACTTATCTATACTTTTATTCTAATATTTATTTTTTATTCTATTAAAATCACTGTTTTGTCTGAAGTCAGATATGATTAAGTATAAGTATTACCTGGCAAAACAATTATATTATGAGATTTTAAATTTATTTTTAAGTTACATAAATTAAAATTAAAGAGAGAAATTTATGTAGTTACAAGCCTTCCCAGGAGACACGAGCGGTTGCACACTTTATATGACCATGCATATAATATTTTGTTTTGACAACTTGGCCACAGCTCCTTGCATATTTTAAGTTGACATGTTTAAAGAAATATGCTGAATAAACAAATTTAAACTTAAACTAAAATTAAAATTAAGTATAAACTGGAAAAAGAAATAAAAACTAAAATTATATAAGGTCATATGGTCATATAAGGCGTGCGACCGCACACATCTTCTGGAAAGGCTTGTAGTTAAGTTTTCAAATTTAATATTGAAATGTTAAAACCCTAAACTGTTTCCAATGGCAAAAAGCTCTCCATCTGGTACACCGTTATTGGGGTAATTCAGGAGACAACAAGTTCTTATTAGATTCACAGAACAACAATAATTTTTTTTTTCAATTTTATTTTAATTTTAGTCAATATTTTATTTATCTGGAAAAATAAAACTAGTTAATATTTACACAATGTAAAGTTTAATTAGGCAGTGACTAATAGTGTCACTGCCTATTAGTCACTAATAGTGACTAATAGGCAGTGACCAAGACTAATAGGCAGTGACTAATTGTGAGATAGGTTCAATAAAAAATGACTATTTATAAGATATTTGATATATCTAGATAAAAAGAGTAAAATTTATTGTAAATACTTTATAAATTTTATTCCAAAAAAGTACAAAGAAAATTTTTTTATGATAAAATTAAAAAAATTTCTAGTTTTTTACAAAAAATAGAAAAAACAGCATCAACCTAATTCTACTAGACTTGTCCTACAGTTTTAAAATTTTAAATTTAGTCTCCTTGGGTCAAATGATTAAAATTGGTAAGTAAAGTGTTTTTTTTATTTTTTGACACAAACCTTAGACAGTGCAGCCTGTATAAATCAATAAAAACACCTTTGAATATACACTCTTACAAAAAACTTTGATATATTAAAAAATAAAACTTACAAAGTGTTTAAGAAGTTCCTCTTTATCTCGTGTTTCTTGAGAAATAAATTTAATTTTCTCTCGAAGTACTTGTATTTGATTGATTTTTGTTTCCATTTCAGACTAGAAATTGAAACAGTACTTTAACTATGAAGAGCTAAATAACTAATTTAAAAAAAAGTTTAACTTATAAAAAAAAATTATACAATATTTACATTGTCATTTAGAGTGGAGACTAAACTATATATATGTATATTTAATAAAGTATAGAATAAAGATCCAAAACATTTAGCATTTAGTGCTTAATGACAAAGCTTCTGTTAAAACTTTTTATAAAAAGTATATATACACATACAGCTCGAGTTTTCTGTTTAGTCTTGAGATTCCGATAGTTTTCTAAAAGTCGTACACGATGTTTTTCCCATTGTTCATTCAAATTTATCAATCTCTGTGAACTGTTTTCAACTAATTGCTACAAAAGAAATAAATTTACTTGAAAATTTTTGAACTAATAAAACGTAAAATTTTGAAAAACTTTAAATACCTCTAGTTTACTAATGTTAGTTTTAGCATCAGGCAACAAGTCTATAGTATTTTTTTTAATTCTATATTCTGTCTCTTGTATTTTACTTTCTTCTTCTAGAATTGCTGTATTATCAAGGATCTAGGTAATAACATGGCAGCAAAATAAAAAACCAATAGTAATTTTTTATCAAAAAAAAACCCCAATAGTAAATAATAAAAACAAACAAACACACTAATAGAAATTAGCATAACAGTAAAGGAGAAAAAAGAACTTTTTGATGTTTACCTGGTTATGTTGTGCAGTCATTTGCCTGATTTCTAGTTGATCATCTTGAAATTTTAAAACCAATCTGTTTAGCTCATTTTGCAACGTTTGTAACTCTGAAGCTTGCTTCTGTTGTTTTTCCTTTTGAAATAAATATAATTGTGCAAATTTTAAATATCCATAATAATGCTTATTTATATTTAAGAACAAAAAGTTTTGATAATAAAAAAAACCTCTTCAGACACTTCATCATTTAACTCTTGTTTTCTCTGCGTTAACTCAACTAAATTTTTCTCCTCCTTTAATATATAAAAGAAAAAAAAAACTTTCTTATGTATTGTTTAAAAAACTACAGTAGTTGAACAGAAATCAAATAGTGAATGTAATCTTTATTCACTCTATTCAAACTGCTGCTAAAAATTAACATAAAACTCATAAAATTAGCATAAAAAATACAAGGTTAAATTTATTTATGCATAATTTAACATTGAGAAATTTTTTCTTTATGCAAATCTCTTCTTTGTTTTTGTGTCATTTTAGATTCTACTTTTCTTTTAATAAAGATATGTAAATATTATATTTAATTTTAGTCATCATATTTTTATGTTATGTTTACCAACATGAATTTATTAATGGATCGACAAACCTTTTAAATTTATAATAAAAATCTATAAAAAGACTTTTATACAGACCATACAGAAATTAATTAAAGAGATCTTAAGTTAAGAAAATTTAAATTTCTTTAAAACTTATAACAAAAAAAATTGTTTATAAAAAATAAAAATGTCTTTTTCATTTCTGATTTTCTATTTAATAATTTATTTTATTACAACAATATTTATTTTTACTATGCCACAACATTCATTGTGCATAGCACCACAAGACATCATTTTCTATAGCTATTTTTTATTATTTCAAAAGACTTTTTATTTATTTACTTAATACATCATATTTTTATTTAAAATATTATATTTATTTTTGAAAACACCATTTAAAATAACATAAAGCATTAATTATTTTGTCCTTTAATTGTGTTAAATTATCAGAGTATAAAAAGACAGCCTAAAAATGCTTGTTTGGATATCACACTTGTTTGGTTGTAGATACATAATACACACACAAATGATCCAGGTCATGTCACCATACATCTCAGATTTTGCTGATTTTTATATAGTTGAGAGTGCTTAGTAAAATAAGAATTCCTTGAACATTTTAGCCTCTGGCTCCAATATCCTGAATTATGACCTTTTTACTTTTAGCAGATATTGGCCTGGCCCATCTTGTTCCCTCAAAGTTTATTTGGAGGTTTCAAGTCACATAATTTTTAAAAATATTTGATTTTTTTTTTACTTAAACTGGCTATTTTTGGGGGTGACAAATCCAATGAAATGATCAGAAGTGTAAAAAATTATTAATAAGTATCTGTAATTATCAATTTAAATAAATTTTGGCAATTTTTTAAATACCTGTTTTTAATGCTCAAGAAACCCATGTGGCCTTGATGATATCAAAAAAAAAAGATATATATATATAACACATTCTATATTCATTGATCTTCCAAATTCAAAATTTTGATCTGCATTTATATGGATTTCCATATGTGGATAACGGGGCCCAATTTTTTGTTAATTAAAATTGTGATTGATTTTTCAGTACCTTCCGATCTAGCTAGTGCTGTGAAACTTTCAGCATTTGTGTAGTTCTGATGAACACATGTTAAAATTGTTTCCAGGGCAGACAATAAGAGGTTCTGTGGCCCAGGGCCATGTTCGTATAAAGCTAACAATATCTATAGATTCTGGGTTAAATTGATAATAGCTCCTAGTTCCAGGAATTGTTCTACTTAGCTAAAAACGTTTTTTCAAATAGGTGCGCAATTCTGTCAGTCTTTCTTTTTCAATCTTGAAAAAAATACCATCACATGGTGACTTACCATGACTTGTACCAAAAAATGTCCACTCTGCATCAATGTCAAAATCATCTTTATGGAAACAGATATAGTAAAGGGTTTTGTGGTTTTTATACTGTGCAGCACAACCATCTAAAAAATAAAGAATCTTTGAAATATTAGGATGATTTTCTTTTATATAATTAACTATTTGTATCTGAACTTCATACACAAAACCTATGTCATGCTCATTATCTTCTGACATGAAGCAAAATGATTTTTCTTTAAGCTGGTCATTTTTATTTAATAGAGGACAACGGAGTGTAACATGCATTGACTTAGGCACCAATGTAACGTTGGATTTATTCTTGAACCACAAATGTTTAGTTTTCTGTAAAACCACCTAAGACAATACAGCAGTCTTCTGCCAACTATTCCTTTTGTTGCCTTAGGTATCTTGCTCGACATTTTGCAATGTAGGAATGAGCTGTTAATTTGTTTAATGCCTCTGATAACATTAGTTTGTATTCTTCAATTATTGTTGTTTGACAGATCAATGTTACTCTGTCTGTTTTCTTTTCAATACAAAAAGTTTTAATTATACAATGTAAAATTCTGTTAAAGTCATTATTTAGATGGATGACTGTTTTTAATCCATATATTTGCAAATAAAAAATCTTATAAACATATATATTTTCTTAAAATATTTTAAGAAAGATCATTGAATACAGAATATTCAAAAACCAAATGGATCAAATACAAACCAAATTTTTTTTGAAATTAATATTTGCAAAGTTATCTTTACTTTGTTAAAAATGCCAAAAAAAACTTTAAAAAAAAAAACTGGGGCATGGCCCCCAGTGCCCTGGCCCTCTGGTAATCTGCCCTGAAAAAAAATTAAACACATGTTTATTAGGACTACACAAATGATGAAAGTTTCAGAGCTCTAGTTTTTTTTTTATCACAAGATTTCACAACAAAAAATGTGATCCAATGACCCATCCCCCCCCCCCCCCACTGTCTTGGGCCCTGAAAACAACTTTAATATGCACATTCATTGACACTACAGGAATGCCATAAGTTTCAGAGCTCCAGCTAGTCTGCAAGGTTTGAAAAATCAATTGCAACACTCTGCTACAAAAAGTGTTGACTGTGCCCTCTTATCCATATACTTGAAGATCAAAATCTTTATATTTTTTGAAAGACCAATGAATACAGAATGATGCGTAATATATATATATTTTTTTGATATCACATGGGTTTCTTGAGCATGAAAATCAGGTATATAAAAATTGCCTAAATTTATTTAACTTGATAAATAAATTTACTTAAAAATAATTTTTTACATTTCTGATCCTTTCATTGGACTTGCCACCCCTGAAAATAGCCAGGTACACATTTTTAAGAAAAAAGATTAAGTATTTTTAAGTTTAAGATAAGTTGTGTAACTTACAACCTCTAAATAAATGATGCAATTCTAATGGGGACAAGAGAGGCCTGAGAGAGGCCTGACTATCATATGTTAAGAGTAAAATGGTCATATTTCAGGATCTTTACGGAGTCAGAGGCTAAAATTTTAAAGGAATTCTTATTTTACTATGTACTCTCAACTGTATAAAAATCAGTTAAATCTGAGATGTAAGATGACATTTTTGAAAATTTCTACATATTTGACATGGAATTACCAACACATTATATAAATATAAAGCATTTAAAAATAATGAAATTTGGTCTAAGTAAAATGTTGTAAACAAGCATAAGTAATTAAAAAATTACTAACTTTAAAAAAAATAACTTGTAAACCAACACTAATTTAAATTAAATTAAAGTTGATTCTCAAATACTTAATATCTTGAGTTATTCTACTGTGCATATCTATAACATTTTTTGAAAACACTGAATTTTCTGAAACACTTCCTTGGACACTGCACACTAATAAAGAACTAAAAGCCAATGTATTTATTGGTCTATGAAATAGACTAACAAAAAATATTTAGACATTTGTTCGGAAAGAACATTATACAAGCATATTATTTTGTCATTTAGCTCCCAGCAGTAGACAAGGTTTATTTTATTTGTTTAAAAGATTTTTTGATAATGAAGGTTTGTTTTTATATATTTATTTAAAAAAATTAAATGAAAACAATATTAGAAAGAAAAGTTGCAGGAACTTATTTAGCATGTTAGATAAGAAAAAATACATCAACAAAAAATATAATGTTTTCATACCTGACTTAACACAAACTTGACAAACTATCTATGTAAACTAACACAATGTGATATTTAACAGGACATTAAACTGATAAATTTTTTTAGATTGTAATGTATAATCATGTGTAACTTACGTTAAATATTTCTGCTAAATATTTATTTTCTCACACATTTGTTTAATTTTGCTGTTGTTGCTACTTTAAAATTATTAACCTTAGTTTCATAAACAGTTAGGATGTTACCATGTATAATGTGCTGCCAAAAACTTGGCTAACACCCTGCTCATATACAATTAGATATTTTTATTTTATGAAAACTACTTCATCCTACTAAGTTCACACAATCTCTAAGTCTAAAAAACTAAACAAACAAAGGAAATTTAAGACAAATATTTACACTTCAAAAGTTTTAAATATTTTTACAGCAAATGATTTTTAGTGGTTATAACAAGTATAATAAATGTATACCTTCTTTGTAAAATGCAACTTTTCAGCATGAGTAAATCGCGAACCTTTGATTATACTTTTTTTTTCAACTCCTAAGTAAAACTGTGGTGTATTAAGGCAATATTTATATTATTATTATTTATATTATTAAGGCAATACTTATATTATTATTATTTATATTATTAAGGCAATATTTATATTAATATTATTTATATTATTAAGGCAATATTTATATTATTATTATTTATATTGTTAAGGCAATATTTATATTATTATTATTTATATTATTAAGGCAATATTTATATTATTATTATTTATATTATTAAGGCAACATTTATATTATTATTTATATTATTAAGGCAATATTTATATTATTATTTATATTATTAAGGCAATATTTATATTATTATTTATATTATTAAGGCAATATTTATATTATTATTTATATTATTAAGGCAATATTTATATTATTATTATTTATATTATTATGGCAATATTTATATTATTATAAATTTAAAAGTACTAACAATATATGATTATAGAAATATTATTACTACTTGCAATAAAATACAAATTTTATTAAATCTAATATAAATTTTAATTATAATTATTCTCATAAAATTATTTACCTGGCAATGTATCTAAAACTTCCTTTAGAATATCTGCATTTTTATTTGTATTCTTGTTAGCAGTAACATTCAATTGAGTACAAAAGCTTTGTTTAATTTTTTTCAATAAGCGTTCTTTCTTTTTTTGTAAATGTTCCTGAAATTAATTTTAAAAATCCTAAAAACTATTTTAAGTTTAAAGCCTCAAACCCTAAGCATATTAAAGTTCATCTCAAGGAGTTAAAGGCTCGTCCTTAAGTAGTTTCAAGTTTTCCAAAAAGTAGGTTAAAGCTCATCTTAAGTATTTAAAATAAAAAAATGTTACATTTTGAAATTTTTTTTCTGATACAGAACAATCTCTCTAATTTTAAACTCCTTTATTTAAAAACCTGAGTTACTGTGAAATGTGAAAGTCACTATGAAATATAACTATAAAAAAAATCAACTTTCTTCAACTAGAAAACCTTTTTAATTCAAACTTTTATTTTCTCCAATAAAATTCAAATTAGAGATATTGTATTGTATAAATAAAGAACTACAAACATCTTTGGAAATTTTTGCAGACATGTCAATTTGATGCCATTCATTTTCCCATTCCTTTTCTTTTTCAAACATTTTGGTATTATCATCAATCAATGAAGCAAAATTGTTTCGAAAATCTTTTGTTTGTGATGTGACAAACTTCATATTAGAAAAACAAGCTTTCTGTTCTAAAAAATTTTATTTTTTTGCTGATTATGTTGAAAATTATTATTACTAGATTAAATACCGCAAATAATCAAATAACTACCCTACCCTCTGAAAAACCTCCACCATTAAGAACTGTTAACCTATATATTTTTTATGATACTATAAGTATTTTATGATACTATAAGTCTTTTTTCAACTTTTACAGAAACAAATAACTTTTGCTCCAGGGTTTATTTGACGATTTATGATATTTTTTTTATTTGATAATCGTTTTTATAGCAGAATAGTTAAACAATACCTTTACTAAAATAATTAAACAATACCTTTACTAATTACTTTTGTTAGTCCAAATGGATAGGATAACTTTTCTGTATGTAAAGGATGAAAAGAACTATTTCCCTTTAGATAAAATAATTACCATAAAATCAACAATAAACTATTTTAAATATTCCTGCTAATTTTTCTCTTTTTAACTTACATTAATTAACCTAGCATTTATTATTTTTTTAATTTTTGATTTGTATTATTCTATATTTCTATAACATTTTGTACAATACTTTTTGACAAAAAACTAAACCTGGAAAAACCAATATGCATCACCAACGTTTACAAGATTGTTCTTTCTACAGTATGAAGGTAACCATGGCACACTAAGTTGTCTTTTTAATTCAGCAGCAATAGAATGGTTCAGAAGAGTGCTTCGACCTAAACACATTGTAGAATGATTTTCATAAACTATATAAATGTATTAAAGTTTAGTATTATATAAGTTATATTAATAATACAATATATAAGTTATAATATATAACAATAGCTTTATTACAGTATAACTTATAAAATAATAAAAAATCTATAAATAATGTGATAAAAAGATTATTGACTGACCAGAGCCTCTGCCTGGCTAAATTAAGCCAATTTTTTAACCACATTTAACTGCCTTAAACGTGAATACAGAAATAAAAATTTACAAAAAGTTTCAAAAAATAATATTATTTATAAATGAAGAATATAATGCATTCTGGAAAAATTAAAATCTTAAACTCTTTTTGGTAATTTTAAAAACTTCAAAACTTGTTCATAGAAATCTTGCAATTAAAAAACTGGTAAAAAAAAAAAAAAAAAACCCTAACTTTTTATATGATTGCCAAAATTGTAGAGGTGAAATGATTTGAAATTTCCCAACCTACAAAATCAGGGAGAAACAGAAACATTATGATAACTATGATGATGAAAAAGAAACTCTGAAATTTTAATTTTGCATTTCTTCCTCAATAATTCAATGGTTTTCATTTGTTATATTTAATTTGTTCTGACTAGAAAACCCAGCTCTGGTATTGGGACAGAAAAAAAAAAATATATATATATATATATATAGTCTGCAAAATTCAGATTGGCATTGGGCAATGCCAATTCCCACCTATCTTTGCTTTACAGCGCCATACAGCTGCCGACTTGGATCTCTTAAAGTGTTGGCAAGCAAAAATAAATATATGTAAAAAATATGTAAAATTTATTGTAATTATTTGTTCTATTAGGTTTGAAAAGTTTTACTAAAAAAATATTCATTCATTTTTTCATTTATTCTCAAATTTATTCAAGTCTAGCAAGTTTAAAAGTTGATAAAAATTACTTTTCAAATGTCTGTTGTTCTCATGCTTTTCTACTCGAAATTTTAGCCCAATTATTATTTTATTAAGTTTCAAAATCCATTATTAATTTATTTTATTAATTAAAACCATTTATTTAAATGTTTAGAATTTTTTAAATATTATTTAAGATCAGAAAGCCTTGGTATAGTTATGTTAAACTCATGTGGAGAAGAAACATGTCAATTTAAAAACCTTAAGCTTTTTTAAATTAGATACAAGCTAAGGATTTAATTAAATCAATTCAAAATAAAAAATGTGTAATGTACATGTAGTGACAGTGTTACACAAAGCAAACTCAAAACAAGTCATAATGTCTAACAGAACTGTTATTGAAAAATAGGGGTTTGAATCCTGCGGTTTACAAACAAATAATTCAGATAAAGTAACTTTAATTTGGTTTAAAAAGTGTCATGAATATTCAGAGCTTTTGAAAAATTACATCAATAAGATAACAATCACCATTGCACAGAAGCATTGTTTATGAATAAGAAAGAACATCTATTTTTAGCACAACTTTTTTAGATTTCTTCTTTTTCCCTCCATGTGTTTTTAAAGGGTCAGGTCATTTATTTACTTAAAGTTACAAGTTCATACTATGCTATAATTTTAAAAAGCGTTTTTTTATTAAAAAATGGAAAACAACTACTGTTGGAGAAGAAAATTCTTATTTCCCACATTGGTTAGAACAACCGAATATAAACTGTAAACAGGTGTAAACTGTCTACTCATTTTTTTAAACAATTTGCCATTAACAAAATCTTTGCCTACAGAAAATAAACTAAATTTATCTAAACGATGTCCTTTCTATGATCAATCTAAAAAACCAATAAAAATAAAATAACTAAACTATGATTTTTTGTTAAAATACAACTTCAAAACTAAAAAATCACAAATTCATAAATTTGATATATACTGAAATAAAGTTTAATTACTATATTCTTTACTAATTATTGTCTAAAGCTATGCTCTTATAAAGCAATCCTTTTATAATCAACTAATCAACTAATTATTACCCCTTTTGTAACAGAAAGCAAAAAATCCAAATAATTTTTTTGTGTACCTGATGTTGGCTAAGTACGGCACTCTTGTGTAGACCTAAAATCCTTCAAATTTCGCAGTCTGTATATATATATATATATATGTATATATATATATATATATATATATGTATATATATATATATATATATATATATATATATATATATATATATATATATATATATATATATATATATATATATAGTAGAAAATAAAACTACGCAATTTTCACAACTTTTAGTTTCATGCTGTTGCAATCATCAGGTGAAATACAATACATTTTTTTGTTAAAAAATTATAATTGAAACTAGTTAAGTAAAACTATACAGAAAAAATCTATACGGAAAAAACTTTTCATTACAACCGTGTGTATATAATCCTCAGGTTTGTGGTTGCTTAATAGAAATTTATTTTCGTGACAACATTTGGAATAAACTCTGTTTTTTTATAAGGTCTTCAACAGATTTATAAAGTAAAATTAATAATTTTCATATAAAGAAAGTAAACACTTTTTTGTTGTATTGTTGTAAGCAGGGTTTTTTTTTAGGATAGACCAAGTTAATTATGGTGTTTTTTTCAGTTTTTCTCAAGGTTCCCATATATATTTTGAGAGAGTGGTTGCATTTGAAAGTTTTTTATTTGTAAGTGATTGCTTGTGGTTTGCATCTCTTTTTCCACACACCCTCTGATAAACCAATGTATGCTTTGCTGGGTGTGTTTGGGGAAGATGTTATACATTTGTAAATTATGTTTGTCATTCTACAATACTTATTCAGCGGGCAGATTTCTTTTTGCTTGTAATTGCCATTATAAAAATTATAAAAAAGAATTAATAATTTTTATTATTTTTATTATTATAATTATTATAATTGCACAAAACAACATCACTACATATCACTATATATATATATAGTGATATGTAGTGTATATATATATTAGACCAGCTAAAAAAAAAAATCTTTTTTAATAATTAAGTGGCTAGATGTTAAAATGTCGTTAATTGCATTATTCCAATATTTAGTAACAGCTCAATAAAGTTTACTTTTCAATGGGGTCCTAAAATTAAAAAAAAAAAGTTCCTTAAAAGAAGGTCAACATGGTACTCAAAAGAAGTAAAATAATATATAAATTTCAAAAATAATAATTGTTTTATAAAAAATAAATTAAAAAATTTTTATTTTTATTAAAAACTTGTAAAAATGTACTTTTTTTATTTCTAGTTAAAAAACCATAGTTTTTGTGCAATTAAATCTAAAATAATAATTGTAGTATGAAATTATCATTTTTTTTGAAATTTTTATATAATTTCGCTACTTTTAAGACCCAACATGACATACTTTGAAAAAACTTCTTTTTCCAAAATAATAGGGACCTGTTAAAAAGTAAAGTTAATTGAGCTGTCCCTAAAACACATTATATAAGTTTGCAATTTTGAACTAATTTTCCTGACCATAAAAACCACATCAAATCAAAGGGTAGCCCAAATAAAGTTCAAAAACTATTTTTTTTATATACAATTTTGAAATGGTCTAATATAGTGTATCACTTATAGATTATTTAATTGTAGTATTAGTAAAAAATATTAAATTGGTAGGAAGTTAGCAGTAGTTTTTAAATTGGTAGGAAGTTAGCAGTAGTTTTAAATTGGTAGGAAGTTAGAAGTAGGTTTTAAATTGGTAGGAAGTTAGCAGTAGGTTTTAAATTAGTAGGAAGTTATCAGTAGGTTTTAAATTTTGAATATGATAAGATTAAAGATAATATTATCATATTTACAAATGTTTGGTGATTTACAAAATGTTATGATAATAATATATCAAGATGTTATGTTATTTACACAACTAAAAAACATTAAGATGTTATGTCATTTACACAATTAAAATACATTACCAATTGGTTCACTAACTGTTTCTGCTGTATCTTTAGGCAATTTTTCAATAAGAAATAGTATTACTTTTCGAAATTCTTGTTCATTAGCATATAAAAATGTTTGATATCCAAGTTCTCCATGATAACCAAGTTCCTAAAAAATAAAATAAAAACAATAAACTTATTCTTTTCTCAAGGAATTTTATTAAAGTTAAAAAATAAAAAACCTGACAGGCTGTTGCAATACTTGTCCCAATTCGAAATCTAGCAGACATATTTTCTGGAAAAACTGAAGAAATGTTGCACTGGCTGTTAATTGCTTGAAGACATTTTACAGATGCTTGTATAACAAGTTCAACAGAAAGTTCACGAATAGAAACAATCTCAGATGGAATATCACTTAATAATATATAATTACAATATAAAAATCTTTCGCTAAGTATTCAAAATATAATTTATGACATATAATAAGCTAGCTATATTAAACCATAAAATATAAAATGATAAAAAGCATAAAAAAAGCATTGAATAAGATCAAAATTGAAACAAAATATTACTCACACTTAAAATACTTAAAAAATAAAACTTTTTTAAAAGCAAAAGTTAAATTTAAAGATATCAAAAAAATTTCAAAAAAAGTACGGAAGTACTGCTTATTTGAAATATGTGTTAAATGTCATGTTAAGCATGCATTAAATGTCATGTTAAGCATGCATTAAATGTCATGTTAAGCATGCATTAAAAATGCATTATTTATATATAAATCATATTTTGTCCTAATTTATACTATTTAAAGATATTAAAAACTTAATAAAATATCAAAAAACAAGTAGCAAGTAAGAACTCAGAAAAAGGTTAAAATTTATAATGCTATTTTTATTATTACATTTTTTAATTGTTTTATCTGAATTACATGTACATAAAATTCATCAAACTAAAAATATAATGATGATTATTATACAGATAGTTTGGTTATAAAAATATAATGATGATTATTATACAGATAGTTTGGTTATAAAAAAGCTTTTTGTGTTTAGTCTGCATGATCAATGTAAAAAATCTTTAAATTGCTTTTTTTTTTAAAAAACAAAAAACTATATACCCATAATTAAATTATATTATGTGCTGTTCTTATATTATTCAGATTCTACTTTAAATGTTTATGACTTCCCAACAATGGAGTAATGGTACAGACAATTTTTGCTAAACTTAGGGTAAATTTACAGTTAAAAGTATCAATGCAACATCACTTCAAACATATAAAGTTTGTACAAACTGTACAAACATCTGAGTAAAACCGCAATGGCCACATTGATCTTCCATTGATGCATTGTGTGTTCCTCATATTATAATGACGGTTATACAACCTAGTACAAGACCTTCAGCCAAATTATATTACTGGCATCCAAATTATATTACTACTTCAGCCAAATTATATTACTGGCATCCAAATTATATTACTACTTCAGCCAAATTATATTACTGGCATCCAAATTATATTACTACTTCAGCCAAATTATATTACTGGCATCCAAATTATATTACTACTTCAGCCAAATTATATTACTACTTCAGCCAAATTATATTACTACTTCAGCCAAATTATATTACTGGCATCCAAATTATATTACTACTTCAGCCAAATTATATTACTACTTCAGCCAAATTATATTACTGGCATCCAAATTATATTACTACTTCAGCCAAATTATATTACTGGCAGCCAAATTATATTACTGACATGTAATATAATGGCATCTGTTATATAATGGCATCATCATCAAGGTTAATTTTTAATAATTGCTGACGTAAGAGTTTCCTATTTTCACAAGCAATTAACTAACCTGACACATGTTTACCATGAGCGAACAATTGTAACTGATAATCAATGCTTTTTGATCAAATTCGGAATTGAACACCATTCTCATGATTGGCACATAATGAACAATGCATTTTTTTCACAAAAAATTTTTCAATGTTTTTCACAACAGCAACACTGCTAGTTTAGGTAAAACTGCAGTATTTGCAAAAATAATATAGGATTATTGCATCAAAAACCTTGATACTGTTTTCTTTGTTTGGCGTACTAGTCTTTTTTTAGTGTAGTTTTCATTTAGTGTGCGCAGTCTTTTATTTAAGAAGTGGGTGATGGTCCAAAAAAGACTTCAGATATGAAATCAGTAAAGTCTAATTTACCGATTTCATATCTGAAGTCTTTCTTCAAAAAAATAATTTAATTCAGATATGAAATTTCTTCTATGAAGAAATTTCATATCTGAATTAAAAATTATTTTTTTAAGCTTAGTTTTTATTCTTGAAACTGAAGTTAGCTGTTATCTCTGAAGAAGATAGCATTTATTTACCAAACCATGTAGTAAACTAAAATTTAACTTTGTGCGCAAAATGGAGCATCTGAAAATTTAGTTTAACAAACAACGTGTAAATGACAACTATGTTTTAAATACACACTCTCCTTTTCGTAATGTTTATATTTTTTTTGAATTATGTAGGAATGATGAACTGTGTGTTTTATAATTTATTTACAAAGCATTATAAATCTACAATTTATAATGCTTTGTTATTAAACTTTAATACCTTTCAAAAACTTGTATATGCATATATATATATATATATATATATATATATATATATATATATATATATATATATATATATATATATGTATTTATATATTTATATATATAAATATATATAGAGAGTAAGTAGAAAATCACTTAACAAAATTTTTTTTTATTTAACACTTTCATTTAACACTTTTTTTTAACTAATTTTTTCATTTAACAGTTTTTAAAAAAGAAAAAAAAATTTTGTTAAATTTTTGTTAAGTGATTTTCTACTACTTTATAATTGCTCTGTACTTTTTAGAACATTGAGCACTCTAATTTGTAGAATACATTTTAAAATTGTTTAAATATATATATATATACAATTTTTTTTATTTCAAAAAATTGCATATGTATATATTTATTTACATAAAAAAATTTATATAAATAAAATTAATTTATTTTACAGAAAGATGGCTCAATGTTTTTAAAAAGTATTACTGTATTAGTAAAATGCCTCCTTTGACTTATTTTTTATTTGTAGATAAAGCAAAATACTTTTAAAGCATAAACAATTTTTTGAATCTTTTTGAAAAAAAATTTATATAAAGATGGGATATACCACCAAAACCAGAAGTATATAAGCTTGTCAACTTAGTAACTTGATTAGAAAAAGTTTGGAGTTTCTTCCATCAGAACTCCCAACTTCCAGAGAATTCTCAAGTATGGCCTATAAAAAACTTGATAAACTTTTTGATTTGTTTACATGCAGTTGTAAAATGCTTTTTTTCTTAGAGAATAATTGTGAAGAAAACTGTGATAGAAAAGCTCACATTGTATGCACTTGTAAAAAAGAAAAAAAATTCCTATTCTTGAGTTGGACTTTGTTAGATATCAAAGAGAAAAAGTTGGAACCAAAGCTATCCTTCAAATAGCTGGCATTCATCATATCGAAACTTAAAAACAAAATAAAAAAATTAAACGACTTTCAATAGAAAATCAGGTTTCACAAATAAAAAAAAATAAAAAACAGACCAGGAGAATCTTAATCAAGAAAATGATATTTTTTTCCCAAGAGTGACTCAGACAAAGTCTGTTAATATACGAATGATAAAATAAAAATTAATATTTCAAAAACAAAAAAAAGTAAAAAAAAAAGTGTATTATGTAACACCATGAATTTAAAAAAAATATAGCATTAGCAAGCTTAAGGCATCATACAGGTTTAAGAGAAACTGCAGAAATAGCAACTGCTGCCCTTATTGATGCTAAAATTGTCACTGAAGAAACACTTGCTTAACTTGTACTTTTTTTGATGGTAGAAAAGATGACACTAAAATTTTTGTGTCTGCACACTAGGAAAATAGGTTTAAGAAGTCTAATTAAGTTTCTTGATGATCCTGCTAAAGCCAGCAATCATTAGTCATGATTGCTAGGTTAGATGTTGAATGATGCTAGCAACCTTGAAATTAACCAAGAATTTTTAAAAGTGCGTGAAAACTCTCTACTTATCTACCTCTTATTTATGTGTGTATATATATATATATATATATATATATATATATATATATATATATATATATATATATATATATATCAACCCTTCGAATTAGGGTTGGCATTCGGCAATGCTGACCTTAAAGTCAGTCATTTTTAAATAATTTAAAGAAAGTCATGTTTTATGGTAAGACTTTTGTATCAAATTTTTTCTGCCGACCTTTAAAAGAATGAGGTTGGCAAATTATTGCCGACCTTATTTTTCTTAATTCTGAGGGTTGTATATATATATATATATATATATATATATATATATATATATATATATATATATATATATATATATATATATATATATATATATATATATATATATATATATATATATATATATATATATATATATATTGAGAAAAGTATTCAAATATATTAACAATCATTATAAATTGTAGCTTTTTCAACTTGTAAAACACACAGATAATAATAAACAACATTAAACCATCATTTCTACATAATCCAAAAAAAAAATAAACATTGCAAAAAGGAGTGTATATTTAAAATATATTTGTTATTCATACGTTGTTTATTAAACTAAATTTTGAAATGCCAAATTTTGTGCACAAAGTTAAACTTTAGTTTACTACATTGTTTGGTAAATTTATGTTATCTTCGGAAATTATGGTAAACTTTAGTCTCATGAATAAAAAAGTCTAAAAAATTAATAGTTTAAGGGTGAAAAAAAGTAGCTTAAAATATTTTTTTTAACATACTGATTTACAAAATATTATGTTTTGCATACTGATTTACAAAAAAAAAAAACTAAAAATGAGCCATCATCAAATTTCAAAAAAAAGTGAAAATCAACACACCCTATTGTACTGTGTTATTTGTGTATATTTAACTCTTTTTTTTTCATATAATATAATTTCCATAGTTGTAATACTCCATAATCTTATAATTACAATATACAATAATAATAATAATAATAATAATAATGATGACGATAATAATAACAATAATAATATAGTTGCATTATAATATAGTCATAAGTAGATAAATAGGTCATTTTACAGACCAAAACCATTTAGGTTCAAGTATAATTAAACATAATTAGAAAACTTACCATCCAATTTGCTTTAAATTATGGATAATAATACTATCAACTTCCTCCATGATAATGATTCAAACAATTTTAAATCATTTATATTGAATGTAAACTGTTCTTAATTAAAATAAAAAGATTTTACATTAAAAAAAAAAAAAAAATTATTTTATAAATTTATTTTAATGAAAAAGCAAAAAAGATCAATTATTATCTAGCATGAAACTCGATACAAAAAATATTTTGTACTATAGTTTTTATTATTATAACTTGAAGAAGCTGATTAGTTACTATAATTTTTTTAAATAATGATTTCTCCCAATTTTAATAACAATTTCTCTGAATATTATTAATGATTTTTCTCAGTTTTAATAATTTCTCTCAACTTTAATAATGACTTCTCTCAATTTTAAATCAATTTTAATAATGATTTCTTTTTCAACTATTTTTTCATTATAAGTAAAAAAAGTTAAAAAAACCATTTACTTGAAGTTCAACAAAATATTTTCAACTATACAATTTACTCTTATTAAATAGATAACAAAACTGCAGAAAATTGTTTTTTGTTATTTTAATGAAAATATTCTATAAAATTCAGAATATTTAAAATCGCTTAGAAAAAATTTTTCTAAAAAAAAGTCATTTAAAAATAAACAAAACTAAAAAAAAACATATTTATATTATGCAATAACTTTAATTACATACAGAAACCAAACATTTTACATTTAAAGAAACAAAAAAAGTTGTTTCTTAAGACTTTTTAATGTTGATATTAGGAAACGTTTTAAGATCTTTTTTCTTTAATGTTATTACATGTAAATATACTGAGTTTGAACATTAAACTTCAAGCACTTGTTTCATTGTTTGTTTCGTTTTCACTAGTTGGACCAGGAACCCATAGCCCTGAGTCTATACATCGTTTTAAATGATATCTTGCTTCTTCTTCGGGTAATGACGACATTGTTTCTTGGAGCATAGCAATATCCTTGGATTCAAAGCATTCTTGCAAACTCTAAAAAAAGTAATTTTAAATTCAAAGAGGTATAAATTAAAAATAGAATATGTAATGCTCCATCTAATACCACTACCTCACTCATGAGGTAGTGGTGCTTTGGTAGAGCACTTGCTTCATAAGTGAGAAGTTCCAAGTTCAATCCCCACCATATCCCTTGTATTACTGCATTAACTTATTTCTCCTCACAGTGGCTTTGCTTGTCAAGCTTCATGTTTCTGAGTTAAAGAGTTAAGAAAGGGTTGTAACCACAAAAAAAAGTAGCCCTCTTGACTGTAGAAGCCCCCTCAGCCTTTAAAGGGGAATAACATTAAAAAATAATATTACTTTATTTCAAAAAATTTTTTACAGGAAAGGTTCTATATCTTATATTAAAGTTCTTTCAAAACTTTGATGTAGCTTTCATGGTTTACAATGTTTTTAACTTTATTTTAATCATTTACAGTCTACAACAATCTAAAACTGCAGTAGCAGATAAAAAGATTCAGAACAATGCTAGCTAGATCTAAGTACCACTTGGATTTTTTCAAGTTATTCTTGCAGCTCTGATACGATCAAATCTTTTGTACTGTTGCCTTATTTGTGAAGTTGCTTGTTTCAATACAATCAAAGTATGCCAATGACCAGCTAAAGGAGACCCTTTCCCACTAAGAACCTGTTTGTTGACAATTTTTAAAATTATTATAACAGATGCTGTAGCCAGATGTTGAACGAACAAATATAACTATTTTTATTCACATAATAGTAAGTATGAATTACAACACAATATGGTCAACACAAATTAAACTAATTTTGAGTTTTTTTATTGCTGAAAAACTTTTAAAAAATAAAAGTTGCTTCTAAATACTAAGCATTTATGTATTATTATTTGTTTTGTACTATTTTTTTAAACGTATATTTCAATTTGAGATTAAAATTGACAAAAATGATTAAGTTACCCCATGTGTCAAGAATGAAGCAAGAGTTTATGGAATGTCTTACATCTAATGAATTTTTCACACTTGAATAAAATGAAATCAAACAAAGCTAACCCAAAAGAGTTGATAAAAAAAATAATATATACAATACATCAAATGTCAACAGATCTAAAAACACTTCCAAAAGTTAAAATCCACACCTAATGATGTTGCATAACACTGATAAGAACAAAACATCAGAACCTGAAGATGTAAAAAATTATCTTGTTTCAGAAATCGAAACAAACACCACAAAGTCTGTCAAAAAGAAATCCAGGTAAAAATTACAATACTGTGAGTTTTCATCCGAGTCGGATACTGAGTCAATAATGTATTGTAGAGAGTAATAGTTTAAAAATTCTTAGGAATTGTTAAGAAAAAAAGTTTTTAATCATAAATTAACGTTTTTATATTTTCAAGTAGACACTATCAAAACTGAAGGTAATAATATCTTTCAAATAATAATATTTTAATTACATTTTCATAGCAGTTTTATCCTGTTTATTTTTAAAACAAAAATGTATGTTGGTGCCAGAATAAAAAAAAATGTTTTCTCTGTTTTGCTTGTCAAAACTACAATGATAATTTCACCTCTAACAATGTGAATTAACATTTACAGCACAAAATATACTAATGTTTATGTTACCCAAGAGGGTAATGTTATCTATGTTATACAGAGGGTAACATTGACAGTTGCATTCCAACAACAAAATCAATCAATATTAGATTTCATTTTTTATTATTTTATGGCAGCAATATCATTGGTAAACATGTAAAAATATTTCAGATCAAAACTATTTTGTCATATCAAAAGAAAAAATATATTTTCTAAAGATGTGCCAATGTACACCACTTTGCTAAAAGGAACAAACTTTTTCTTTTCAAAGGCTCATGTTCCTAAGCTTTTCATGATTCAGGCGTGAAAAAAAAATTATCTTGGCAATTGTTGAGTTTTTATAAAAAAACTTATGCGAGTCTTAGCAAATTTTAGAGTTACTTGGTCTGTGCTGCTTTGGCACTAACAATAACCATGGAAATCTGAAAGTCTTTTTCTTGGATTAGACTGAGGTGCATCATCATATCCCTGTCTAGAGCCACATAAATTCCTCAGATTTCAATTACACCTTGAGCATATGCTGTCATCAGCAAAAACTTGAGTTTATTGACAACCAAACATTACCCAGCCAAAACTTTCACCAACTCTACAAAAACATAAGAGCTCTTGAGTTTTGTAATGAGCATTTTTTTCTTTTTTAGGTTTTGTAATGAGCAGGCATCAGTTTTTTCGGTTTTAAAATTCCCCTTTGGATAAATAATTTTAGAGCTTAAACTAAAATTTGCTAGCACACAAGGGTTGAATTAAGTAATCTAGATTTGCGATATCTGGAAAAATATTTGGTTTTCAAAATTTTGATTTATGCAAAACCGTGTACTTTGCTTTCATGGGGGGAACTAACTTGAATATGTTAGTGAAAAAGTTATAAAAAATAATAATTTTAAAGTTAACCGATAAAAAATATTTATAAGTTGATTTTAAAATTAGTGCACATTTTTCTGGAGCATTACTAACAGTTTAGAAATGCGATCACTTCAATCGCAAATTCAACATTTGCTTGCAAATTAAATGAAAAATATGTTTTAAATCTATCTGAAAAACTATTAGCCCAAGGTTAGTTTTCTCAACTCAAGACTAATTTATCTGATTTGGTTCAATATTAAAAACTTTACCTTTTTTAACTTTAGAAATAATAAAAATAAACCTATTATAAACAAAATGGTGGAATACGAGTGTTAGTAATCAGCTTAGATTATAAAGGTAGAAAACAAATATTTGTAATTATATATATACATATACATATATATATATATATATATATATATATATATATATATATATATATATATATATATATATATATATATATACACACACACACATGTATATAATTTTTTTAAAATCATACCTTAGGAAGTGATTCAAAAACTTCTACTGGATCTAGACCACCAGGACCCAATCTTTTCGCTCTTTCCTCCTTAAAGAAAAATTATATTTTAATAAAGATTTGTTATATTATAAGTATAAGAAAATTAATAATACTCCATTAAGCTTTAAAAAACCCTGTAAAGTTAGAACAGCAATGGGTTTCTGATAGCATTAATTTAAATGTGTAGATCCATAACCTAAACCAACTATTACATATTTGCATAGAAGCTAGGTGGCTGCTGGTAGGAATACTTAAACACTAGCATTTTCCTTTATTTTTCTTACTAACCATCTGCAAAGATATATTCTAAATATTGTTTAGAAACGCCTTTAAAAAATGTATTTAAACAAAATTTATTATTCATTTAAAAAGAAATGTTTTTGGTGGGGTAAGATACTTTAAAACAGCAGCCGTGGCGCAGTGATTAGAGTTCAGCCGTGAGCAGCCGTGGCGCAATGGTTAGAGTTCTGGTTCAGAACCCAGAAGTCCCGGGTTCAATCGCCACTCTAGCCCAATGAGTGACATTGGTAAGGAAGGAGGCATGAACTTCTAGTTAAATGCTCTCCCGCGGTGCACCATGATTAGACCGTAAGGACTTCTGGGAGCACCTAAAAATTGGAAAAAAAAAAAATTATTTTCCTATATCTTTACATTTTATTTTTTTCAAGTTACTCTTTTAGCTTTTATAAGAGTATATACTTTATTTGGCTATTTATGATTAAATTTTGTTTTAATGCTGTATATATATTCTTATGTCATGAAAATACTTGCTATCACATATAAATAAATCATGAAATAAAGGACATTTCAAAAGAAAACAAAAAACAAAAAAAAAAACAAAGAAAATATTGACAAGATGAATTGTAAATGATGAATTGTACAATAATAAATTTTTTTTTTAGATTTTATAAAGATTCCTAAAATTATGATTTTAGAAGCCAAAGTGAAATATTTCAAGGACTCTGCATCATTACTTATGAAAAAGTGACACATTTATTACAAATGATGCACCACTACAGTAAATTCAAAATTGTTTAAAAAGTCATAAATTCTTATAACAAACCTCTTCATACTCCTTCATAGCTTTATCAATTCGTGCCTGGGCTCTTTCTTTGACTCGCCCAATAAAAGCAGAAAGTTCATCTTTAAAACCTTTATCATAAGTTTCATCAGCTTTACGCATTCTAAAAAGATAATAAAAAATAATGGAAAAAAAAATATTTGCATGAATAAAGAGTTAAACATTTTAGTACAGTCAAGTTTATGATTATTTTTGAAGTGTTTGAAGACTGAAATTTTATATCTCATATTTAGTTCATATCAAGGTTTCTGAAAACTGAAACTCTAAATAAGTTTTGTTAAGTTAATTTGAAACTATTGAGTTGGCTGAAAAGTAATGAGCAATTTTTCTGAAAACCCCGAGTTCTAGAAACTTCTGTGATTTGAGTAAATATCAAGTGCAGCGTTTGAATACCACACAAAATGAAGTAGAAACTTGCAAGAACCTTTTGTCTTTGCACATTTAACTTGCTTGACATGTAATTATCAAAGATGAGAAGTGAGTTAGTTGAGAAGTGAGTTAAGCCACACCAAGAAATGCAGATGGCTCGAGGAAGAACAACTGTCAAAATCATTTTTGCAAGTCAACCCACACCCTAATAAGATGCTGCTTTTGGTGGTACATGCATAATAATAAAGTACTTTGACAGCACCTCAATCATTTCTTTAATTCAAAACCTAAGGAATTCTATGCCAACTGCATTCATTTTTGCATTTGCAAGAGATCATTGATAAAAATGGTCCATATATTGTTTTATCATTGATAACAATGGTCCATATATTGTTTTATCATTGATAATAATGGTCCATATATTGTTTCCAAGATTAGTAATGGAATTGAAAACAAAAAATAAATAAATTTTGTTGAAAAAATCTTTTACTCTTCGCATCTTATACCTAGCTTCAGACCTGGATTTTTACTACCTGGATATGTCCTTGCATTTAATATATTGTTATAGGTTTTAAATAGTTGAAAAAACCAATACAATTATATCTTATTACTTAAAACATACATAAGAAGGATCATTGGTGCATATTTACAGTATGAAAAATATCAGTCTTAATAGTAAAGCTTCATGGTTAAATTGGTTCAAATACATTATCAGTTCAGAATCATAACTTAGCAAGGCTCTCAGCCTCCATATTTAAAGAAAAAGTCCACTAAATGCATTTCCTTTGCCTAAAATACTGGTCTAGTCTACTCCTACAATTATTTCTTAAGGTTCTAGTCGACTCCTAAAATTATTTCTTAGGTTAAAACAAACTCACTCTGAAAAAAAAAGATGATCTTTGATGACCTAATATTTTTTTAAAAATATACCTGGTAAGAGGTCCAACATTTTTAATAACAATTTTTAAAACATGCCTCAGTTCTACAATAAATGAATACTTTACTTTAGGATCAAATCACATTAAATAGTAAACATCAAAAACATATTAAAGGATGTGGTTTAAATCTTTTTACCAAGTTATTCCATGAACTAAGACTTAGATTCTCATCAGTCATTTTGCAATTATCATCCATTTGCTGTGATTAACATGACAATCTCTATCTTCTCAAGATTTACATATATTTTATTTCAATGCACTGACAATATTATTTTATAGCCAATAAAAAGATCACAAAACACATCTTTATCTCAACTGGTCATTTAACAATGATTATTTTGGGAAACTCTTAGGTTACAGGAAATTATGTTTTTAATACATCAAAATTTTTGATGTTGATAATACAACAGTTTACTAACAGCTATGCTGAACCCCTTACTAGAAGTTGTTTTACCATTAGATCATAATTAAGATGTATGAGAGGAGCATTATTTGTATGTGTCATACATATAATCCCATTTTTAATTACATAGAACTTCTATCTATTTTATAGCCCTACCTAAAATCTGCTCCAATATACATCAAATTAGTTTCACTAATCTTCAATAGATTTGGTAACCATTAGTTACCATTAGTGTAGGTTTTTCTCCATTACTATGTTCACTGAGAGAGAAATTTCCTTAGCTCACAAAACAACTATCTTGAATATTCTTGAAGAGTATTTTAATGTTGTTTGTCTCACTTCTATTCCCATCAAAATATAACTGAATGATAATAGGAAGGTTTTATTAAATTTAGATTAGGATTTCAAATCCCAAGGTTGACAGAACGATTAATAACATGCAGACCTAAAATGTTAAATCAAAACTTTGTGAAAACTTTTGGTTTTTTACAAATTTTAAATCTTTAAATATATTTCTGATTTCTTTATTCTGTTATGTATTCGGTTGTCTATTCTGATAATTTTTTAAATAGCCTAAAATTGTATTCAAAGGGTCAATAAAGTAAGTCTATCTGGTTGTTAACCATTGACCACTGTCATTTTAAATATAGATATAGTATATAAATGTTTGAAACTTACTTTTGGAAAAAACTTTTTATTGCTGATCTGGGATCAATTTCTAGTTGCTTAGCTAACTCCAAAAGAAATTGCATACATATAGTTTGATGTGCCACTCTTTCCATCAAAGCATGTTTCTATAAAATAAAAAAATTAATATAAAGAAAAATATTGATAAGAGTATAATAATCCAATGATTTCAGAAAAATTTTTAAAATACTATTTTAATGTTGTTTAATATTGCTTCTTTATAGGTGTCATGAAATAGGTAACTTTAAACAAATTTTTTAGTTTTTATTGAACCAGGAGGTTAAACATGATGTCCAAATTGGCACACAATTACTTTATGTTTTCATGGTTTAATTACCATGACATTAAATTTATTATATTAAATCAAATCAAAAATTATACATTAAATTATACAGTCTAAATGCCAAACAACAAAGTAAATAGCACCTACTTCTTCAACTTCTAAGTCTATACACCAAACAACTAAGTAATTAGCAGTATCTTCGCATGCCAAGTGTGGATTTTTCAACAGCATATTTTCACTATCGTGATATTCATGTAACATACCATATTTTTTTATATCTGCTTTGTTTTCTTCCATAAACTTTTTCTATTAAAAAAATATATATATATATTAAAATTTAAGTTGTTAATATTAAAAACATTTATTAAAATAGTTTAAATAATAAAAAAATATATATATTACTAAAAACATTATTTAAATTAATTTAAATAGTAATAATAAAAATTGTACATTTTGCTTTTAAGAGGTTTTTGTTTTTAAAAGTTAAAGTGGTAAACATAAATATTAACAACAAAAAAACTTAAAAAACAGTTTAAAAATGAAAAAATACCGATCGCTCAATTTTCTCCTCTTCAGACAGTTCTTCTTTTTTTACTTGAGGCTTATTTATGATCTAGATTAAAAAATCAATTTTATAAGTAGCCTTGAAAACTGTGATGTTTTAAGATTCAACTGTGTAATTTATCTCATAAAAATCAATTGAACAACATTAATTTTGTTTGTTATTGATCATAGATATAACTTTTTATTGACACCAGGTGTAATTAACTTTATAATTGCTGTTATCCATTTGGTTCATAATTATTGTGATTCCAACTACAGCTTACTAATAGGTTAAATATATATATTTTTTAGATTTGCATATTTCCAATTTTTTTATGATTTTAATATACATTAATTAAATCTCGTGTTTCATTGATTCCTAGATTTCCAGGTATAAAATAATTTTGCACCAAAATCCCAAGTAAAAATTGTTTAAAAATCTTGAATATGTTAACAAGTTTATATTTGCACACTATATTAACTTTTTTTTGTAAAAAACACAAATAATCCTAAAAGAGTGAATAAGAAAGAAAAAGAAACTCAATATTTGTCATATAAATAGTTCAACGCAATAAAATGTTTTTCCTGAAAGATGAAATCAATGTTAGGATGATGATCATTAGAAATGTACTTTTATTCAAAATTTTAGTACCACAAAATGTAACCATGAAAATTAATCATTATTGTTACACAGCTTAAAAAAAATCTCAATACACAAATCTGTTTATTCCAAATATTGATTATAAAATATATTATTATTGTGTTTATTACTGTATATTACTGTTTTTTACTACTTCTCATCAGAAATGTTAGGATTCCGTTATTGCTAATGTATATTTTTATTTCAAAAATTTTTAAAAGTATTAAAATAAGTTACTTAAGTTCTAGAAAAGAGTTTTTTCATGAAAAGATATTTTTATATATGTAAATATTTAAAAAATTAAAGTTAATAAATAAATAACATCAACAAAAAATAACTTACTGTTTTAGAAAATCCTGGTTGACTTAAAGTGTCAACATTTAATGGCATTGCCTAAAATTAAAAAATTGGTGATAACTTAGTGATATTAAGTATTTATGTTTGTTATTTATGTTGTGTTTCATGTTTTAAGTATTTATGTTTGTTATTTTGATTTATTAAAGTTAAAAAAACAAAAGTTGTCTAAATGTTTTAGTTACCTTCTCTTCTTTTATCAAGTAATTTTTCTGATCCAATAAATTTTTTTCCTAAAATGAAACACATACTTATTATATAAGATGTTATTAATGAGTGTGATATGCACGCTCGGTATCAAGTCATGTTTCATGCAAGACTTAATACACAAAGATATTTGTATTCAGAGTTGATAATGCCATTATGGAAGCAAAGGAACAACAACAGTAGCCAATATCAACAATACATCAAAAGATCATAATTGACCAGAAAAAATATTCATTGACTGCCATCAAAATAATTATCATAACTATTATAAAATTTTAAATATAATCTAAGTAAATATTTCAAGCAACTCAACATTTTAAACAACATCAAGATTAATTTGGCGAAAAGATCATTTTACAAAAATTTCTAAATATTTTGAATCACTAAATGGAGTAATTTATTTACTGACCTATCAGTAAATAGTTTCTACTAGTTATCAGGGCCGGCCTATTTGTCATGTAACAAAGTTTTTTGTTAATAGATAATTATTAAACATGGCGAGATCTTGTTTAAGTGAGCCAGTCTGGCTAAACGGGATAGCTTGGCTCATATAAACAGTCCCTTAAATATTTTTTTTTATACTTTCTTTTTTAAAAAAATTTTAAATTAATATTTATTTTATAATATTTAAATAAAATTTATTATTTAATACTATTAAATATAAATTTATTTTATTTAGAGGCTGTTTATATGAGGCGGGCTAGGTTAGCCAGGTTGGCTTACTTTTTTTTCTTCAATATCTTCACTTCCAACATGGCTGCAAGCAACCACTATTAGAGTTGGAAGTTACTGGAAGAGAAAATATGAAGTTTATAGAGCAAGATAACGATTGACAGACAACTTAAAAGATTGCAAATTATACAGATCAGGAAAACAAAATGAAGAAAGCGAATTACAAAGAACCGATGTTCGAGGGAAAAAACTAGACAAATAAGAATTTTTGGAGCACTTAGGAACAGTCACAGTAAAAAGATGAAATTTAATTAAATGACAAGTAACACAAGAATGAATTTGAGTAGATGGCACAAGAGACGCTAGCTTTTTGGAGCAGTGCCCATTATAGTATTTATAGAAAAGACAAAGAAAAGCAACATTATGATGATGTGATAATGGTTGGAGATTGGTTGCAAGAGCAGGTCCAACTATGTTTACAATGCATTTTTGCAACTTGTCTAAAAGAAAAAAATGGCATCATTGGAAGATCTGCCTGTTTGTTCGTTATATCACGTAGAACACAACTAGTGGAATGAAGAGATGATATTGATGAAAAGTTCTTAGCAAATAACTTAGCTTTGTCTTAAGGTGAGATGACAAAATCTGAACCATACAAGAGAGGTGGAATAACAGATTTGCCCTTGTTATGATACTGTTAAAAGCTCTCCAGAAGTCACGAAAGCCTAATATTTGAGATAAAATACAAGATTTCATGACCTGAGAATAGCGGGCTTTGGCATTAGACAAAACTTTTTTACAATGGTTTCTAGCAATAATAAATAGATGTCTGTTTTCTGGAGAATTATTTTGCTGATATATATGGAAGTAATGGTTTCGATTGGAAATTGCAGCAGCACAATGAGAGGAAAAACATGGTGAAGAGTGAGGCTTGACTTAGAATTATCGAGAGGGAAAAGATTCTATACCAGCCTGAATCCAAGAAGTTATGTAAGAAGCACATTGGTCAGCAGGAAGGGGAAAGATTTCTACCTATGGGCCGCCACGAAGAAAATCATGAAAAGAGTCCCAGTCAGGTTTATTGTAGTTGTAAGAGGTACGATGATAAAGGGATTCTGAAGATGAAGAAGAATGAGATTGTAGTTTTAGAGAGATCAAGCTGTGATCAAAAGCATAAGTTTTAAGTTGTCAGTGTCTCAGATTCACACACCCTTAGGTAAATGTGGAGAAACTGAGCACTGACTAGGATCAGAAACAAGACATAAGTCGAGTAAAATAGCTAAATGATGCGGATTGTTTGGAAAGTAAGTTGGAAAGTTAACTATTTGAGTTAGAGATTGAGAAAGAAAAAAGTTGTAAGCCTTAATGCCTGCTGAGCCACTGACACTAGAGTCAAGCCATTCAGTGTGATAAACATTAAAGTCACCAATAACAGCGATATTGGCAGAAGATAAAGAAAAAGAGCTTGGTCAATTTGATCAGAGTTAACATTGAAAGAGTGCAGTCTTGAGATGAAGGAGAGTGATATAGAACAAAGAGAAAGGCGATAGAGTGAAGTGGTGCTAAATGAAAGCACATAAAAGAATAGTTAGTGTATTCAAACCTTGTTTCCCGACAAATAGGTGAATTCTTACAAATGTCCAGGCCAATCATGTGACTTGTAGTCTTTATGAATTAAAGGAAGATAACCATCAACACTAAGATCACAAGATGAGACAGCTAAACTCAAAATAGTCTCACAGGAGCAACTAGGAGCTTTGCAAGTGATAAGACTCAACAAAAGTTACTTCGAAGACCATGAATATTATTGGATGATAGATTTAGAGATGATGATGATATTTTTGTGTTTTATAGTTTTTGGTACTTTAATCATTTTTACATTTGTTAAAGAACTTGACTCAAAGTGCAGATAGCACTCAGTACACTATTTAATAGTCCAAGCAATTGCTTCATTACTATTAATAAACACTAAGCCGTAACAAAGAGCTCCAAATGTGGCCTCGACAATGCACACCAAAAAGTACAAACAAGGACACCATCCATGTGCAACATGGCACTGTTAGTACTTTTATATTTTGCAGCTGTTGATAGAATCAGCCTCTCCGAGAGCTACCACAGAGTTCGGGAAACCTGACTATTAGCCAGACCCAAAACCATTTATGAGTTTTAGAGCTGTACCCTCATTATCTTAAGCAAGATTTCACTATGTTTATAATCTATGAAAATAAAACTTGTTTACATGACAAACAAGCTAGCCTGGATAACTGAGACCTTGCCTAAATTCATTGGGATCCCACTCCAATGTGAATAATTTTTTTTCTATATAAACAAAAAAAATGAGCCAGCCCTACTAATGAACGCAGCTGATTGGATAAAATAAATCATGCCATTTCTTTATTTAATCAAAGACATTCCTGATTGTTTTTAAAGCAACCAATTAAATAAAATTAAAAATGTCAAATTCAAGTTCAAATTAAAGTTTCGATGGAAACATTTATATGTTAATTTTTTTTTTAAGTCAGCTTGGTTAACCGGGCCAGTCCAATTTGTATAAACAGCCCCTAAATTTAATTTAAATTTAAAAAAAATTTGTTATAAAATTGCAAAGTTGATGATAATTGATGTCATTTTATATATATTTTGTCAATTTATATACACTTTTTATCTTCGCCCTATTTATCCAGCGCCTTATATAGTAGAAAAAAAATGTAGATCTAACTGATAAAATATCTATCATCATCATATGTTCTATTAAATACCACTTGAAATCAGAAAATGCTAAGGTTTTTTCAAACACACATAAAATGTAAAAATTAATTGTACATTGATAAAAAAAAATCTTTGACATCTTCTAAAAAAATAAAATTCGAAGTTTTTGTTTTTTTAGATGTTAACATTTACAATATTTGCGCTATAAAAGTGCATTTTAATATTTTTAATTTTTAAAATACAATGTACTCTAGTGAAATATACGTAAGTTTCTAGTCACTTTTTTAAATTTTATACCCAGTATCTTTTGGGAATTTAGATTTATAATAATTTGCAAGTAACTCACGTTAAATAATAAATTTACCTCTAACAAGACATCATTTAACGATTTTTCTAAAACTTTTATTTGTTCAGTATCATTTTTTTTTTTTGCTTCTTCTAATTTGGATGTCATTGTCTGTTTTTTTGCATTATTTCTAAAGGAAGAATAAAATAATTAAAGATTAAATAAAATGTAAAAACTTGATTAAAAAAACTTCTTTTAAAAGAATTTATTTTAACTATTAGGGGTCTTTTTGCTATATTTTTTCTATAAATATATATAGCAAAATTTAAAATATTGAAAAATGTATTGTGCTAAAGGGTGGATTTGAACCTTTGGAAACAACACTGGTGACAGTGCACTAAAACACTGAGGTATTGAAGATAAACATTTAAGTAAAAAACAAACTATTTTATAAATATCTTATATCAATTGTAATTGATCAACACTTTTCAAGGGGGTTACACTAAATAAGCGCAACTTAATTGCATAGCATAATATAATAATACAAAAATATATATTATAAGCAAATATAAAAAATCCACTTATATAACAATATGTAAAAACATTTATAAGTGTAAGCACCATTAAGTTAGTTGAGTTTGCGAGTCATGTATGGAATGATCGTGTATAACTTATAAAACTATAACTTTTTAAAAATTTTCTAAAAATTATAAGTCTTGTTTGCTTTAACAGTTTTGTTTTTGTATTTTTAAAGAATGCAAGATTGAAAAAATCAAAAAAAAGATGCTTGGCGGTGGATTTGAACCCATATAACTGTCAGGATGTCGGTACAGAGGACAATGCGCTAAACCACTAGGTTGCTGAAGATGTACATTTTAAAGAAAAACAAACCATTTTATAACCTTTTATACCAATTAAAATGATTCAACACTTTTTAAGCCAGTACTTTAAATAAGTGGAACTATATTGCACAGCAGTATTATAAAGAAGTTTATAAAAGAAATATTTAAAAACCACAACATTTTTATCAGAAATTACTATATATTGAATTAAATTTACATTTTTTTCTTTCAAAATAAATAAACGAGATGATGGTTTTAATAAGCTCTATGTATGTGGAAAAAGTGCGCATTTTATTTTTTTTTTGCCCTTTTTTGAATAATTTATTTCTCTAACTTTTACTAAAATATATTGAAGTAAATAACTATAAAAATGATTTGTGTAAATTGGTGACGGTGCCATCAATATCTATTTCACACCAAAAGTTTAATTTACAAAAACAAAACTTATAAATTCAAAATTAATTTTTTTTTAAATTTACAAATACAAAATTTACTAGATTTTTAAATTCACTGCTTAAATTTAATTGCTGCCCTCGTGCGGTGAACAAATCTCACTCTGACCTTTAAATGTCTTTGTTGCGCATCTAAATTAACTCTAAAATAGCATATTGCACAGAAAGTTCTTGTAAAAACATTCTACTTGCTCGAAATTGGCAAACCAAGCAAGTTTTTCATCTAATAGCTATCTAAAAAAAGTTTTTTTACTTATTGCTGATGACATTTTAAAGCCTTAAATATCATATTTAATGCAATTTTAAATGACTATAAATTTATTTAAAATTTGCACATAAAAATTTATTCAATGATAAAAATTATAATATAAAATTAGATGAACTAAAATACAAATATCTGTGTAAAACTTTTAGTTTTAAAATACTTAAATATTTAAAAATTTAAATATTCAAAAACTTTCCATACAATATATAGTGCTTTTATCGACAGTCATCAAATAAAAAGTCGTTTCGTGTAAACTGTCAATAATGGAAGAGGATTCAAGATTTATTGAACTTTTACATTTTTGTGATGAAGCAAGATGCTTGTAAATATAGGAGGACTTATCTGAATATAGATGTTCTGAAATCCTTGTTATGTAGCTTATGATGGCTTCACCAATATATCCAGCATTACAGCTTAGACATTCAAATTTATAAACAACAAAGGATTTTTAAATTTTAAGGTAAGGGGTCTTTTGAAAAAAGCATACTAATAATTTTAAAAGGTGTAAGAACTAAGGACCAGTGAAGTCAACTTTTCAAGGCCCGAAGTAAACTAGAAGAGGAATTTAGACCATATGCACACACCAAATTTAACTGGAAAATCAATTTAGGCCATGTGTGTACCCCAAATTTAACTGAAAGATGAATTTGGAATTTTCACCTAAATTCAACTGAAAGCTGAATTTGGATTTTAAAAACACATTAAATTGAAAGAGAGATTTTTTATAAACACATTAAATTGAAAGAGAGATTTTTTAAAAACACATTAAATTGAAAGAGAGATTTTTTATAAACCAAAATTAGTATTTTTCAGCTTGAAATTAACGAAATTTAAAAACATGACAAAACACAAGTAAAACAAAGTAATTTTTTAGTTATTAAAACAAAAAATTAATGCTTACAAAAAGCAACCATTTGCTTCAACAAAAAAAAATCTAAAATCTAAAAGTGCAGTAATAATGAGAATTTAAGTTTTGGAATCTTTACAACTCTTTATAAAACAAGAAGATCGTGAAGAATATTATGTAAAGTACTCACCTGTTTTTTACATTTAAGATTTTTTGAAAGCGATAAATAAGATTTAATAAGTTATGAATAGACATTGTGCTTGACAAAAAGACTTTTCGGTTATTGACTTTTGGGTGTAAGACAAATCTATTTCTAATGTTTTTTTTGTTTTTTACTAAACTCATGTTCCCAAGGCTGAGGGGGCCACTTTAGTTGAGAAAGCTACTTTTATCATTATTTTGTTTAAATAGTGATTACAACCATCTCTCAACTCTTAAGTTTGGAAACACAAATCTTGACAAAGCTGCTGTGCAGAGACAGGTTAATATACATGAAACATGTAGTATTTAAAAACTATTTTTTGCTTTGATTTAAAAAAAATTAACTTCCAAATTTAACTGAAATTAAATGAAATTAATGTTACTGAGTTTAACTGAAAAATAAATTTCTATTTCAAATTCAGCACAGAAGTTAAAGCCGAAGACAACTTTGCCTTTCAGTAAATTTCTAATTTTTACTAATCTGAATTTTAACGATTATTTGCTCAGTAAGTACTAGTCTTTCTTTTATGTTATTTTTAGAACACTTTTTAATATTTATTTAAATAATATTAAAGTGTGTTTGAAACTTGTCCAATATAAGGGAGTTTAAAGTGAGATATAATGTAATAGGTTTTGAAGATGACATGTTCTTTAGGAGAGATAAGGTTGTTTAGAAAATACTTTAAGTTTTTGTCAATTTAAGTTTAAAGGGGAACGCATGTTTTTTGAAGAGTTAGTTTAATTTTTACAATCTAGATAAAAACCTCCCCCAGTTGCTGTTGATTTTGAAGGCCCTGTCAATCAGAGTTTTGATCATAAATCCTAGTTTATAATTTATATTAGTGAATCTGGTTCAACTTTTTTATTAGAAATTAGACAATAAAACTGTGTAAGTTTTATAAAACATTGAAGTATTATTCGTTATATCAAGAAAGTTTAATTTGTGATCAGTTTCTTCCTCTTTAGTAAATTTGAAGTTAGGATGTTGTTAGCATTGTCATTATTTTCAAAGATACAAAAGATATCATCTACATACATTTTGTGTTTAACTACTTTTTTGCAACTATTGCTTTGAAACTTTATTTATGCAATTTTCATATATATTGAGTGCTTCAGATTCTGTCTGATACAAATTATTTTTTGTTACAAAACAAATAATCAATGTAAACAATTTTCTAAAGTATGCTTTTACATTAAAATAATAAAAAGATCCTTAAAATAAGTAAAATTATTTTTCAAGATACTTATCAAGTAATAAGGTATTATACTAATTTATAAGCTTCATTTTATAATTTTTTTTTAATCAATCGTTATTGGTTAAAAAAGCACAAATTAGAAAAACGTTAACAAAAAAAAGCCTTACGCTTCAATACTCTTTTGCAACTGATCTTTTTTTGATTGGAGGTCATCCATTTTTTGTATACGAGCCTCATGTCTCCATTTGAACAAACTTGGGGTATCAATATTAGGATGAGTTTCATCTTCATCATCACTTACCTGATTAAAAATATTTGACTTATTTGAAAAAAACATTTTAACATATAACATTTTTTATAAACTCATACTAAAAACTTTTTTTTTGTTGGTGAAATAAACATAAATATTTATATAACGATTAAAATTTTATAAAATAAACTTCTCGGCAATTTTTTAAAGCTATGCATAATATAAAAGAAAAATATTTAAAAACTCTCTACACATCACCTCAATTTATTTTAATACATTTTATATACATTCAAGTATTTTTTACTATTTTTTTTTTTTTAAACTAGTCAGAGAAATCTTGTAAAACAGATGCTTCTAACACTTCATGACTAGCTCTGAAGTTAATTAAAAAATAACAATAAGCAGATCATGCCATATAAGATCATTTTTCAAAAATATTTAAACTGAATATTTGTTTAGGGTCGTCCATAAATTATGTCATGCTTTAGGGGTGGGGGTGGGGGTGGGGTGTTGAGGAGGGGAGGCGATTTTGTGACAATTTGTTACCAGGAGGAGGTGGGGTTATCGATTTTGTGACGCAACATTTTTTTTTTTTTTAAATCTAGAGAAGACTTTAGATTTAAAACTTAAAACTAGATTTTATTTAAAAGAGTATATGACCAAGCCAAAACCCTCAGTTGATGTATCTACATGTTGATTGTAAAAAAAACTACGCCTAAATCTTACTTAGTCGACGTGTACACTTCGTTAACAGAGTAGTTACAGCCTGTTAGTGGACTGTTACAGCTGTAACAGTCTATGAACAGTGCATGTTCTTTGTTTTGACTTTAAATGGTAAGAACTTTATTTAGTTAGTGCAAAAAAGTGTGCAGCAACAAAAAAACAACCTTTGTGCACTAAGTAGGAAAAAAAATATTTTGATACCGAAAGGCGAACCTGGAACCCTCGGAATCCACTGACCACGCTAACGTTAAAAGTTATAAGAAAATTAAACTTATAAAATAACATTTTTGCATCTATAATATATTACAGGCCTTGTTAAGAAGCGTTACGCAGCTCGCATTTTGTTTGCGAAAAGGCGATTTGCCTACGCGTTCAGCAGTTTTGCGTTACGCAAAAACTTATATCTTTTAGAATATTTTTAATTATCTTTTGATATCGTTTATGTGACGTTTATTCTGAAGAAATAAAGTCGTAAGTAAAAGCATTTAACCGCAATTGTAAACTAATAGATTTTTTGTTAAAGAAACAGTTTGTTTAATAATTTTTTTTATTGTTGATAAAAATTAGTTAAAAAAAACAAAGTGTTTTAAGTTTTATCTTAAGGAATTAAATATATAAATTCCTTTTAAATGTAAAAACTATTTTTTGTCAAAATATCTTATTAATAAAATATTTACATTAAAATAAAATGCACGATTTATTTTAATGTAAATATTTTATTAATAAGATATTTTGTTAATTGTTAATTCAATAACGTAAAGTTTTAATGACGTTCGTTTAATTTATGAAAATAAATTATGATCACGAATATGTTATCGGTAACTAATAAATAACAAAAAAAAAACTCTTTATTGTTAAAAAACATTATTAAAAAGAGTTCACAAACTAAATAAGAAAAAATTTATTAACAGTTAATAAAATAATTAAAAACCAACTGTAAAATCATAAAAAAATAAACATTATTTTACGATTCATGAAAAGAATATTTTTTTCAAAATAAAATTTAGCCCATATTTGAAAAAAATAATAAAAATGATTTCTTAAATAAGAACTTAGATTTTATTTGTAACTTTTGTTTAAGTGAGAAAAAAACTAACTGTTTGTATGATTTTTAACGCGTTAATAAAATAACTTTAATTACAATGCGGTACTTGAAAAGACGCTAGTGACGCAATATAACTTCTAACGATGCAAAATATTTTTGCTGAGTTGAGTTACTTAGAAATGCGTTACGCGTTTTCGCTACGCTGCATGTTACGAGATTTCGCAGTGTAGCGTTTTCGCTACGCAGCGAAATCTCGTAACAAGGCCTGATATTATATTGCATTGCAAAATTGCTGCATTACATTAGGGGGGGGGGGGGTCAATAAAGTGTTACAGGTGCATTACGAGGGGGGGAGGGGAGGGGGAATTGGTCAAAAAATATCAAAAATTGTGTGACATAATTCATGGACAACCCATTATATAGTTTAGCTTTATGACAATGGAATATTAGCGACAATGATTTTTAATCTTCATTTGTAATTATTAAATCTGATTGTCGCTGCACCAGTTTTAATTAGAGGAGAGCGGTGCTCAAGAATCTCAGGAAAACCCCCATATTGCCACTAAAAAAAAAAAAAAAAAAAAAACGGTATCCCCAAATAAACTCTGGTATATTCACTGTTATGCATTTGTAGGAGATATTAAAAATAGTATTAACTAGGTTAACAGTAATAGTTGTGAACTAATTTAAAATATCATTTTCTTGACATAATTTCAGGCCTTCACAGGAAGGTGTGCGATCGCACACCATGATCATGAAAATAATAACTTTGTTTTGTCAATTTGACCATAGTTGTTAACATCTTTTTAGAATTTAAACATTTCAAAAATGCGCAGAAAAAAGCCAGTTAAAAAAAAAAGTGAAAAAAAGCACTTCTTTATCTATTTCTTATGACTATGAAAAATCTTATTTGGACTTAACTAAAAAAACTTTTAAAAAAACTTTATTTAAAAAAAAAGTAATCTTAACAAAAGGGAATATAAAAAAAAAAAAAAAACACTAACATTATTTAAATCAAGTTTTTAATTATGTTTGAAATAATTAACTTTTATCTTCACTCATTTTTTATAATATTATGTGAAATCGTTTTAAATAAAGTAAAAACTTTTAATGATTGTTAAATAAATATGCCAATTTAACTTAACTTATTGTGTGTGTGTTTTTTTTTACTAATATAAAAATAGCAAATTTCTATATAAACAAACACTAGTTAACCATTACACATTTAAAAAAAAAAGAAAAATATTTATTAAGTCTTTATTAACGCTTTGTTTAAACATTTTATAAACATTTATTTGTTTTCCTTTTTTTTTTATTTAAATTAACACTTAATAAAAAAGTACATAATTATAAATAAAAAAATATCTAAATATAATATTCAATACTTTAAATAAAAAATTTTGAGTAGTGATTTTAAAAGCGTTTCAATAATAAATAAACATTAGAAAAGATTTAAGTTATTTAATTGTAATGGCATTCAAAAATACATGCTACTTTTTTTCAGCAAATTTTTTTTTATTTTTTTGAAGTGTATTGACTTCATTATTGATTGAAATGATTTTTTTTACAAATTTCTTTAAAGATGTTATTGCTGTCTAAAAAAGTTGTTTATAAACAACTTCATTATTGATTGAAATGATTTTTTTTACAAATTTCTTTAAAGATGTTATTGCTGTCTAAAAAAGTTGTTTATAAAATCTAAATATTTTTTCAATAACACTCATAAAAAACACATACTTATATAATTTGTATAATAAAATCAAAAAAATTACATACAACTTTCATTGATACTTTAAACAAAAACTATTATCAATAATTTGTCACTTTGTTTAAAAGCATTTCGCTAATATAAAAATCATTAGTATAGATAAAAGTTTCAATTTTAGTTATTTCTAGCATACAATTTGTATAAATATAATATAAAATATTTATTATTCAGCAAGTCAAAACAAAGTTATTTTCCTTCCTTCCCAGGCTTCCTTTTAAGGCCTTTATTTACATTAAAATACAGGCAGTATATAAATATAAAAACAATGCCTAAATTGCACAAACAAGATTATAGAGAAAGAAAATTAAATTAAAAGAAACAAAAAAAAAATGAAGTAATATTACTCGCCAACAATCAAAAGCAAGAATTTAAAAAAAAAGAAGCTTGCTAAATTACGATAGCCTCAACACAGAGATTTTCAAAAAGCTCAACATATCAATGATATTCCTTGTTTTTCAGTCAAATGGAGCAAGTCTATCATTCAAGTTTGTCAGAAGTATGTGCTGTAAACCGTGTTTAATTGAACTACCAACATTACCATGAAAAGCAGATTATTTGCAAGAAATAAAAATGAAGATCTCTTTACCAGATCTACCAAACATAAAAAAAATGCATCCGTTTATCTTCTGGTGTGATTAACCATGTACTAGAGTTTTACAACAGCGAAAAAATATTTTAATTGGAATCCAGGTATGAAAGGCTTTCTAAAAATTGATGGTGAAAAAGTTACAAAAATGTTTCTTGTTACTTAAATAAGGGGAATGTTATAACCTGCACACAGCTCAAACACAAACAAATTCAGAAATGCCTCTTAAAATCTGCTGTTGTCTTATTCATGAAAATTGTATTAATATATGCAATGCTTTATCCTAAAGCCTAGTTAGGAGATTTTATTGCATAGCGAAAAAGCTCAACGCTAATAACTGTAATTTAACACATCTTATTATTTACATCGTTAAAAGTTAAATTGCACCATTAGCGTAATTTAAAGTACAGCGTTGTAATTTAATTTAATTTTAAACTGTGGTGAAAATTATTTAAACTAATATAACAAAAATTACTGTTGAAATCTAAATTCAGTATTAAAAAAAGATTACATTTCCTTATAATTTATTTTTTAAAACAACCTTATCCTTAGCATAATCTTTTGTTTCTTTATCATAACTTATTTACTATCAGTATTTTTTTTTTATGCTTTTAATATAATATTTTTGATAAAAATAAAACAATTTGATGTCAGATAATAAAAAAAAGTTTTCTTCTTTAATAAATGTTGTAAACCGTCTGTCAATCGGTATCTTGCTCTACATTCTTCATCTTTTCTCTTCCAGTAACTTCCAACTTTAATTAGTGGTTGCTTGCAGCCTTGTTGGAAGCGAAGATGTTTATAAATTTTTTTTAAAAAAAACTGTATGCTGATGATGCAAAAATTATTCCATGGTTTCAAATATTAATAACAACTGTGTATTATAAGGGCATTTAATTAACATTAGTAAATGAAGTGAGAAATAGTTGTTACACTTCAACACAGAAAAATGTAAAATTATGCATATAGGGAAAAAATCCAAACTATTATATGAAACTGCTATATAACTATTATATGAAACTGCTATAAGCAATCCAAGTCGATTTACTATGTTAAAAACATCTTTGGAACAAGATTGAGGTATCCTAGTATCTAACAATTTAAAATGACGAAGTCATGTAATTATGATAGCAGGAAAAGCAAACAGAATGTTAGGTCAAAATAAAATAGATAAAAAATTTATGACGCTATTTGTTAGTCCCAATATGAAATATGCTTCACCTATTTGGAATCCTTATTATGAAAAAGACAATAAAATAGAAAAAGTGCAATGAAGAAGAATTATGTCATTAATGGGTATGTGCTATGAATAGAGACTAAAAGTCACGAGTTGAAAAAAACTAAATCCAGTTTTGTTGAGATTGAGCTTTGAGATATGGCTAATCTTAACTATGAATGTATTAGTTCAACCATTTAAGTGAGAAAAGCCACAATTAAAATCATTGTGCCGTTGATAAATAATAGATTTATTTCACTGTTAAATTCTATATTTGAATCGATGATTGGTTAGATCCACAATTATGGACAGCAGACAGCATGTACGGTGATGCTAGCATTTCTTTATTATTAGAACGAATTCTTTTACCCTTTAAAAACTGCAGAAATGAATTTTATAATGGATCTTTCTGAATGGAAATATGCAAAATTAGTAATAAATAAACAGTATGCAACAATGGCACTTACAACATTGCAACTATGGCAGAAATTTTTTCTTTATCATAGAAAAGAGTTCCCGAATATGAGTCTTCTGGTTGAACTTATGTGTATTTCTGGCTCGAATTCGGCTGTCGAATGCACTTTCAGTCTTTTATCCTTGATACTAACTGATCGACGTTTAAAGATGAAACACTCAACAAGGAAGACTGTATAATAATAGCTTGTAATGACCCAAATTTTAACCGCCATGAATGAGAAGATATTTTAAGTCGCCCTGTGGATATTTACTAAAGTAAGTGAAGAGTTTTTCGCCTTGATTCAGCTAATGCTAGCATTGCAACAGATGATAATAGCAAAGAAAGTTGCAGCAGTAACGATTTGACTTCTACATCTGAATTGGACTCGGACATAAACATTTTATAATATTGTACATTCAGGTAATGTCATAGTTGTAAATTGGGTCTATTTTATATTATACACAAAAATACATGATTATTATTAAATTTTATTAAAAACGCAATTGTTGTTGAAAGTTTTATTTTTATTTAAAACAATCATACAAATTATTTTAAAAGATTTATGTTTATAATAAAAAAATACATGCTTTTTAAAAAAATAAAAAAAATAAAAACTAATATTTATATAATTTACTAAACTTTATACAATTTTGAACAAAATTTACTCAACATTATAAAATTAAAAAAAAAATTAAAAATCTTTTTTTATAAACAATCAAAAAAAGTTGCATTGATAATTTTTATAAACAATCAATAAAAGTTGCTTAGCTTTTGCTAAAACATTTTATTTACAAAAGATTAATGTTATGAATATTTACGTTAGTTCTTTTAGCCTGTTAGAAATATAACTTTTTAGACATACACGGAAACATACATAAATTTAAATGTTGAGCGCATTATTGAAACGTTCTCAAAACATCTAAAAAGCTGTGGCCAAGTTGTTGCAACTAAATATTAAATGCGTGGTCAGAAAATAAATAAATATATAATCAAATGATCTCTTCGAACATTTTTTAAATCTAAAAACTAGCAAAAGGAACAACAATATAACAATAGTAAAAGTATTCTGAACCAAAATAAATATCTCCTTAAAGCCTGTTGAAAATAATTTGGAGCCAAAATCAAGTATTTTATTAAAAAAAAAAAAATAGGATTACATTAATGGTTCCACATTTGTATGCGTTAGATTTCCATAATTATATTTTCATATTTAAATAAGACATTGAAGATTTAGAATAAAATTTTTAGTCAAGATTTCAGCAACCTTATCTACATTCTCAGCAATCCTTATATGTTTAAGTAATAGTGAATCTTGCATAACCAGCATATATTTTAAAATCATCAAATGAATAACTAATTATCTAATTATCATTTTAAATTGCTTTTTGTTTGCAACTTTCATAATTGTCATAATAACCACATTATTGGCTTTACTTTTAAATCTCAGTGTAAGGGCTTTGATCTTACCACATTGTAATATCTACCCTGCATACAATAGTGGTGAACAAAAACATATGTGAAAAACATATGGAAATGAATATTAAGGACTGATACTGATTATTTTTCAAAATAAACATTCAAGCTTATTGATTAATCATAAAAAATACACCACACACAGTTTCAGAAACAAGTTATTGAGTTATTGAATAAAAATCAAAAAACTACATTTATAAGTTGCATTTGATGGCTAAATATATTTCAGTAAAATTAAACTAAAGTATTTAAAAACAACAATAAAAAACAATAACAAAATCTATCAAAAAAAAGCCGATTTATTCCTTACATGTTTTGCTTCACATTAGCTGTCTTGATACATTTATGTATCAAGACAGCTAATGTGAAGTATACATTTATGTATTTTAGTCATTTGGACAAACCCACAATAAATCCAAAATAATAAACTCTATACTATAGACTAACAAAATTCTCGAAATAAGATCATTTACTTAATCAAAAACTTTTTTTCAACAATTTCATGTAAATTGAACAATAATTTACAAAATTAAAAAAAAGAACAATAAAGGGTCACAAAGTTGATACAAAATCATCAATTATATTACCACTTAACCTCTCTTAAGTGTTGTTCAGCTTGTAGCTTCAATCAGAAAAAATTAATGTTCTGCATTGATACAAACTGGTCTCTGGTTCTTTGTCTTTTTAACTCTCCATATTTGAATAAAAAGCTTTTTAAATATAGATGTAAAAAAGCGGACTCCAAGAATACCATCTGAATAAAAAGTTGTTCAAAGAAAATATATTATTAAATGTTATTTTGTATGCAAAACATTCATCCTCTGGCTTTCAAATGGACTCTTTTCTCTTCAGAAAATACAGTCGCAAAACTGCTATATAGTATGCAAAACTATATCAATAGAATAATAAAAACTGCATCAAATTCTTAAAGCTTCTCCTATTTCCTCCTACTCCCAGCTCCTTTTCACAATAAAATTGGGAGTTTTATAACAGATTTTTTTCTTCCAGATAGCCTTCACTGTGGCTTAAAAACCTCCTTATTTTTGTTATGTTAAAATTAAATTACCATTCAAAATAATAACTATTCAAAAGTGTGAAAAAACTCACTTTTTATTTCTTATTTCTATTTTGACATTATTATTAGCTTCTTTTATTATTTACCCAAACCGCATAATATCCAACTTTTATTTTTATTCAAACAAGTTTTTCAATGCGATTGATTTATATTAGAATGAAAATAACTCAATATACAACTTATTACTTAAAATTTTTAAAATTTACTTTTATATTACAAAAATACAATTTTAAAAAAACTTGATAACAGCAAAATATTTATACTTTTGACTTAATCTAAATTATTATTTAAAAGCATCATACACTGATATAATACACTCACATTTTTCAAAGATTTTTATGATCATCATCACAAAAAAAAGCTAAGAAGCTGAAAATAATGCAACAAACAAAAGTTAGAGCAGAAGTGTTAAAATAAACAATTTAGAGAACAATAAAATTTTTTAAACCTAAAATAAATTAAATAATTACCAAAAATAATGATTGCATCAATGCACTTAGTCATTTTATAATAAATTCTTAAACTAAGTATTACCTCAATATGATCCCATTTCTTATAATCAACCATTGTTGCAAGCAACCAAGTAGCTATACAACTTTTTAATTACTATGAATATATATATATATATATATATATATATATATATATATATATATATATATATATATATATATATATATAAATATATACATACATATATATATATATATATATATATATATATATATATATATATATATATATATATATATATATATATACATATATATAAAATAATGGAAGCGCTATTAGACGCACTTGAAATATATGAAACTGCTGTTTAAGGTTGTAAAAAAATTCATTAAAGTAGAAAAAGTGTGTCCAATAGCGCTAGAATGAGTGTATATATATACACACACACACACATATATATACGAACACACTGAATATATACATAGAATTACTAAGAATATATATATATATATATATATATATACATTCATAGTATATGTATATATATTATGAATATATTTTTAGTATATAGTATATATATATATACATATATATATATAAATATATATATATGTATATATATATATATACTATGAATAAATATATATATATATATATATATATATATATATATACTATAAATATATATATATATATATATATATATATATATATATATATATTCATAGTATATGCATATATATTATGAATACATTTTCAGTATATAGTGCATATATATATATATATATATATATATATATATATATATATATATATATATATATATATATATATATATATATATACATGTATACTATGAATAAATAAATAAATAAATATATATATATATATATATATATATATATACAACAAATACAGACCTTCCAACTCTCCAGGTTTTACCATGAGACTTGCGGTTTCATAACGAATCTCACGGTCTCACAAGATAGATTGTAAAATCAGCACCAACGTATAGCAAAAAAACATGGGTTTGTTTATATTATGAATCAAATTCAAATTTTTAAAAATGGTGACTAAGCAAAACTATAAGAGCAAATTAACTTATCAAAATAACTTATCATACTTGTTTAATTTTTCTTGTTTAAAAAAAAGTACTTTTGTAAATCAATTTTACATGTATCCAGGTTTTTCTGTAAGTCTCAAGGTTTTTTTTAATGAATCTTAAGGTTTTTTTTAAAAAAAGTCTGATAATTATATTATGAATATATATATATATATATATATATATATATATATATATATATATATATATATATATATATATATATATATATATATATTCATGATATAATTAAATAAATACTTCAGTACAATCAATAATTCAATATTCGGGACAATATTGGTAACCAAGGTAATGAAATTGTTGGATACGTACTGGTGATGTTTTCATTGTTTTCAGTAGTCTCTAGTGATTTGTTTTTAGTACTGTTTTTGTGTTGCTGCATTGCTGAGGTTCCTTATTCTAGTGAACACTTGAATAAGGAACCTCAGCAATGCAGCAACACAAAAACAGTACAATAGGAAATAAAACAGAACAATCTGCATTAGCTACACACATGAGGCATTGTTCACAACAAATTAACTGGGACAGTTGCAGAACTCTAAAAGTTGATGCTAAAAAAGGTTTGATAGGAAAGTTCGTGAGGCACTTAAAATACAGTACCAACAATGTGCCCCTCAACAAAATTTTGGACACCATTTATGGCGCACTTACGTCAGAAAAAGATGAAACCATCCCATTGACAAAAAATAAAACTGCCGTTTTAAAAATAAGATACAAAAAAACAAAAACACAAAAATCTTTAAAGCTGAAGACGCTGGTAACAACAATCCAGCGAAAATTTCTTTAATAAAAATAAATTTAGTATCGAGAGAAACTCATATTAATTGATGCTTATAAAATAATAATAATAATAATAATAATAATAATAATAATAATAATAATAATAATAATATATATATATATATATATATATATATATATATATATATATATATATATATATATATATATATATATATATATATATATGTTAACTATGTTAGTGTATTTTACAAATAGAGTGCTCAATGTTCTTGAAGAACAGAGCAATAAATTAGTAAAAAACACTTATCTAACTTTTATTTTCTACTTTAAGTTTCACCATTGCTGGATCATCAGGAAGAGTCCACCATTGCTGGATCATCAGGAAAAGAATCATCAGGAAGAACTCTTCCTGATGATCCAGCAATGGTGAAACTAAAAGTAGAAGATAAAGTTAGATAAGTGTTTTTTACTAATTTATATATATATATATATATATATATATATATATATATATATATATATATATACATATATATATATATATATATATATATATATATATATATATATATATATATATATATATATATGTATATATATATATATATATATATATATATATATATATATATATATATATATATATATATATATATATAATTTTCCTGTTTTATATTGTTGATGTTATTATTATTATTATTATTATTATTGTTACTATTATTATTATTATTATTATTATTATTATTATTATTATTGTTATTATTGTATATGTTGTTAGTATTATTATTATTATTATTATTTTGATTATTATTATTATTATTATTATTATTATTATTATTATTATTATATGTTATTATTGATGTTATTATTATTACTATTATTTTCTTTTATTTGTCTGCTCATTATTTAGGAATAGTGAGTCAATATATATCAACATATTGAAGTAGTCTGAGACATTTGCACATTCTTGCATTGAGTTAAAAAATTCATTACAGTTTTTTGATATTTACTGAAACTTTCCATAGGTTATTCTCACCAGTAATTTTTTTTTTAAATTTGAATTGATTTGGTGGGGCTAATTTAGAAAATGTTAGAGGGGTTAACAAAAAAAAAATAGTTTTAATTACACCACAGGTTAACTTACTTTTAAAAATTTTAAGTATTTAATATAGGATAAAATTTATAATTTTATTAAGCTAATTATACAATAAGGCATAGCACACCACAGTCCAAATCCTTATTAAAACTAAAGTTTTGCTATGCTCTTTCTATGTGAAAAAAATTACGTTGGCTGCTTTAGGATGCACTAATAAACAAAGTATTTAAAGGGCAAAAACTCTAATGCAAACATAGCACATATAGCAAAACGGTTACTTTTTAGAACAGCAAAAAATCTGTAGACTTCATGATGACATGTGCACATTCATTTAATATATAGTTGCTGCAAAATCTCTTTTAAAGAACTTTACTTATAAAAACATTTTTTTATATCTAAATCGATACTGCAGTGTACATTAGTAACAGTAATAGAAACACAACATGTAATTTATTTAGCATCATTACAAATTATAACCACGAGTAGAATAATATAGCTGCCTGTGTCTAACGCAAATGGCGACGCTTTTTAAACTTATGTACGATCGCTATCATAAGTTCCAGAACTTTCTAACTTTCTAAAAAAATTTCTTGAATGATTAAAGAAATTTCGTTTTAAGCAAAAAAATTGTCTACTTTATTTTAATCTAATTTCTAATCTAACTTTTAGTCTAATTTTCCTTAACTCTCTTTAAAATATTTAAAGCCAAAATTGTACTATATTGAAAAGACACAAGTAATTTTAGAGCGCTTGAGACTAAAATTAAATTCACATTTCGCATTTCATCTAGAAACGGCGAAACGGTAAATAAAAACAAACAAACAAAAAATATTGTTTAAATAAAAACGATATGAAACAAGACAAGACTTTTATTTTGCAAAAAATGGCACAAAACGATAGTCATATCTTCGTACAGTGTCGAGTTTCCGCGAGTGTACGAGAAGACGCAAATGCTTTTTCTCGCACCTTCGCGGATTTTTCCACAGAAATGAGTACGATAAACATATTCATTACTGTGGAATGATTTCTTTCACAGTAATGAATACAAGTTTTTCCCACAGTGGAATATATGAGGAGCCCATTCGCAAAACGTGCTAAATAACAAAAATAAAAATTTTGAGTTAATTCCATTTCCAAATTATATATACTTAAATCAATCATCTATTTAAATATTGAACATGTTAGAAGTTTTTTCGTTCTAAAAATAGACAAAGTATCAATTTCTTTTGATGCGCGACTATGAGTAGTTCAGTTTTTCGTCATTTTCACTCGGGCAATGCAGCATTTTGCAGAATGGTTCCTCGTATAAAATGCAATTTACTTGAATGGGCTTTTTTAGTTTTATGTTGTTTATAGTTAAATCTTGAAGTTTAAGGGGTAAGATATTAGATTTTAAAGGTTTTTTGAAAAAAATGTATATAGTTTTATAATTTTTCAAGAAAAGTTTATTAGTTTTAAATCAGTTATTTTATTATAATTTTTACCAAAAAAGAAAATACGAGTATCATATGCAAAAAGAATAAAATATAGGAATTTAGAGGATAAATGGATATCATTTATATATATATGAGAATTAGCTTCATAATTATATAGTACATTTATGTAGAAATAAATCATATCCTGCGAGACATTGCAAACTAAAAATTTCTAGCTGCGCATTAGTTACGTTGTACATAATGCATTGTTTACGATTCTTAAAATAAGACTGAAACCAACGGAATTCAAAATTTCATAGTTTTGTAATTTATAGAGAAGGGTTTCATGATCGACAGTATCTTAAGCCTTTGATAAATCCACAAAAACTCCCAGTGCATAGTTGCTAACGACAGCTCATAGTAATAAAGTCATTGATATATATATATATATATATATATATATATATATATATATATATATATATATATATATATATATATATATATATATATATATATATATATATATATATATATAGAAAGAGAGAGAGAAAATAAAAGTGACGATTGTGGAATAGTAACGTAATGTGGAATATTGGTATTTTTTAGAAACTGTTAGAGAAATCTACATTCTAATAATTGAATATCTGGTGGTGCTTTAAGTTATTCGATCACATAGCCCTAATCTCATGGACAAAGCTGAGATATTTAGATAACGACATGTCCTAATAAAATCGCAATGTTATAAGTTTTGTTATTTTTATAAATTTATTAGATCCAACACTAAAAATAGAACTTTTACTTACGTAAAGACAAAATGAAACAATAATAAAAGAAAAAAGAATTGCTCAAAAATCGCTATAAAGCTAGCTATTTGCTAGCTTGTCGCTAGCTCATTTCCTACCGGGTAGTTTGTATTGTTCAAATTTTAACTGATCATGAAAAAATCAGCAAAAAAGTTTAAAGATAACAAAAAGTGGTGATTCACTAATACAAAGTCAACTTTTGCAACACTTTTCAACATCATCAAGACCTGCACTTTTATTTCCTGGAGTCGTGTTAAAAGCCAATTTTTTTTTATGATACCAATACTTTTATGATATGCTAATATGATTTTATTTTTGAGTTCTTGTAGTTATTAGAAAAAGTTTTATCTACGACAAATGACGCGATGGTTTGTTGATTACGGGGAAAACGGCTAAATTGTGTGAGAGTATACATAAAGCTTTTAACTTTAAAATTTTTTTTTTTTTTTTTTTGAGGTTGACTTTATTTATAACGATTTAAACTTCATTTAAGAAATGAAAAGTAGTAGTACAAATAGCTGTCTTGGGCGCAATGAAGTGCATAAATCATATTAATAAACAAGAAGCAATAGTTGGAAAACAATATTTTGTTTTATACAGTCAGTTTTTGTTGCATTTTGTAGTATGATTTTATTGTAATCAAAGCATTGGTATGGATAAAATTGATGCTAAGCCATTTTAAACAAACATAAGATGTAGATACCATTGTTTTGTTTGCAATCCAAGAAAAAAAAATAGGAATCAATAAATAGTTTTGCTTGTCTTTATAATTTTGCAATCGGACGAAAACATGACTACAACGTCTACTGCTTCATTTTAGATTAAAAAAATTTAGTTTACAAATGTTAACGAAGTTAGTCGTCAACATATCAAGCAGTATACTGAGCGGCTTTGCCCACTTCGAGAACTAGCTGTTTACGTAAAATCCCTAAATCGAACATTGGGTCTATTTTCTTACTATTCAATTTAGGTTCCTCATTTCACTAAGAAAGTTGCTCCATTTTTCAAAACTAAAACATTTTAGTTTGAGTTTTTATTTATTGAAGCAGTTATTACTCTCAAGAAAGTGTTCATAATCAAGTGTACTTCTCTGTGTTCTATTAATGAGAATGAACAATTATAGCCGGAGAAAGACGTCTTTTACTTAATCAAATTATGGACCAGATACTCTTTTTTTCGCGTTTGTTACATCAAATCACATCGCGTACATTTCAATGATGTCTAATAACTATATAAATAAGCTATACATTGCGTATAGCTTTACTACTAACAACTATAAAACTATAGTGTAAAACATAAAACTACACATAGTGGATACGTGTATAGTTATAGATAGTGTAAAACATAAAACTACACACAGTGGATACGTGTATAGTTATACATAATTGAAATGTCTTTGAGGTAAAAATCCAGTTATCCTTATTATGTGTTTATAACCTGCTTTAATTAAACTGTAAAGCAAATATATACATTAATTGTGCATAAAAAAATACGCATTTAATAATTTTTCGTCTTTATATTCGTTATTTTTGACTTGCCTCTACTTTACCATCACCCTATGGATATAAGCATATTTTTGCAATTACAACTATTCTTTTTTCTGATCTATCTTCTTTTAAACTGGACATCTGTCTAATGTCTTTTATAAATTCTAACTTAACACTTACTCTGACATAATCTTTTTTTCTCTTCAACTTAGGAGTTAACAGTCTGATGTGCTCCAAATAGTGACTAGACTTTTAGCTCTAGCTGCAAATAAACATAAAATGAAAAATGTTAAAAAATGTTTTTGATTCCATTGACAAAAAAAACGGATTTTCTCCCGGGCTCGATATATCTGTCTGCTGGAAAATGGTTGGGTTTATACTTTCAGTAAGGAAATTTTGTTTGCAGGTATTTTAATATAGGTTAGTTTTTATTCATAATATATTTTGAGTTTTCGAATCGGATAAATCTGTCAGTTTGTTCTGGAAGAATGTTTTTTAACAATGTCTTTCCAATAACTGTGTGTGATGTCAAGATCATTAATGCAATAAATACGACGTATTTGGCAGCTAATATGTGTCCACCTTTTTTATATATATTTGTATAACTCCCTACATTCAGTTATGCCGTTTAAAGCTTTAAAGTTTATGGATCTTCACCGTTAAAACATTAAAAAAAAATTATCATATATACATATATGATAATATGTATATATGATTAGGGATGGCAAAAATCCCGGAAATTCTCAATCCCGGGATTTCGGGATTACAAATTTGTCCCCGGGAAATCCCGGGATTGAATGAAAAACTTACAATCATAGAAGATAAAGCCTGCGAAGAACTTTTAATTATCAAACACTATTATATGATTAATTTAACTGATGAAGTAAAGTAATTTAAACTATAAATAACACCTTTAAACGATAACACAAAATAACAATGTTTAAAAATAATATAAGTATACATTAATATATAAGAGTTATAATTCATTTTGAAAGCTCCACCTTAAAAAACTCAAAGCGTCCATCATTTCATCGTTTAATCGTGTTCGATTTTTAGAGCATAAAAACCCAGCGGCTGAGAATACTCGTTCAGACTCTACACTTGCTGGTCGTATAGATAGAATATAGTTATACACTTTTTGAAGGTGATCACCTCTTGTGCCACCACTTTCAAAAAAAAGCATTTCTTTTTGAATCTTAGAAGTTATACTTTCTACCCTTATAGGCGTTGTTCGTATAGCTATCAATCCTTTTTCCATAAATTTGTTTAATTGTTCACTAATTGTTTTGACTTTCTTATCACCTTCGTCGCTTCTTAAAACCTGGTTTAGCTGAACATCACAACTGCTGTCTGCTGCTGATGCTATATCTGCGGGATGAAAACGCTTTATCATGCTTACTATAATCTTTTTATTTTGATTACTTGTATTTGGTACAAAAACATCTGTGATTTTCGTTGATGTAACCTGGCCATTATGAAGATAATAAACTTAATGGTGTTCTCCTCTCTTTAATTCAGTGACTCAAAGCAGCATACAGTTTATTCCCGATTTCAGATTTTTGTTGTTTTATTTTGGTCAAAATAAACTCTAATGCAATGTCAGCTGTAATTAAAGTTGCGTCTCGTCGACAAAGTGCTTCCACAGTGGCTTTAACAGGAGTCAAAAGTGCTACTAAATCAAATACAATTTTATATTCATTTTCGTCCATCTTAATTGAATCGTCAATTTTGGAATCCAATTCTAAATCTAGAAATGCCTTTTTAACACAATATTTTAATTTATCAAATCTTTCAAGCATAAGCAATAAGCTGCTTCATCGGGTTTTACAACCCATAATCAAATGGATGACCTTTCCAAACTCAATTTTTACGTACTTTTGTAAATAATTTTCATTTTTGGTTGGGGACCTTTTAAAGATTTTTACAATTTTCCTGACCTTTGTTATAACAGGTCCAAAAACTTGGTGTTTAATAGTAACCTCAGAGGTTTCTTTAAACAAAAATGAATTATTTGAATCTTGAATACAATCTTCCTCTTCAGAAGCATAGTCATTAATACAATCATTATCTTTTTCTTCATCACTGTGGTTCTCTAAACTTGCAAAGGTAGTGTGCTCATCATCTAAAATTTCATCGATTTCCAAGTAATTGGGGTCATTTTTATAAAGAACTGATATTACTGCCAGCTGTAGAGCGTGGGCAAAGCATAGTTGTTGATCACTATCTATAATGTTTCCAAGTTTCTTCATGACGCTTGCACCATCCGTGGTAATACCAATGATATCGTCCTCAAGTTTTATTTTAAAATTGTTGAGTCTTTCGTTTAGAAGTGAAACGCACTTTTCTGCTGGCATAAATACCATCTTTTGCTGCCATACGGGCAAATACTTCAGGTAGGCATTCATCTTTTTTCGATGTTGTTGGAAAATAACTTGTGATTTTCGGTTTTTTATTTTTCGGTTCTAATAATTCTTTTGAAGTTGAAGGTGTCGTGGATAAACTTGATTCCTGCGATCTTAATTTAATTTTATGTATGGAAAGTAAATGGGTATGAAGACCTTTTGTTGAACCACCAGTAATTTTTAATATTTTTTTGCATGTAATTACTTTGCATAAGGCTGTTTCATCTGCTCCTTTTAAAAAATGTTTCCATATGAGATTTGTGCTGTTGAATTCAGCGTAGTTAGTCATGATATTAGGCTAATTTCTATCTTATTGAAAAAAAAAAGTTATATTTTAAGCTATTTATTGATTAATTATCTTTATTCATAATTCAAAATGAACTTATGTGAAAACAATTATACTTCGAATTAATAAATAAAGTTTATTTAATATACCTTCCGTATTTGATAACTTTTAATGTTAAAGAACTTGTGACAATCACGCCAACGTTAAGAATTTAAAAAATAAAAGGAAAACATTGCATGGAGAATAAGCAGCTCAACAAATTTTATAGCGAAAATTTAGACATTTTAAATAAATAAATTAAGTTTAATCAATTTTTGTTTTTATTTATTGTTTATTACAATCCCGAAATCCCGGGAAATTTTAGAGACTAATCCCGGGATTTCAGGATCATGAATTTGTCTGTAATCCCGGGATTTCGGGATCCCGGGATCTCGGGATCCCGGGATTGCTATCCCTATATATGATATATAAAATTATCATATATACATATAAAATATCAGTATGGCAGTAACAAATAACAAATAGTAGCAAGTAAATGTGTCACATCATATAAAAAAATTGACATTAGAGAAAAGGGTGGATGAAGGGATAAGAATATAGAAGTCTCCTTTAAAATATTTGCAAACTCAACATTTTGTTACTAGTTTTTGATTTAACTTCTAATATGTTTGATTTAATGTTACGCCATTATACTTAACTATTTAATCAATAAGTAGGTTGGTAAATTCTGGCAAGATATTCCTATTAGATTTGTACCAGATAATGCGTACGTATTGTAATCACCCAAAGTATCGTATAATGTAATCTTTTTTGTAAACTTAAATCCAGCATGGCATAAGAAAACAAATAACAGTTCTTTTTCAACGTAGTTATCTCATTTTTGGCAATCTATAACTTAGGTTTTAAATGAAATTAAATAAATAAAAGTTTAATGCATCTACTTCTGCTGGTGTTTTAAAAAAAGTTCTTTGATTTTTTTGTTGTTGTTTACGTTAATTGTTGATTTAAGACTTTTATAAAGTCTCTTTTTAAACTTCTTTAAGATCTCAAATAGTTTGCTTCAAATTCTTTTTAATTAAATTAAAAAAAAGGTCTAACTTGAACACGATTATAGATTTTTTTCACTCGAAGATATGTTTTCTACTTAATAAGTAAAAGTGAACGAAAAGAATGGTAGTAATAGCTCTTTTTCTTCTATTTCCTTGAGGAATATTTTAAGGAATAAATTTCTTGAGGAATATTCTATTGTTTAAATGTCTTGAGGAATATTCTATTATCTAAATGTCTTGAGGAATATTCTTTTGTCTAAATGTCTTTGCAATAATTAAAGTAATTTCAGCACCGAGCAAGTTCCTTAATTAAAATAAGCATTCAAAAGCTTGAAACTTTCACAGGTCTGGAAATTAAAGCTTAAGTTAGGACTCCATAATATAGCGTAATTATACTATATTCAATTTTAAAATCTTAACATAAAATCTTAGCATGCATATTTATTTAAAATAAATTTTTTTAAATTGCTTGTAAATCCAATTTGACATCGAATATCTTTGCATTTTAATTATCCAACTTTCTTGTTGGTTACTTTAATATTTGAAGTAAGTTTTCTGAGTAAATTAGGAAATTGTTTAAATGCCCATACTAGATGAATATTATAAAAAATATATTTTAAACTCTTTAACTAGAAGAAACTTTAAGTAAAAGATTTACTTCAGTAACATAAGGTTGATAATAAAGATTGCTATAGAAAGTTGTAACTAAAGGAAATATTTCTTTAGATTTCTTTAGTGGTGCTGATTCTTTGCAGTTTAGTGTAATTAAATGTGAAAACAATTATTCTTTTTGTTCAACCAAATATTCTAAAAATACAGATTTTGCACCAGATTACAGATGCCTAACTATTAGATTTTTTAAAAATCCAAGTTGACTCTGATTAGTAAAGTAAGACTAAAAATTTATTACTGGTACAAAAGCTTCCTCCATGTCTTTGACACTGTTACTTGCTGACAATTGAGATGAAGTATTGATTGCATCTTTCTTCGTTAAAAAATTAAAAAAAAAAAAAAAAAGAGTAGCATCATAGATAACAGCAGCTCAAAAAAGCAGTTCAAAACTTCATTAAAATATAAATGCGTTGTAAATACTTTATGTTTGCAGTATTTACTACAAACAATAAAAGTGATGAAGATGATATGATAAGTTTTAGTCTTTCAAATTTCATTTGAAAGATTAAATATTGATTTTAAAAAGAATACATCATTGGCAACCAATAATAAATATATTCTCATTATCATTTAAAAGTTTTCTCTATTTCTATTTGTTTTTCTTGTTTCAACATTGATTTAATTTCTGTTATAGATTATTTTTCGCTAATCTTTTCCATTTTTGGTATACCTGCTTGACAGATCGCCTTAATGATTAAAGATATCCAAAAAGTTTTCTATAAAAAGAGATTAATTATAAGCAAAATAAATATAATTCTGAAACGGTTTATACTTGTTATTGTATACTCTCAAGGGCGGATCCATAGGGGAAATGATAGGGGCAACCACCCCACCTTTAGATGTTTTGTAAATAATTTTTTTTGTATATTTATATATTTAACAAAGCATATTGTTTGAAAACGAAAGTAAACTGGGGAGGCTGTTTAAAAGTGAGAAGAGATTTTAATAAAATTGGGTAGTGCAAAAAAAAAAAAAAAAGTGTCAGACTAAAAAAAAAACTAAAACTTTTTTATTATTAGTGGACTTGCTTGCTCATAAATCATTAAACCTGAAAATCTCCCCCAGTCTAGATTCACCAAATCCAAAATTTCATTCCTCCTAAATGGTCTAGATCGAATCCAATCACCAAATCAAAAAAACCTAAAAAAACGTCCCCACTTAATAAATGGCCCCTGTATACTCTTCGCACTTTTAAGATTTTAAATAGTTAAGTTTTATTTAAAAGCATGACAAAGATATATTTAATAACGCGTGTCTAAATTCTCCTATCTAAAGACTCCTATTGTTTATCAGTATTTAATGTCTAAATACTGATAAACAATAGGAGTCTAAAGTTTATTAGTACATGCGTGTGTATGTTATATATGAATATTTATAAAATTTCTATGGATATATGTATATAAATATTTTGAGAAAATATAAATTAACACGATTTCGACGTTTTTCATGCTGCACACTTTTTTAGTGTAATTTTACACCAATAACCGCGGCATAGCAATCATTAGATGTTAAAACTATTTTATTTAAAAAATAACGAAACGACAAAAAATTATATACAAAAAATATTATAAGAGTGTACGCTTTAATGACATTAAAGTTTTTAATTAGAAATTTATTTTCGTGGTGGCATTTTGATATAAGTTTGTATCGTTCATTTAGCAAATTTAATGCCACTAATCAGAAAAAAAAATCTAATCAAAATTTTTAAAGACAATTTTAATTTTGGCATTACTGTCAGCTCAAGTTTAAAAAATAGTTATTTAGTTTTTGCTATGTTTGTTCTGCCTATTATGTCACATGCTGTGTTGAGCACTCTTACTGGAAAAATTAACATAATTTCTATAACAAATGTATACATACAATATATATATATATATATATATATATATATATATATATATATATATATATATATATATATATATATATATATATATATATATATATATATATATATATATATATATATATATATATATACATATATATATATATATATATATATATATATATATATATATATATATATATATATATATATATATATATATATATATATATATATATATATATATATATATATATATATATATATAATATTGTAATAATAGTATATAGAAATAAGAAATATATATCTAGTATCAGTGGCGGATCCAGCATTTTTTGATCTTTGAGATAGCTAACTTCCAGACGTGGAGCTAACTCCAAACATTTACATGTTTATACTTATGTCAAATAATGAGGGTTTGCAAAAAATTGCGGTGATTGGAGGCTGGGAACAAACAAGCCCCAAAATTTTTGCTACATCTGCCCCAAACGTGAGAGCAACAAGTTGATGAAATATTTTTTGTATTATTCTCAACTAGACTTATATTTATTGATAATTTTTAAGTTTCATAGTATTATCTTTCAGCGTTCAAAAATTATGACCATATAAAAATTACAACCCCCTCAAATTGAGGGGGGTTTGAAATTTGGGGCTTTTTTGTTCCCAGCCTCCAATCATCGCAATTTTTTGCAAACCCTCATTATTTGACATAAGTATAAACATGTAAATGTTTGGAGTTAGCTCCACGTCTGGAAGTTAGCTATCTCAAAGATCAAAAAATTTGTAAAGATCAAAAAATTACTTATATACATATTTCACTCTACCATATTTAAGTGTTACTCTTTAGTGCTGAGACTGAAAGTCAATACAAAGAATAGTATGGGCGCACAATTTGTACTTAACAGGTAGAAGGGATCTTACATTAGCAAGATCCTTTCTACCTGTTAAGTACAAGTGAACGCTATTGTTTATTAATGCTTCAAGTGAGAGCTTATTGTGTAATTTATGGTAGATAAAGCTATTTAAATTTCTGCTTTTAATTAGAGCTTTGATAGAATTATTGTTGACTGTGATATTATAACCAGATTTTCAAAGATTTGGGTTTTTACTACTAGTAATTGATGCTAACGTTGATTTTAAGATGGTTGATGCAGCTGTTGAGTTAAAAATAGTTTGCAATGACTCACATACTTTAGAGAAGTATCTTTTTTTACCATTGTTAAAAGTAGCATCCTTATTTTAACAGCTATATCTTCAATGCAAAAAATTTCCGCAGAAAAGAAAGACTTCTTTTTTGAGTAGTTGTTGTTGTTGAATTACGCATAAGGCGGTAAAAATCTCTACATTGTCATTAAAAACAGATGCTGTAAATGATGACATTTTTAGAACGAGAATAAATAATTTTTAGAATGCTTTTGAGCAAATTTTTTGAGGGTTATTAATCTAGAAAGTATTCAAAAGTTTTAGATAAAAGTTTGTTTCCTGACTACTTGATTATGCTGATAGAGGTGTTTCAAATCGCTCAGGTCCTAGAAATCTTTATCTAATGTTGTAATGTTACACAACATTTAATAGGTAAATAAAAATTGTTTTTAATTTGAACCATATGTGGTATTTTGAATACAAAAAGTTAAAAATTACTGTCTGGTTTCTTTAGTTATAACTAAAACAGTAGGAAATATTACTGGATGTGTTAAGACATCAACTTACTGTTTCAAACAGTAAGTTAATGTTTTAACACATCCTGTTTTAACAGTAAGTTGATGTTTTAACACATCAAACCTAATCATATAATAAAAAATTGCAAATTTTTTATTTTATTTATTTTCTTTTACTTTTCTTTTACATACTTTACTAAAAATGTAAAATCTAAAAATACTCAAAAAGTTTTAGATTACATATTTCTAATAAAGGAACTTAAAACTAGAGAATCTTAAAAAAATGTTTCTTTTTAAAAAAATCAGAAGACTTTTACTAGTTTTTTTTTTATTAATAGTTTATATTATTAATTTATAGTTATTTTATTAGGTTGTTTAAAAATTGTGAAAAACCATAAAAAATCCAAAAATAGAGAGATTTCAAATTTAAGTAGTTTTAAGCAGCTTTGCGCATTTGAACAAATTAATAAGAGTCTAGGCATTTCAGAATTATGATAACGTTGTGTGTTTGTTTTTAAAAAAATTATGTTGTTTTTATTGTAAAAAAAAACATACTTGCGCAACAATAAATTCATTGAACTTTCTGTTATCTCCATTTATCTCAAACAAATAGCTAATGAATTACTAGTACATAAAAAAGTTTACCATTAGGAAAAAAATCACTGCGCTGAATTGCACCCTAACTCTTTTTATCAAACAAATTCTGGAATTACACCTTCTTGAAACAAGATTAAAGTTACTTAAAAAGCATACCCTTAAAATGTGCTATACAACTATATAAACATACTCTCAACCGGTGACCAACTAAAGTGGTCATTTTGCTAATCACTGAAATATACTAATACAATTAAAACAAAAACGAAAGTAAGAAAAAAGTGGACACAAAGCGTGTTCAAGACGTCTAAATCACGTATTGAAACGTATTAATACGTATTTTGTTTTTTTATACATAATTTTGGTACTAAGTTTTGACAAAACAACTTTAACAATTGTGAACTAAATTATCAAACCAACCCCACCCATTGTGATCGCCTTACCCCGTGATCGCTTTTACCATAAAAACTTTTGCCACCTCAATATTACTTTTATAAAAATATTAATCAGTGCAACTTTTTATTAAACTTTTCAACTATGATGTATTCCTGAGAAAACATAATAACTTAACAAGCTCTCTCCAGTAAAATCCACTCTAAATTTAACCTCAGATCCTTAAACTAAATTTGAAGTAAATAATATGTACGTGTAATTAGATAGACATACAAATAGTAAATGTGATAGGCACACACAATTAGTTTAAAATTATATTAAATGAGATTTTTTATACAAATTAAAAGACTTTTATTTTACAACTAACAATGAAATTTTCATTTTAACTAAAATTTTTTTTATTAAAACATAATTACAAGGATGTTTAATTTATAAACAAAATACTTTTCAAAACGGCGCAAAAAAAATTTTGCTCAGATATGTGCTAGACATGCAAAAACTGTCTATTATATTTGATTATATTATAAATCGTTAATTTCTTACTCGTTCTAAATCCTGTGAGCTTCGTAAACTGACAAAATTATTTGGACTATTTAATGGACATTTATAGCATAGAATGGGTAAACTTGGCCCGAAGAATTTAGGATACACGCATAAACGTGAAAAGGTTTGATTTGAGTATTCTTTTCTTAATTGTTCATTATTAGTATAGTAGTCATTAATGCAATAATCGCTTTTGTTTTGTTGATTTTTTTTTAAGTCTAAAATGTCTTCAATGTTAAACGACTTCCACCTCTGAGAAGGTTCTTTCATATTTGGTAAACTTTTTGAAAACAGTCTTTCTGTACCATCTCTTGAATTTGTTACTTTATTAACTACATTGGCAATGTAGTCATCTTCATACAATGTGAAGCGTTTTTTTCGTCTTAAAAAAGATCCTTCGTTAAACATTTCAAAGCAATCTTTATGCATTGTCCAGTAATTGCCTTTTCCACCAGGTTTTGATGTCTTCGATATTTTAACAAAACAATCGTTAAATGATAAGTTGTGCCTAAGCGAATTTTGCCACTTTTTGTTATTTTTACGATAAAAAGGAAACTTGTTCATTATATATTTGTAAATATCGCTTAACGTCATCATTTGGTAAGGTGAACTATGAATAGCCATTGCACACAATGCTACGTAACTATATGGCGGCTTGTCTACTTCGTAAGAACTTTTTCTTGGTCTGGGCATTTTGAAGAATATATCACTCAAATTTGCAATTATAGTCAAAATATTCTCAATTTATACGTTTTAAATTGTTTTGTTTGTTTTTATTCACAACGGGTAAACTTGCTTAGTAATCTTTCTCCATAATCTTTTTCTTCGCATCTGTTAATGCGCTTTGTAATCAAACTACATGAAGCAATCAACAGCTTTGTCAGATATCTCTAAGTGATGTTTGAGGAGCAGTATGCAGGTTATAATCTATTTGTTGATTGTATAATCGCCATTTAAATTGTTACATCATAAAAAACGTTACATTTGTTTTTAATTGAATGAACATTTTTTATTTTTTCATTATTACATTTTTAAACATGATAGGATAAAAAATATTAATAAAAAACTTTTTAATTTTATTATTTAACAATTTTAAAAATATTTTTGGAAGATGTTTGAAAAATACCATTAAATAAAAAATAAAAATATTTACAATTTAAAACTAAGTTCTAGGCTCTTTAAATTTAATTTTTGAACTATGCATTCAAGGTGAACTTATAAATGCATAATACATTGAGTTGAAAACTGAGGGGTTATAACAAACTTTTTTCCTTTTTTTTCCTTTCAAACTGTGCTTTAAAACTATATTTGAAGAAAACAACTGGTAGTTGTGTACTTTAATGAACACAGTAAAAACAAATAATCAATAGGGAATTGTGTACTTCAATGAAAAAAAGTAAAAACTAATAAGTGATAGGATATTGTGTACATTTACAAACAAAAATAAAAGTTCTATTATAAATGTTAAAAATAGTAGGGCAACCTAAACAAGGTTTATTGTTAAAATAGTAAAACACTTGTTTTACTATTTTAGCAATAAAACTTGTTTTACTATTTTAACAATAAACTAATGGGTTCATTGTACAATTAATAGAGTGGCTGAGGGTTTATTGAGGGGTTTAAGGGTTTCCTAAATTTTTATAAAAGTTAAAGAAAACTGAATAATTTTTTTGCATAGCAAGTTCCTAACTTAACTACTAAACAAATATGACCTACCTGATTTAAAATCTGCTTGGCTTAGAGCACGTTATATAATACTAGTACTCATAAAAAAATACATTAAAGTAATTAAAATTTCATTAAGTTTTTTAATAATTTTTACTATTTATTAGTTATCATAATTATTTATTATAATTATTTAATAGCTATTATAATTATCTATTAGTTATTAAAGTTATATATTAGTTATTATAAAGTAATAATGTATGAAAAGTAGAGTATGTAAATAAGTGAGACAATGAGCAGTAGTGAGATTTTTAGACTCTTACATTTAATTAATCCAATTGGCCAAAAAAAAATTTTTTTCGTTGGCAAAATAAAATAAATTGAATAAATGACGGAAACTTGGCAAATTCTTTGTTTAATACAGGTTTTTAGTATTTAAGATTACAATTTATCCTTTTTTGTTGATATTATTTTTATAAAAACAATGTTACACACTGAGCAAAGATTGGCCTGACAGCATGTTAGGCCAAGGTCTTAATGTCGATATCAACTTTTTTTTATTAGGTAAGCTAATAAGTAGTTAAGATCCTGACAAACATATAAACAAAGTAAGTCTTCGATTTAAAATAAGACTGCAAACGCTTAATTATACAGCTTTATAGTTTAAATTTTTAGCGTTATCGTTTATATTTTTAACTTTAGAATTTTGCAATACGATAACAATTGCTTACAAACAAGTTCTTTAATAGAAAGAAAACCATTATCTTTAGTGAGAGAGAATAGAAAGAGAACCTTATCTTTAGAGATGTTTTTTAGTTTTGTGTTTTACCTTTTTTGTTTTACTTTAAAAAATGTTTTTATTTTTAATAAGTTGTTTGCTAGGAATTAGAATTAATAATATAATATTTCAGTTCATTTATCAAACTAAAACAAATTTGAAAATATTAGTAAAAACTGAAGAAAGTAAATGACTTTTGAATTATTTAAGTCTAGTTATTCTAAAGAGCATGTAACTAAAACAAATATGTTTGTTTTAGTTTGGGTTCCTTTACTTTTTAAGCAAACAAATTCGCTGTTTTTTAAACTTATAACTTATTCAAACAATTTCAAAATTTTTGTTTTATTGTTTATCAGTTTTTCCATACTTTGATACTTTGTTTGATTTGAAAATTGTTAAGAAACCAAAAATACTAATGCCATTAAACAAATCCAACAGCGGGCAATAGGGATAATTGAAAAAATGTTCTATATCAAGAACGTTTTTTTTAATGATTTAACACGAACATTTTGAAGTCAACGAAAATTAGAAATAGTAACGAGAAAAAAAAACAAACAAACGGAAGAAATGATTTTTTTATAGGAAGAGGAAGGGGCGCTATGAGGGCGGGTAAGAGGTAGAAAATGTGTTAGGGTATTTACCTATTATAAGTTACAACATTCATCCAAATATCCATAGGAAGATTTTTTTTAATTTGAATATGAATAAGTAAAACAATGATACACTTAAAAAGTTTAAAGTTCATTCAGGCTTACAATATAATTCAATCTGTAATGTTACTTATGCATGAAATAATTGATATAAATGAAAATTATTTAAGCAATTGTAATAATAATAATAATAATAATAATAATAAAAACATGATGCATTTTATTATGAAAAATAATTAATAACACAACTTTCAACTAACTTAAGATAAAAAAAAAATTAAAAGTGGGGTGTGAATGTGTGGTGTAACTGGTATTTATAATGTAACTGATTACAATCTCTGAACATAATTTATTGAAGCAACGCCTTTGATAACTCTTTTGAATCTTTACACAAACAGCCAATTAAGTCATCAACTGCAATTGAATCCAAAATGTCTTTCTCGGTTGACATCAACATAAATGTTTCAAGCTTGTTATTACCTAGTGAGGAACGCAGCCTATTTTTGACCTTTTTTAATTTACTAAACTTTTTAATTACTTTACGGAAAACTTACACTCTGAAACAATGAAGACGATTCTCTGGTATGTCATCAAATCTGCCATACGTTTCTTTTGATGAATTCGTTCTACACGCAATTCTATTTCAACATCTAAATCAAGTTCACTAGCATTAAGGAGAGTGTTGGTTTCTTCAACGAATGCAATTGTCTTAGAATGGACATATCTGAAAGATGTTGTCTGCCATTCTTGTTTTGTTAACTTTATCATATTCCTAGCATTTAAATAAACCAGACCTCTTGTTTGCAATTCTTTGAAAGCTTGCTGCAAAATAAGATACACACGTAGAAGCAGAAAGGCTGCAAGAAGGGCATCGAATCAACACCATTTGTCATACAGTGCTGTGGCTTCAAATGTTGATTTTGCATCGCATCTTGACGACATCCTTATTAAATTAAAAATGCAAAAGAGCATAGAAAGATTCCAGATTTAGAGCATCATAAGTTCCAAGAGTTTCAAGCGCCATTTGTTTTGACCACCAGCGTGTTTCACCAATATTTTGCAGTCTTTTCTGTTTATCAGATCCGACTCCTTGTCCAATGAGAACATCCGTCCAAATATTCATTCGTTTGCAAGAATCACCGGAGTAAGTTGCTGTACTCTGCAAGAGACCACGTACACGTAACACCACATGTATACAACATTTGGTGAAACATTGTTAGTGAAAAATAAAACACGTAATGTTAAACTCCATGATATTCACCACTCATCTTTGCTGTTCCATCAAAGGATTCTCACACAATCTTTCCATTTTTAAACTATTGCTTTCAAGAAAATTAAACTTGAACACTAAATTTCAAATCACCAATTTCCTTGACTATATAAATATTAATCAAGTTTGAAATAGCAGCTAGAATATTATTAACTGTAGTCTTAGACAACATTGTTACCAAGCCTTCACGTCTACACGAGCTGCCCTTTCTTTTGCGTATCAAATTTTCTTTTCTCTACTGACTTACCTGAATTGCTTGTTCTGTATGATTATTAAGTGGAACGTCAAACCAAAGAGATGTAATAGCTGGATGGAGAAACCGAAAAAAGATTCCAAACCCAAATGGTCTTTGTTGTATAATTATTCCAGCGGCAAGTCAAAATGACACTTTTGCGAAAAAATGAAAAATTTTGAAATGTAATTTGTAAGCTTTGAAAGCTGTAATCGAAGTGGATTAATCTCTTAAAAGTTTATTGGATAAATTTTTAACAACTATTCGATCAATTGAGAAGTTAATTACAACAAAAATCACGATTAAGGTGAAGTAATTCTTTCTTGAACACCTCAATTAAAGGTATAAATATCAAGGTTTTAGACAATCTTAACTACCTGTTTGAACCTTATTTTTTGCTTGCCCGTTCTGCTCTAGGTTTGTTACATTCTTCAAGAATGTTCTTTCGGCCTACAGGCTTTTATTTTGTGTTAGAGTATTTTTGCATGGATTAAAAAGCAAATTGCTAAATTCTAAATAAAGAGATATAAAAATTTCCTTTTTGTAAATACAGCAAAAATACTATTAATTCTTATCTTGGCATTTATTAATTCAATTCTAATCTAGAAATTTATTATTAGTAGTTCAAAAAGCACAATAAAAAATACCGATAAATTAACTCTAAATATTGTTTACGAATTTTTTTAACTTCCATCTTTTACTTGCTATGCTTCAATTGTTTATGACAATTTGAAACAATACCATTTGATAATTTTTTTTAAATGTGGAATGTGATTAACTTTAAATTATAACTACGCAGTGTTTAATAGAAAATTATGTTACTGCTAAGACTGTTCCTTGAAAAATGACGTATTTTAACTTCGTCCACCCTCCAATCTATTATAACTCCTTGGTCAAACTCTGTTATCAGCAATATTAGTTCTAAGAAGTTCCCGTGATTAATAGATTTATCGTGCAAACTGTAGAGAGATTCACCCCAATTACCTCTGTATGGAAGAGCTTTGCTTTCCAATGAAAGCGACTGCTGTAAAAGTTCGTTTAAATACCTAAACATTTTCCAATACTTGCATTTTCTTCTTTTCCACAAGACCTTTGTTGATTAAAGAGCTTATATCTTTCTATGTTGTACAAATAAAAAGTTTCAAAGCCGTTTACTATCAAGTTTGTGATATGTTGCTAAATGTTTTATGCTCACAATAACATTATTACTCTATTTCAAGTAGCAAACAAGGAACTAGAACGAGTTTCAATTTGGCTTAATGCAAACAATCTATCTTTAAACACTGATAAGTTTTCCTAATTCTGTTCTAAACGGTGTTGCTTACAAAAAATATAAAAACTGAGCGCTCTTTCACAAACTAATAACTTAGTATTTTAATAGATTTAATACGATCTCTCCTTATATTAGAGAGATCGTATTAAATATATTAGCAATATAATCTCAAGAAATTTTAGTATTATATATAAAACTATTAAACTTTTAATAACACCCAACTAATTCAGATGTATTTTGCATTCATAGTTACTTACGTTATGTTACTTAATGTTTGGAGTAGTACAACCAAATGTAAACTCAAATGTCTATAAGCAAAAGAAACATGCAGCACGAATTATTTTCTAAACGCTTCGCAAATAATAAATCTTTTCTTAGAAGCATGAGGGTTCTTGATAATTATCAATTAATTTTTTTTTAAGTCATGCAATTTGTTTCAAAATCAAATAGCTATCAAGGTTTTCGAAAATATTTTTTGTAAAATATCAAAACGATACAATACTCGATCTACAGAAAGATTTTAAGATTTTTACAGAAAGATTAAAAAACTTTTCCGTAAATTAAAAATCACAAGATTATCTATTTCTTATCGTGGTCCGATGCTATGGAAGCATTTTACAAACCTGAGTCGTAAACATGAATTCAATACAGCTTAAAAAATTAAAATACCACATAATTGCCAATCAAGATTCATTATTCGATTTTTTCTAATAATATACTTTTTACAAGCAACAAATTCTAGATCTAGTTGAGACAAGATAGCCGCAAGCAAATAATTTTGTCATGGATGAATGTCCAAGAATCCATGAGGTCCTTTGTCTGGCAATGGCGATTTGAGACTACATGCATGATATTACCGTGATGCTTGAGTAAACAAGTGCATTTTTGGTCCACTATCTTGATTAGAGAAAAATAAGAAACGCACAAATCTGCATCGAAGACTGCTTTGTTTGTGCTATTGCTATTATTGCTATTATTGCTATAAAATGACACTAAATTTAGTGTATTTTTAGTTCAAGTGCCAAGGTCTCTGAGACAGATATTGGCGGTCCTTTTAAATTAATACCAAAATGAATTGCTTCAAATGAACCACTCTCCTAGCTCGCCCACCTAATATTACTTTGAGCCAGTGAGTGGTTCCAAAAAATTATTTCAACCAAAAGTCTTACTTTCACAGATGTTTATTTAAGATAATGGCTATGTATTTGTATTGTATTATAAGATAATGGCTATGTATTTCTATGAAAATAGATTTTTTTTTTTAATTAAAAAAAAAGTCAACTAAAATACGATCAAGATAACAACAACAAACGGCAACACATCTAACAATATATTTAAACAATAAAGCATTGTCTTGAAATAATCTTTAATCGTGTGTTTTGCGTGCACTTCTAACAACTACAACAAAGAGGAGTGAAGTAACTCCGATTGATACAGTAGCAAGAACAATAAAAACTATTTGCCATCCAAAATTATCGATGAGGTAGCTTAAAGGTGCACCAGCTAGAACACCACCAGCTAAAAATTTACACAAACTGCTTAAAAAAAGGTTTAACAATTTAAATTTACAATTTAAAAAAACGTAAGCAATAAAATTTTATATTTAATTTACCAGATGATATCGCTGAGGCTAGCGCATGAGAAGTGCCACTTAAACCAGAAGGAGCATTTTCCATCACCAATAAACCAAATAACGTGTGTGGACCAAAACAAGAAAACCCAAGAAAGAAACTTGTAAATGTTAAAAGAACCTTAATAAAAGTTATTTATTTAAAAATCAACTTTACCATTTTTTAAAAAATACATAAATTGAAACCATAAATAATAATTTACCATATTATTTGATGTTTGAAGAACTAAAAGCCATAAAAGAACAAACATGGAACAAAAGATAACAACTGGCAATCGAGGTGAACTTTTCGACGCTTTAAACTAAAATAATTTATAATGGAAAGTATATTTTAACTTTTAATTGATTATTTACTTTTGAAATCAAAACGCTATTCAAATTGTATCGTTATCGAAATATCGAAACTAACCGATATTTTTTACGATAATGGGTTTCGATATCAATTGCTATGATCCGATATGTTTCGATATGATTCCGATAAAATATCGTTTGGGTTTCGATATGCACGATATCAGTATCGCTTTTAGCGATAAATATCGCATAATTTATCACTAAAAATTGTATAACGATATTTTTTGAGTTTCGATATGATTCGATACGTTCCGATAAAATATCGTTTGGTTTCGATATTTTACAATATTTTGTATTAGATATAACTAAATGTTAAGTTAAGTTATTTTGCAATATATTTTCTCAATTTAATGATTAAAATATTGATAAAAATTAATAATCGCCTAATTTTGAATGCCGATTATTAGATTAAATTGTTAAAAATGGCTCAGGCAGTTAGGAGAACAATCCAACTGTTTAGTTTTCTAAATAAAAACATACCGTGGTGTGACCTAACAAAGTCCTATGCTTTAAGAAAGTCCTAATTTAAGAAATGACAAATTTCGTATATATAAAAGAAACATTTGCGGAAAATAATTTTGTTGTTTTAACTTGATATATGGGGTCATGATGATTTCCTAATTATATTGATGTTTTAATCGTTTGTGGGTAAATCAATTTTTAATTACAACAATTATAATTTTTAATTGAAATCACGTGACAATTGAATCAAGTTACTATTCTCAAATCATTCTTTAAGCGATCATCAAATATTAAAATATTTTCACATGCTCTATTTTTTATCAAATCATGTTACATACTGATCGTTTAAATGCCTTATATCCCATAAATCAATACAAATACAAATCTATTTTATTTTTTCAAATATTTATTTATTGAAACAAATTTAAATGATAAATAAATGTCATAGTTATGGAGTTTTTGAAGATTATTGTTATTATTATCAAAAAAAAAAAAAAAAAAAAATATATATATATATATATATATATATATATATATATATATATATATATATATATGTACATATATACGTATATATATGTTAATAATTTTGATAGTTGTTTGCAACAACTATCAAAATTTGTTTACTTTGGCAATTTTAAGTTGATCAAGGAAAACTCCTTGGCTAAAGCAAGACGAAAAGGTTTTAAATAGAATATTGTATGAATTTATATAAACATTTTCGTTGATACCGTCGAATCCTATTGCTTTATTTGGTTTAATCGTTTTGAAAGCAGCTTCAAATTCCTTATAGGATATTTCAATGCAATTAGGATTTGTTGTTTTTTGAGGTAAAAATTCAAAGGAATTACCAGTATATGGAATAGTTTTTGCTAAGTTAGGCCCTGCTAAAATAAAATGCTTATTTAATTCAACTGCATTATCGCTTGAAGCATATAAAATTTTATCATTAACTTTAATACCGTTGGGCAAAGTGTCTGATTTAGTTTTAGCTTTGCCAGTGATTTCTTTTAAAACTTACCAGGTGCGTTTTGAGTTTGTTTTTTTTTTTCAAGTAAGTCAAGATAGTATTTTTTTTGAAATTTTTTCTTTGTCTTTCGAACTCTCTAGCATAATTTTTGTAAATGGTTTTATTTTTAACTGATTTGGATTTCATGTACTTAATATATAATTTTTGTTTAATTGTGGAAGATTTTCTTAGTACATCGGTTATCCATGGGGATTTATTTTTTTAAGCTTTTGGGAAAAAAATTTAAATTTTAGGAAAATTTGTGTCATAAATATCATAGAATGTTTTAAGAAAATTGCTATAAGCTAAGTTGGCGTCCTGACAATGATCAATATGGTGCCAATGAAGCATTGATAATTGGTCATTAAATGATGCTAAATTTACTTTGCTATAAATGCGTTTTATAGCAAAGTAAATTTATTATGCGAAAATGATCTATGATATTGCATTTAATGATTCCTCTTTTAAGAGAAACGCTCCGTTTTTAAATAAGTCATTGTAAAACTCTTTAATGTTGTATTTGACGTGATACTGTAAACAATCAAAATTAAAATCACCAATTAAATAGTTTAATTTCTTTTCGTAGTTACTTTTTTTAAAAATAACTTTTTTTTGGTTTTGGTTACGGTTTCAATTACGGTTCGACTGAACCAAAATTAACTAGCTAATAGTAATAAAAACGTTTTTAAAAACTCTCTGGGAAAAAGTTTTTATACTCTTTAAATTTCTTAGATACACATTATAAGGCTCTTAAAATAAATTTTTTTTATAAGAAAAGGTGTTAAAATTTTAGTTTGAATTAGTATTAAAATTGTAATTGAACAACATTTTGAAGAATGCCAAGGCCAAGATCCAAAATTTGGAATCACTTTGATGAAGAGGTCAGTACTACACCTGATGAAGAGCGACTTGTTACTGCAAAATGCAAGTATTATTTTGCAATATGCAAGTTGTCAGGCATAAGCACATCTGGCATGAGATCACATTTGACAAGGAAGCATCCTGTTCAGTTTGCAGCCTTAGAGAAAAAGCACCATGTTCCTTTTGATGAGTTAGAACAGGTGCAATAAAGTTTAGAAACGTTTTTACTTTTTTAATTTAAATATTAACTTTTATTTTCATATGTGTTTAGTACTATTACAATACCAAGATTTAACAAGATTTAACGATAAATATCAATAACTTTCAATAAATGCTGATGAATGTTTCAATATTAGGTATTTTAACAGGTTTGATATTAATTTTTAGACTTACAATGAAGACGAGGCTTATGAGCAGGTCCGAAATGATAAGACGCCATTAGTGTTGGGCAGTAAAGTTAAACAAGGAAGACTTTCTGGACCATCAGCAGAAAAGGTCCAAATCTAAAGCATTGGGTCAAATACAAGCCACAAGACCGTGAACAGCTTAGAGGAGACATTAAAATTGTCAAGTTTTTGGCCCGTTTAAATTTGCCATTCTCTTTGGTTGAACATGAAGCTTTTAAAGATTTTGTTCACTACTGGAACCCAAAAATGAATGTGAAGGCTGCAACAACATACCGGTTCAAGTATGCAAAATTTTAATTGTTTTAAATAAATTTTATTTTGGGGTGGGGAGTCAATTCAATGGGAGTTCCAAGAGAACTAAATTTTTTTTAAAGCTACTTTTTTAAGACCAATCCACACCAATTTTATTTTGGTTTTCTTAGTAGGTAACCAATTTGATATGTAACAAGAAATACCAATAATAACTAATTTTTTATTTTAATTTTAGGTTGCCGTTGTTGTACAAAAATGTGAGAATCTGTGTGGATGACATTCTAAAGGAGGAATTGCCAAAGACCGCTGGATTTGCAATCTCAACTGACCTCTTGCAAAGCAGAAACAACAATGCATACCAAGCCAGTACATTGCACTATGTGAGTGAAGACTTCCAGTTAAAAATGTTTGTGATTGGAGTTTTTCCGTTTTTCGGACAACATACAGCTGAAGCCATTGCTCTTCGTCTGGATTTGCTTTTCAGGAATGTCTCAGAGTTGGCCGGAAATAATGAAGTTTCGTCCATTGTGTGTGTCCATAATTCAGCCGCTAATATAAAGGCGGCAATTAACAAGTGCAATTTTGTAGATGCATCTCTTTTATGTGCTGATCATCTTTTGAATTTGGCAGTTGAAGCAACTGTCAAAGAAACAAAAGGTTTTGACAGTTTGGATCTTCACGAAGCAATCCAAAGAGCAACTGAATTAAGTTCAAGATGCCACAAGTCATCTTTGTCTGAGCTAAGAGTTAAAAAAGAGGTAACTAGTTTTTAGTTTAACATCCTTTTTAGCTTTTATAGCAATTTAGTTTATAGTTTAATTCAATACAAGCGCAATTTAAACTTCTCAGTACACTTTGTGTGACAAAATTTTTCTAATGATAGCTATCATCAATAACTGATAAAATGTTAACACTTAAAAAGTAAAAACATATAACATAGTTAATATCAGTTTTTAATAATAGTAAATAGTACTAATCACCTTTTATGTTATGTTTCTTATAATTCTATTTTAATTTTTAGCTAAAGCTGTTGCTTGATGACAGCGATGTTGTTGGCAAGGATAAGTTGAAATTTGTGAAAATCATCACTCCCGTGAAAACACACTGGAATTCAACTTTGATGATGTTGGAAAGCATTGAAAAAATGTGTCGTATCCTCAGCTCCATTAGAGACATTCCTGGTAAAGATGACACCAAACTAGCTCCAGTCATTCTTTCAGATGATGAGTTCAATCTATATGATGAAATTTTGCCTATTCTGAAGAGAGTTGCTGAGATTTCAGAATGTTTTTCTGCTGACAAAGAAGTAAGCATTCACCTCATTATCTCAAACATTTACACACTGAGGCACAAATGCCTGGGTTTCATCAAGGCTGGTGGGGCATCACCAACAGCACAAATATTTCACCAAAAATTGGTGGAAAACTTGCATGTTCGTTTTCCAGACACTGGTTGTCAAAACCATTTTTACTCTGTTGCCAACTTGCTTAACCCCTTGTACAAGGGAAGAGCTCTGAAAAAACTGCTGAAATCCAAGGTCATGTTTCAGAAGATGATCCTTTCTATAATGTTGGAATGGAAGAAGCCCTTGACTTCCTATTCTAGTCCGGCTCCACCTGCAAAGTTGGACATAGTCATTGAATGGGAAATATTTCAAAAACTCCCAGGGGTTGTTGGTGTGGACGTGCTGGAATTTTGGAGAGCAAATATTTTTTTAAGAAGTACCAGCAGTGCTAGTCTCACTTTTTTGAGAAGAAAGAGCAGTGTTAGTCTCACTTTTTTGAGAAGTAACAGCAGTGCTATTCTCATTTTTCAAAATGAGATAACTAATTGAACTACAATATTGGACAAAATATGGAGGCCAACATCAATTATTCAACAAAACCTGATCAAAAATTAAAAAAATTTGAACATTAATTTTTAAATAGTTAATTATAATTTTAACAAAAAAAAGTTTATGACATTTTCCTCAAAAATCTGCATTTTTCTTTGGACAAAACAAGATGAACATTCAAAAATTCAACTGAAAATTCAAAAAATTCAGAATTTTATTTATTCTTTTTTGAAAAACTTCAAAAATAATTATATTATTTTTAAATTTATATTTGGTAGGACCTCATTTACTTTGAACTAATGCCTTCTTTTTTTGAGGCATTGACTTAAGTCATTGAATTAAGTCAACAACTCTCTTTGAATTGTATCAAGTCAACAATTCTCTTATCAATCTCTTGTTTGTTCTTAATTTGTTCAGATAGTTCATAAGTAGTCTTCACATTTTTCCAATTTTACCTGCTTCCTCAGCATCTTCAGAAAGAGCCTTTAGTGCTGGTGGTGGAATCGTCTTTTATAAAAGAACAAAATTGCAGCCTGAACAAGTTGAAAATTTTTTGTACATTCAGCAAAACTACCCTATGATCCAGATCAAAAGATGGTTTCTAACCAGTCAGGATGAAAAAGAAGAATTGTTTGAAGAGGCTTCTACCAATGACTCTGAGAATTCAGCTGCTTCAAGTCAGGGACCTTCTACTTCAACTCCAACATCAGCAGTTGAAATGGATGACTAACTTAAATTAGTTCATTGCCTAAGTGACGTCATTGGTCTATTTCACTGCTTAGAGTTTATAAAATTTGCCATATAGAGATTTAGTGATTTCAATAAACCTTGTCTTTGAGATTAAATTTTAATATTTTTCTTATATTAAGTCACAAGCACAAACCTTAACATGTTAAACATGTCAAGCCAACAATTTATCAAGTAAAACATTGTTATTTTTTGTTTTTAGTTGTTTTTTGCTTCAGCTTAAGTCTTAAATAAATTAAAAAATCAAAATTAAAAATAAAGTTTTGTTTATTTCTTTTTTTACATTAAATAGTGTACTTGTCAGTAATTTTATTAAAGTTATTTAGGTTTTTAAAAAAATTATTTTTTTAGTCGGAAAAAATTAATATCGTAATGAACCGATAAGTATCGTTTATCATTTATCGATATGAGTTACGATATTTATGGTAATTGAACGATAAATATCGCAATGAATCGATAAATATTGAAACTTTATCGTGCAAATTTTTTGGTTACAATATCATTGTAATATAAAAAAACTTACGATTCGCACATTCCGATATCTTATCTTATCATATCGTAATAAGAAAAGTTTCGAGACGCAGACCCTTAATGTTTTTTAAACAAAATTAACGTCAAAAAGATATATCTTTGTTAGGTTAGCTTAAACAACAACACGCATTATTCAAAAGGTCCAATACTTTAAAAAGTTTTTATTTTAAAGAAAAATATTTTTAAATAAGTACAACTTTTTATATTAAGCAAATTAACTTATATTTTTATATAACTCAAAATTTTTAAACATTAAAAGTTTTACTTAGAAGTACCAGAAAATGCCTAAAATTTCAAAAAACTATGTTGACTTCTATTTTAGACGCAATTTAAGTCTACCTAAAAAAATACTAGCATTTTGAAATTAAAAAAATTTTTTTTTGAGCTATTACAAGACTTTATTATTGATTTTTACTATTATAGTTTTCATAAGGTTTAGCAGTTAAAGGCCTGTTGTTAACCTCGGAAGGTTTTATTTTGTATTTATTTATGAAATCCTAACTAACAAAAATAAACTTATTTAACTACTGCTTACACATTTGTGTAAGCAGTAGCTTTATAAGTTTACAACGGTAATAAAAACAAAAATAAAAACAAATTGTCAAAATAAAAAAATCAAACAAGACAAAACAAAAAACAATTTACATGGAGTGACTACCTTATTGATAAGCTGATCAGAAACAACTCCACTTAAAAGAGAAGAAACCAATCCACCAAGCTGAAACAACATTACTTGATAACTCCCTAATACAAAGAAACATTTTTCTTTAAAAAAAAAGTAATTATAAATAGTTCAAAAAAAGAAATAATGGTTCAAAATGTAAATTTTGTTATTTGATAAAGAAATACATCCTATTAGGAATATTTACTTCTACTGTTGAATAAATGAATTTATTAAGATGGTTTAATTTTAATTGGAAGTTAAATTTTGTAAAATATTAAAGTATGTAAAAGCAAAAAAGACAAGTAAGGCAAATGGTTGAAATCATTAAAAAATATGAATAAAAACATAAAAAAGAAAATTCAGCTGTTTATTTTCCCGAATATTTGATGAACAACAAATGCTATCAATCAGTTGTTAGTCCTGGGTTCAGAAAAAACCTTTATTGACTCGAAATGGGAGACTTACTTAATGGTTCTTCATGAGACTTCATGGTGAATAGGGAGCTGAAGTATTTAAGATATATTTTAAATTCTAATTTTTATTATTCTTAATTTCTTTTGTTTATTTATAAGTCATTCATTCAAAATAAACATTTTCGATTGTACCTTTAACTAATTTAAGTGGAAAACTCTTTTGAAAAGTAACAGCAGTGCTAGTCTCACTTTTTTGAGAAGTAACAGCAGTGCTATTCTCATTCTTCAAAATGAGATAACTAATTGAACTCAATATTGGACAAAATATGGTGGCTAAACTCAAATATTCAACAAAACTTGATAAAAATTAAAAAAATTTGAACATAATAATTTTTAAATAGTTAATTATAATTTTAACAAAAAAAAGTTTATATGACATTTTCCTCAAAAATCTGCATTTTTCTTTGGACAAAACAAGATGAACATTCAAAAATTCAACTGAAAATTCAAAAAATTCAGAATTTTATTTATTCTTTTTTAAAAAACTTCAAAAATAATTATATTATTTTTAAATTTATATTTGGTAGGACCTCATTTACTTTGAACTAATGCCTTCTTTTTTTTAGGCATTGACTTAAGTCAACAATTCTCTTAACAATCTCTTGTTTGTTCTTAATTTTTTCAGATAGTTCATAAGTAGTCTTCACATTTTTCCAATTTTTTTCCATGCAGGGCCGTACCGAGGGCGGGGCCAGCCGGGCCGCGGCCTGAGGTGCCAAAATTGGGAGGGCGCAAATTTTAATAAATTAAAAAAACAATAATCAGTTTATGAAATAAATTTTCACGGCATCGCTGTTGTTGATAAGAAAATTAATTGAAATTCCGCCTTTTGACACAAACTCCTAAATATTAAAGCTCGTTTACTGAACAAAAGAGCGCCCTTTAACACTAACATACTTTTGATAGCTTTTGAACATTATGATTCTATTATGAATCGAAACATAAAATTATCTGGTGCTGAATTTAAGAAGAAAAGAAACAGCGCCAAGAAAGTGACAAGAAACTACTAAACTGTTTCTAAAAGTGGTTGGTAACAAACTCAGTGGAAAAACAAAATATTTCAGAGGATATTTGTATTGAAGTTAGTGACAATTCAACAGATCCTATAATTGACTTAAGTTCAGATCATCATTTGAAATTAATTGAAGAGAAGATTTTCATCAGCCAAAGTCAAGAAGAATTTTGCACTACTGATTCAGAACCAACAAGGGAAGATGGAAATGCCCAGCTTTCAGGCCCAGCTGAAATGGACAACATTGAACTTCATTCAGAAATCTCAGAAATTCCAGTGGCCTTGGAAGAAAATTTTCAACACAGGGATCCAGCAACATGGCCTAAAATAACGGACAAAACAAGATGCTTTTTGATTAAGCATGGACCAGAGCAAGACAGAAGAGAACTTTTCCCAAACACGCTGTGTGACTTTGACAACAGAATGCGACACTTCAGCTCAAAATGGTATGAAAAAATTCATCCCAATGGTGAAAAATTTGTTTGCACTTGGCTGTAGTACAGCAACAAAAAAGATTCTTTATTTTGTTTTTGTTGTTTGTTATTTTCAACAGCAAAAACCAACAATTTCTCAGAAATTTCTAAAGGGTTTTGTGACTGGAAAAAACTAAACCCAAGAATTCAAGAGCACGAAAACAGCAATGAACACCAAAGATGCTATTCTGATTGGAAAACTCTTGAAAAAAACCTCAAGGAAGGAAAGACCCTGGATTCTGATCTGCAGAGAGTAATCAATGGAGAGATGAAAAAGTGGAGAGACATCTTGAAAGTGATTGCTGATGCAATTTTGTTCTGTGCAAAGAACAATCTTGCCCTTCGGGGAACAACAGAAGACATCGGTCAACAAAACAGTTGCATTTTTCTGAGCTTAATTGAGTTGATTAGCCATTATTATCCTTTAGTGGCTGAACACATTGTGTCCATTAAAGCAAAAAAAACCACAACATCCTACTTTTCTCTTTGAATTCAAAATGAGCTGATTAAGTTACTTGGGCAAAAAGACAGGAACGAAATTTTGTCAAACATCAAAGAAGTTAAATACTACTCTGTTCTGTTTAACTGCACTCCAGATGCCTCCCACAAAGAGCAGATGACTCAGATCATCAGGTATGTTCACATCAGTGATGAAACCTGCACAATTAAGGAAAGCTTTGTGGACTTCATTGAATCTCACCAAAAAACCGGAAAAGGTTTTGCAACAGAGATAACTGAAAAATTGGAGAAGGATGGTCTAAACATTTCTGATTGTCGGGGCCAAGGCTATGACAATGGAGCCAATATGTCTGGAAAATACAATGGCATCAAAGCTCACATCCATTCTCTTAATGAGTCAGCAAGATTTGTTCCATGCGCAGCTCACACTTTAAATCTTGTTGGTGTTCATGCTGCTGAGGTTTCCCCACTCATAATTACGTTTTTTAGAAAGGTTCAAGCCATATTTAACTTTTTTTCAAGCTCCACGTCAAGATGGGAAAAACTGATGAAAATGTTGACCATCTCATTAAAGGGAAATAGTGACACAAGATGGTCTGCCAAAAAAGAAGCAATCACACCATTGCACAGACAAATCAAAGACGTTCTTCAAGTTTTGGAATCCATTATCCACAATTCCATGACAAATGCTGTCACAGTTAGCAGTGCAAAAGAACTTCTCATTCAAATTGATTTCAGTTTTTTGTGTTTGTTGGATTTCTGGTGTCAAATTATATCTCTAATTGACCGGGAAAACAAACTGCTTCAATCAAAAACCATTTCAATTGACATTGCCGCAAAAAAAATGAAAGGATTGAAGGCTTCCATTCAGAATCTTCGAGATGTTGGGGTGGACAACATTATCAAAGACGTCACAGAAAAAGCTAACCAGAGCAGAATTGATGGTGGCTTTCCAATCAAGTGGAAGCACAAAGTGAAGTGGATGGCACTTTATGAAGCTGAAGATGACTCTCACCTTCTCACAGCAGAAACAGAATTAGGATCTCAGTGCAACCTTGTGTTTGACAGCATTATTACACAAATTGAGTGGCAGTTTGAGGCTATGTCTGCTGTATCCTCTGATTTTGTTTTCCTCAGTGGGCATTCACTCTCTAAAAGTTCAGTGGATGAACTCAAGAAAAAAGCTGCAAATTTATCTCAAATTTGTAAGGCAGATTTAGATTCTTCCGATTTCCAGTCAGAAATGGCAAGCTTTAAATATCAAGCTGCCGCAATGATGGACAACTTTGAAAAATCTAGGTCAATCAACATTTTGCAGCTCATTCATAAATATTCTTTGACCGATGCTTATCCCAACACGGCAATCGCTACTCGCATCTTCCTCACCATACCAGCCACAGTTGCTACGCATGAGAGAAGTTTCAGTAAACTTAAGCTCATAAAAAACTATAAGAAGGTTGTAATGGATTTCAGCGAAAAAATTCACTATTCAATAACTGCAGAAAAAATTTCCCCAAAAAAGAAGAAGGTATTTTTCAGTGTCACATGTGATGAGTGGCTTTTTTTCGTAACCAACATTTTATGAATGTCAGTTACGAGAAGAATGTCGTTTGGAGCAGCTTGTTGTTCATGTTAGATCATTTAAATGTTTTAAAATTTTCATTAAAGAAAGCACTAATTGATATCAATGCGGACATGGGATACAGTATCACAGATATCGAAAAATTTGATGCCAGTAAAATTAGCTGTAGATGTGCTATGCCGTACTGACACCAACTTAATTTCTGCGGACGCAACATTTATATCTATGTTACAAAACTTAGGTGAGGATAACATAATTAACCTTGCATTGAAAAAAGAGCTAGAAATACAAATTAACTGAAGAACTATTTTATTTGATATTTTACAGTATCTGCATAATGGAGACAAATGGAAAAAATTCATAAGAGTATTTCTGTTCATTCTAAAACAGAAATAAATAACTTTATTCTAACCCTAGCCCGACATCTTAATAATGAAACTTTCTGCAAGTTGATTCAACAAATTCTAAGTCTGATTCTAATATAGAATCTCCTTTGCAAAATTGTTACAGCAAAAAATCGCGTGACTCGCATGGACTACATTTAGAAAAAATATTTACAATAATCTGTTGTATACTAAGTGTTTCTATTATTAGAAACGATGGAATTGCTTGGATATTTAAAAAGTATACTGAGTACTACTTGTGCTTTAAATCAAGTTCTTTAACAAATCCAAAAATGAGTAAAAAAGTACCAAAAACTATAAAACACAAAATACCATCGTCATCACCAAGTTCTCTAAATCTACCATTCACTAATATTTGTGATCTTAAAGTAACTTTTCTTCTCTTGAGTTTTATCACTTGCAAAGTACAACAGACCTACTGGGTCTTTGTGAGACAAATTTGAGTTCAACTGTCATATCTTGTGATCTTAATCTTAATGGTTATCTTTCTTTAGCTAGTAAAGACTTCAATAGTCACATAATTGATCTGGGCATTTACAGTAAGAATTCACTTATTTGTCGAGAAACTAGGTTTAAATCTAAATATTATTCTTTTGTCTAATGCTAAATCCTGCAATTCTCAGGTCACAAAATCTCATATTTTATCTCAAAAATTAAGCTTGTAAGACTTCTGGAGAACCTTTAACAATGTCTATAATAGAGGCAAATCTGTTATTTCACCTCTCTTGCATGGTTTAGATCTTGTTACCTCACTTAAAGACAAAGCTGAATTGTTTGCTAAGAAATTCAATATCATCTCTTGAATCTATTAGTCGTGTTCTACATGATATAGTCGATAAACAGGTTAATCCATTGCTTGACCTTTGTATCATTCTAGCTTCTATATCTAAAGTGATTTCCTGCTTAGAATCTTCTAAATGTTGTGATCCAGACAACTTACCTGCTATAGTCTTGCAGAAGTGTTCTCTGGAGTTGTCATCTATACTTTCACAACTATTTAACAAATGGTTATCAGCGTCTCATTTTCCATACTGTTGGAAAGCAGTATCGATTATCCCTAATTTTGAAAAATTCTGGAGAGCAACCTGACTTGCCTAACTACCTCCCCATTAGTATTCTTCCTATCATAAGCAAGTTTTTTAAGTCTTTATTTAACAAACACTTAATCTCTCATCTTGAACCTAATAACTTACTTTCTGATCATCAAAATGGATTTCGATCTTCTCATTCTACTGCTTATTTGTTAACAATAGGTTTTATTGTGCATTAGATCTGGAGACTAGGGCTTTCGCTATCAACATTTTTAAAGCCTTTGATAAAGTTTGGTATGCTGGCCTTCTCCATAAGCTCTATTCTTATAATGTATCAGGTAATATCTTTAAAATTATTGAATCCTTCCTTATTAATTATTTCCTGTAACTTCAGGGGTTCGTCAAGGTTCTATCCTTGGTCCTATACTTTTTTAAATTTGCATTTATGATTTCTCAGAAATTATTACATCTAAGGTAGCATTGTTTGCTGATGATACTACCATTTATTCTTGTCTTGATAAAAAAACAACATTTTCTGATTGCTTGGAGGGGCAATTTTTCATTATTTTTTAATAAAAAAAGGTTTTTAAAAATGTCATGAAAGCCAGGACATTTAAGGATTTAAATTATATATTTATAAAAATATCATTATATTTATAAAAAAATGAATTTATATTTATTTATAGATACATAATAAATAAGAATGATTTATCTATTTGAAACTATAAAAATGATTCAATATTTTTATAATTTCAAATAGATTAATATTGTTTAATACTTTATCTCATTATTTAACTTTGCTATTTTTTCAATTTTATTTTTCAGACTTCTGTTTATTTAAATTTACAAATATTTGTTAAGTTATAAATTTATAAAGTTGATTATTATAAAAATTAAAATGCTTATAATAAACAAAATAATGATAAATCTTTAAAAAAAAAACTTACTTAAATAATTATATTATTTATCTGTTATTTTCAATACCTTGATAGTTAGAGAACTGTTTTTCTGTAATTAAATACCAATGTAGCCATTCTTCAATTGTATATTTAAGAAAAGTCCATAAAAAATATGATACAGCAACTAGCACAAAAAATTCGCTTTTAAATAATAGTCTTAAGCTTGAACCATGATTTGCCATTTTAGAGACAGAAGTAGAGTTTTTATGCTCTAATAAAACATTATTTTTAACATAAACAGGATCATCAACCATGCAGCTATAAACCACAAATGACAAAGCACATGAAGTCAACCCAAAAATAACAAAGCTTAACCGCCATGTAAACGATTCTGCCAAAAATGTAACAAGAAGAGGTATAATACTTACACTAATATTCATAGATGTTGAAAGTAATGACCAAACTGTACCTGACTAAAGATATTTATGATAAATAAAGACCTAGTTAAGATGATTAACATAAAAAAGCTGTGAAAACAATTAGAATCTAACTTCTTCAGAAGAATACCATTTTTTCACCAAAACAGCTATTGATTGCCATCCACATCCCTGGAAAAATCCATTAAACGCCCAACAAAAGATAAAACTATATTTTACATAGCAAAGTGAAAAAAGTATATTTGAAAATCCACATAAAAAAAGTCCACAGGCAAATATAAACTTTGGACTGTGCTTGTCAGATAAGGCTCCAAATAGAATTTGACCGAATGTATAAAATAACTTTTGTACACTAGCAAGCATTCCAAAATCAAAGCTTGTCAATGATATCTCTTTATCGTTCAGCATAAAAGACATTGAATATGTGCAACTCTTTCGCACAATGTAGTATGTAAAGTATCCAATAAACATATTAATAAACATCACTTTTTTCTGAATTCTATAATCTCCATTTAGAAAAGCCATAACTTCATATACTTCTTAAATTATTAGAACTTTTAATTGATCAGTATTTTTAAAAGTGCTTTAGTAGCTGTCTTCTAGCGAACTAATCAAGACAATGTTATATTTAGACTTATTCAGCGGAAAAGAAAAGTTATTTTAAAAATGTAATTTAAAGACTATAATACAGATTAATTTTAAATACTGAAAACTTATGTTGTTAATTTTATTGTTGTTACGACTACTAAATAATTCGACTGTCGACTAAATCGACTAAATTATTTTGTAAAGTCGACTTTTTGAAATCGACGATGTCGACTAAAAGATTTAGTCAAAATATTTGAATTATTATTATTATTTTTTAAATAAATTGTAATAAAAATAATAAATTAATTTATATTCGCTTTCTATTTTTTAACATCATATCATTTAAATATTAATAGAGCGGATAATGCAATAAACCAACAGTTATAATATTAAACCTAACATATAAAAATGTAAATCCACTAACAAACAATATTGATCTAAGTCCGGAAAATATCGAAACATACCTCAAAAGTCTAAACTTATCTAAATCACCAGGCCCTGATGCATTACACCCAATAATATTTAAAAAAACTTGCTTTCAAATGTCTAAACATCTATCTACTATTTTTAACAAAGTACTTGAGAGTGGATCAATACCCCAAATATGGAAAGACGCAACAATTACACCCATATTCAAAAAAGGAGACAGATCAAAAGCACTTAATTATAGACCTATCAGTATAACTTGTACTTTAATAAAAATCTTTGAAAAAATTATAAAAAATCATATTATGACACACCTGATTAAAAATAACTTATTAAGTCCACACCAATATGGATTTCGTCCAGATCATTCCTGCTTAACTAACCTTTTAACTGTAATTAATTATTGGACGTCATCACTTGATAATAATATTCCCATCGACAACATTTATCTTGATTTTGAAAAAGCCTTTGACAAAGTTCCACATAAATTTCTTATTTCGAAACTTAAAGCTTATGGTATAAATGGATCAATACTATATTGGATTAAAAACTTTTTGAAAAACCGTAGACAAAGAGTTGTTGTTAATGGAAATTATTCAAACTGGGTACCCGTTAAAAGTGGAGTTCCCCAAGGCTCCGTCCTTTCAGCTTTACTTTTTATTATATATGTCAACGATATCCCTGAAGTAATCAAATCAAAAGCTGCTCTTTTTGCTGACGATACCAAAATCTTCCGTTCTATTGAAAATACTCAATCTGCGCAAGAATTACAAAATGACATCGACGCTCTTGTTACATGGTCTCAAAAATGGGGAATGAAATTTAACATTGATAAATGTTCTGTAATGCACTTAGGAAACAACAACAAATCCCATACTTATAATATGCATGATCCAGAAAAAAATATAAGAGTAAACATTAAAACCACAAATTGCGAACGAGATTTAGGTGTTCACATAGATTCGAACTTATTATTTTCCAAACACACAACTATTCAAGTCAACAAAGCCACACAAATAATAGGAATAATAAAAAGAACATTTACATCATATCCAGACTTATTATCCTTCAAAAAACTATTTTCAGCACTAGTCCGCCCTCACCTAGAATACTGTGGATCAATCTGTAACCCTGGACTTCTCAAAGACAAACGGCAACTAGAAAATGTGTTAAGAAGAGCTTCGAAACGAATCAATGGATTACAGGATCTACCGTATGAACAAAGATTGTTGGCATTAAATATGACAACTGTAAAATACAGGCTACTTCGTGCAGACCTAATAAACGTCTACAAATGGTGCAAAAACAACAATAGTGACAGAAGTCTTTTTGAAATAGATAGTAAATTTATTACTCGTGGTCATATATATAAACTAAAAAAACAATCTTCACGATTAAATTTACGTATGAATTTTTTTTCTCTAAGAATAATAAATAAATGGAACTCTCTTCCTAATCACATTGTATCAGCGTTATCTTTAAAAACGTTTAAACTGCTTCTAGACAATCATCTAAAAAATGAATGGCTTCTCTATGACTAATCCACATTTTATTTTCTATTAGTTATACAAACTCTGTAATTGTCAAGTATTATATAATTAGGTTGACAGGCAGTTTATGCCTACACAATTTATTGTAAAACCTTAATTAAAAAAAAAAAAAAAATAATAATGTGTTTTTAAATATTTGAATTTGTATACAAGTTTAAGCTTTTAAAATCGTTTTTCTCAAAACTGTCTAATATGGATATACAATGTTTCAGAATTAACCCATCGATATTTACAATGTGATTGTATAGATAACATTTAGATTGGAGCTTTACAACTTAATTTTGCCCGAGGGCCTTAAGCCATCTTGGAGCGTCCCTGTATAAAAGTATTTATGAAAATCAAAAGCATCGAGTAAACAAAAGAAAAAAATAAGTAATTAATGAAATATAGTATAAACGAAAGTATAGTTAGGTATTAATTTTTCTTCTTCTGTAGTTATTAAGGTGTTCATAGAAGTCCTTACGATCTTATCACAGAATAAACAAAAAACTAGATAATAGCTATAATAGTACATACTATTGTTATTAAATGAACAAATAAAAATTAAAGAATAAAAAGTTAAATGGAATGAAAAGATAAAATGGATTTTCAAATTTTTATTTGGCTAAATCAACTTTTAGCCGATTAGAAAGAAGTCTATAGTCGAATAAATCGACTATACAATTTTTTAAAGTCGACTAACGACTAGTCGACTTATAGTCGATATAGCCGAAGTTGATAGTAAGACTATGTTAATTATACATAAATTTAAAACTGGTATATTATTAATAGCATACAAATCTTATAAAGGGTATAAAAAACTTCTCGCGGACTGAAAAAATTTTCACGGAAAAAATATGGCAAATAGTATAAATTAGACTTGTCAACAGCTGTTTTGGTGCCGGGGTATTTGCAGCTGATTTGAATGCTGCAATTGATGCTCTGAATCCAAATATATCGTTAGAGTTTACCTATTAACTCAAATTATAAGATATAACATTTTAGTGAAACATTTATACATTATTTTCAGTGAAATCCATGGATCAATTCCTTTCTGTGACAAACTTAAGCAGTAGTCTGCCATCGTGTGCATTACATGCCTAAATTTTCAGGAAAACGGTTAAAATGGCTGTGTAAATAATGCACCTTAATATTCATATTACAGCCAAGAGATATGAAACTGCTAAATATATCGTTTACCGGTTCAGCTTTGCGCTGGCCCAGAAAATTTTTGACAACTGCAACAAATGAAGTTCTCCTTTATATATCCAAAATTCGATCCGCTTTTATTATTGTCTTAGGAATTGCTTCAAAAGGCCCAGCTTGATATGCAGTGGAGGAAAAATGATTTTTCCCGTTCAACTAAGACGTCGCTAATGACACTTTTTTCCAAACATCCATGCTTTCTCTCTTGGGCCATTCTTCTTTAATCCAGTGGTGTGTTTTGTCTCTGCTATCCCAGAGACACACGAAGCAAGGATATATGGTGTAGCCACTTTGCTGTCTTTGAGAAAGTTTGCGATTTTTAGGTTCACACAAATCACGCATTAACGCTCCTGATACTTTAGCTTTTCAAAGACCAAAGCAACAGTGTTATATTCTTCTTTCATTTTCGTTGAGTGAGCAATTGGTATTGAACCAAATTTGTTTCCATTATGCAAAAAAATACATTTCAAACTTCGCTTTGAGCTACCCATAAATAGACGCCAATTATCTTCAAAATATTTAGGAAGACCAATTTTTTAAGGAGTTTTCCAATTTCTTGACAAAACACAAGATCCTCTTCTTGAAAAAAGAAGAGTTGCTGATCTTTTTCTCGTGTATGGTAAAAAGTAATTTTCATTCCTTGTTTGAGTAAATTTTTATCCTTTAACCTGGAAGCAAGTAGAAGCTCTTTATGACTGGTTGAGATCTTTAGTGAGGTCATTCAACTAATCTTGGTTGAAACGTTGTTGATTTGATGATGCCCCCTCATAACCACTCTCACTTTCATTAATATCAGAAGGGTGATCAGAAGGACAATTTTCATTCTCACAGAGCTCTTGTAGCTGGAGAAACGTTTGGAATGGCACTTCCTCTGGGTGAAGAACCGGTGGTCTTGCAGAGACTAAATTAAGATAAGTTCACTAGCTAAGGTTGTATTAATTGATTCCATTAATATTTACTTTAATGATTTACTTTGGACGCCGAATTTCATACTTTTTCTTTTCCCAATAGTCCACTGTGGTAAACTCTGTCACAAACTCTGTACAAGTTTTACAGACCTGATTTGATGTCCAGGTTTTATCTTGATCACCAAGTTTAACACCAAAGTATCCAAGATACAAATTCACTGACTGTTTTATGTTTTCTTTTAACATATATTCTCCGTATATGTAGCAAAACAAATCAGGGTGATTTACTTCTTCTACTTGAACTCATTTTATCTAGGTATAACAACAAAAAATACAAAAACAATCTAAAACACAGTACGTTTTGGGTTAACTTAACAAAAAAAATTTTTGAGAGAGAATTATTGCAAAACACAGGCTTTCATCTATTCCGCACGGCAACAACTCGCACATTAATTTTAACTGTAGTTGAAGTTCACTTCATTTACAGTATGGTTATTCCACCATATGGGTTTTCACACCTTGCACGTTGAATTCTTTAAGAAGAATATTTTCGATTTGAAGAACGGCTAGATCTTACAGTCGTTTGTCCTCTTTTAGATCTGTAGCAATTTTACACCCTTTTTCAAAGTTGAAAAACACAGTTTTCCAGAATAATTTGTAACAGCAGCAGAAAGAAAAATCCTTAAAACAACCTTAACATGAGGGAATGTGAATTCAAGTTTGAAATTTAAATTCTTTGATCAAATAACCAGAATTAAATTCAGATTTTTGGTTTTTTGATTTCATTTGTACCAAATTTAATTTAAATGAGAGCGAAGCTATTAAAACGCAGATATTCTTTTGAAAAATAAATGATTGCATTGTTTAGGTAGATTTATGAAAGTTCTAAGGAGTGCAATGTGATTGCAACAGAATCTATATCTGAAAGACGGATGAGGAGTCCAAAACGAGAGAAAAGTATAGCATAACTATGTCATTGCTTTCATTGCTTTTTGTTGGCGGTTGCGCCTTTTTTTTATTGGTTTTTGGTCAGCAGAGTGCTTGTTGGTGCCCACCAATACAACAGCCTCTTTTTCAAATTTATTAAAACTTGATATAAGCTCTTAAACGAAAATAAACAAAGACTTATACAATTCATTCACCACTGTCAAATCAATTTCATTTTGTTCACTTTGTTGACCTATCTCATAGTTGTACTTCAGATGACTACCATGACAGCCGTCTCCAGCCAATCCATTCAATTTAGTAGTCAATTAACACCTACTATTGTGTTTGGCCAATGCATTTTTTTCATAATTCTGCTCTTTTATGACTTCCTTGAAGTTTAAACGCATACTTCATATCTACAAATATATAAACACTACTGACTACATGAAACTTAAAAACTGATCATACCTAGTAATAAGAATAGTTCGTTATAAAATTATAACAAGCATCTGCGCGTGCAGACTATCTAGTTTTTGAGAGACTTTTTGGAACCTTTACACCTGTTTCCGGTTTGTATTTAAAGACTTCCAAGCGATGCGTTGAAGCAGAAAAAAAGTTATATAACTGCGTAATGTGCGTGGAGACGTTAGTGATTAAATCAACGATTAATAATATTTGTAAGAATATTATTAACCGTTAAAAGAAATTTGACAATACAAAAAAATTTTATTTCAAACTTGTTAAGTGCTCTTTTTAAATTGAATCGCCAAGTAACTGGTTAAGCTCTTCACAAATGTAAGCTGATTGATATGAAGCGCAACCTTTAGTTTGGTTTACGTAAGCGTAAACCAAAGTAAAAGTAGCTAAAACTTAAACTTAACGTTCTTAACTAATTTATTTGCAAACAACAATTTTTCAAAAAAATTACAATTCGTTTTAAAAGTACCTCTTTCTTTATTTTGTCTCCGGACTCACTCTTACCAGACTCCTTCATGTTAAATGTCACAGTGAAAAGAATTTTCTTTTTTCTGTGACGTTAAACATTTTTTTTGTGTCTTACGCAGCCTAGTTTTTATCGTAGCTTATCAAATGTTACAATAAATAATTTTTATTTTGTTGTTAATTTATTGCTTATAAGAACCTTTTACTTAGCAAACTTTTTATGCTGGGGGTTTGCTCTGGATAGAAATGGTGGGTTTTTAGCCAATAATGCCTAAATGTGACTTTTAATAGGCAGTAACATGTTATTAACAATTAGCGAATTTAATAAGTCCCGTAAATATTTCCATCTTAATTGTCACGATACAATGAACAGTGAAGTAAATAACGTGAAGAACTTTCTTTGGTGCTATGTTCTTATTTCTTATAAACTTATTTCATCAAATTCCAACCTTGCATTAAATTTAGTTGACAATTAAAAATTTTGATTATGCTTATGTTTTAAATTACAATTTTATATATTCATTCTAAGTACAGATTATAAAAGCCCATAAGAAAAAAACTTATAACCAGGTTGGTTATAAAAGGTGTTGTTTTTCCACTAACCATCTTCGAACCCCATTCCAACGGACTCAAGCTACAATTCATCAACTCTTTTTAATGCAAAATTTGTCGGTACACTCGTAAACTGATGTACTATATTGCTCTTATGGTAGGAAGTAGCTTCGAGTGTACAATTCTTGAGGTAGATGCAGCCATTTGTATATTTGTATTGTATATCATTTTTGAAAGTGTGTCATTTGCTTATTTGTTGTACCGTATTATAAACTACTTGATACTTGTATACCTGACTTCTCATTGCATACACATCTCGCATAGTGTCTCTTGATTTCTGCAGAAGAAACAATGTTGAAGTTTAACTTTTTCACATATTACTAATTTGTATCACATTCAGCAAATGTAGGAACTAGAAGCAAGAATTGTATAGATGAACCTTTCAAGCTACTTGTTGCATTTTCTTTATCCAATTGTTTTCGCAAACTTTTACCAATTTTACCATAATTTGAGCGTATGATAACCTGACACATCTCCTTTTTCTAAAAATACTTCGATATGTTGATGACATTTGTATCATTGGCAACCACTATTTCTGAATCTCTGTTTTTGCATTGATCCAAAGCTGCTTTATCTATCGTTGTGTCAGCATTATCATTTACATAACAATGCAGCCGTCAAACTATTTTCTAATTAATAAACTCACTCTTGTTAGTTTGAAGTGAAGGTGTTTCGGTTTAATGACACCCTTATGTGTGGTCGTACTTCAATATCAGGACAACTAGCTAACTTCATTGACTGCCACTAATGTTTATGATCTTGTGTTGAAGGACTGTTTTTATAGCAATCAAAAACAATTATAGTTTTTGCTATGTTTGTTTTCACGAACGTTTTAAACAGATTAGTGAATGTTGCATCTTTTCAGCTAACCTAAAAATAAAAGTAAACAATATTTTAACAATGTTTCGACAAGAGATGTTTTTTTGACATTCGGATGTTATTGTCTAAAAAAAATGTTGTTGGAACTAGGGTCAGTTCGTAGTCGAAATAACTCGTTTTGCAATCACTATCAATTTCGTGAATTAAAAAAAAACATGATCAATGCTGATTTTTTAATTGTTGATACGAACAACATTCTTCAGACTGGACAAAGGTTTCACTTGATCTCTTTTTTTTATTGAGGCTTATACAACAACTACATCATCCGACTTTAATTGTAATTTGAACTCAACTCTTTTAACTTCGAATCATCATTGAATCATCGGCAATCAAACCAGCCGGTAGAGACTTAAGCTCTGACCTTTTTGAATTAAATGAGTTATTTGATGCATAAACTGACAAATTTTATCTAAGTCTTTATAGACTTTTTGAATCCAAATTTTTCCAATTACTTCATGTTGATTGTTCCTGTTGCGATTGCTGCCGGTCAATTTAGAGAAAACATTGTAAATGCCAGCCCAAGAATGCATAGATTGTGGTTAGTACACACTAATAAAATAAGTACACAGTTAGTAAACACTAATAAAGTAAACCCTTTACTTCTAGTCAGTCCGCCTTGACTTTTTAATACATGATGAAATAAAGATTATAAACAAAAATGAATAAATATTTCTATCGAGATATTAGTCTTTTACTTTAAAACTTGACAAATACTCAATACAAATTATAATTTTATCAATACTTATTTGAGCATAACCGACTACAAACTTTTTGAAGCCAAAGGAATAGGCATTAATTAGTGCATGCAAATACATTTCAATTAGAAGATCAGGCCACAACTCAACCCAAAAGTACTATGATCTTTGAACTACATAAAAAGTATCAGTACTCAACTTTTGACTCATCAAAGGTTGAGTGTGAGAAAGATCAAGCATATGCAGTAGGTAAAATTGCAGATTTTGCATAGTGAATATTTCCTGTAAAAGTTTAAGAAGTTCGTTCATCGTGATTAAATGAAAATTTCAATCCTCTGCACGTGAAACACGGATAAAATAACGCTTAATATCATTGTATTTCGTGTATTAAAGCCATAACTTTGCCGTTCACGACTTGGAAGCTAATACAGTTTTCAATAAGGCAATAATTGAATCTAATCTTTCAAAAGCTGAATGAGTAACCAAATTTTCAACGAGAATGTGCCCTTGAATATAATCGAAGGTGTTTCCACATTTAATACCTCTGATTGATTGATAAAGAATAAAAAAGTAGACCAAATACACATCAATCTGAAGGTTTGAGATCAATAATTGGTAACATCGTAATTGTGGATTTTGTGGATAGATATGTTTTGTATACATTCTAACCAGCTTGGTTTTGGCATTCCTTTTGTTGAAAACAATCTTGCGGTTTCCCAGATGCTATCTGCTGATAGATTCGAAGTTTAAACTTGTGAGTAATCTCTCCTTGATAAGGTAAATGCAATGATACCCATCAAATTTTCTATAACCATCTACTGTGCACATATCAACATTGTCCATAACAAAATGGGTTAACACATTCTCAGAACTAAACTGTTTCAACTCTTGATCTAATGGTTGCGACAGCGGTGTCTGTTTAAATTTTGTAAACTCAATGTATGAAATTCCGAAGTTTCCAGTTTAAGCGATTTGTCATTTAATCACCTAGAATCGTATAGATCACCTACATTCACTGAAATGCATACACCTACATTCACTGAATGCATATTGGAGGTATTTTCAACTTTTACAATACATTTCTCATTACTTTCTTTTTGAACTCTTGACTTAGTCCTAAACTTTCTGGAATCCAATCATCTTTTATTTCATCCCTTGTGGATAGTAGTCAATGCTGTTTTAATTTTCCCAAAAACCTGCTTTTATTAAATTAGCTGCCGACTGAGTGATTTAATTTCTTTCGTTGTTTTAAATCATTCCATGCTCGCTGAAACGCGTCCGTCATATTCTCATATAATACCGTGAATGGTGTTCACATTTTTCTAAATATAAATAACGTAGTTTTATAAGCATGATTTTTTTTACGTTAAATAAAACTCACTGCTATGTTAATTTTTAATGTGTGGTACTCCGCAAGCGAAACTTTTTGGGGACTGTTATTTTTTATTTTTCATTATTTTTTTAAATGCAATGCATTTTAGTGAAGCTGCACCAAGCAGAGATGAATAATAAGTTAGAAAGAGTGTAGCAGAGTGAGATAAAAGTACACAAGGACAGATGTCCAGCGGAAAACAAAGATTATCTAAGTAGAAAATATTAAAAATCATTCTAATTAAAATGTAGTAAAAATAAACAAGAACAATAAACAGTCGAGGAAAGTAAGAGTCATTAATTGTTGTGCTACTAAAAAGTTGTTAGTGTCGAGCGTAAATGTGATGTATAAATAGTGTCACTGATGGAGCAGAATTATTCGTTTTATAATTAGTTACCATTTGGTCTTTTTATAATTAATTACCATTTGGTCGGTATTATTAGGGTGATAAACATATATTATAGATATGCGTTTCATGGGTGTCTCGAGTATGGTATGGATTCGCGCTCTATGGCACAGTATGAACACAAGAAGACCTTCAGCTTTTATCCGAGACTGGTATCCCAAAGACAGTTTTTTTTTATTTGCGATTAGGTAAAGTAGTAAGTAGTTTTTTAAATTTGATAAAGTTAAAAAAAGCAAAGTAGATTATTTTGCCTTGATCACATTGATCGGATGACAAGTCTGAGTTTTATGTATTAGTTTTTATTACAAGATTTTTTACTTTCTATTACCCATTATAATAAAACGAACACGCTGATAAAATGTTTCGAGACAGTCAGTTTACAAAAATTAAAAATTTTTGACACCTTCAACATTTTGATCTTTCCTTTCATAGGAGTAAAAAATAGTATTTAATAATTAATAACTAAATATTCTAAACGTTTTAAATCTTTTACTTCTCTCAAACCTTGAGTAATTCTTTATAGCATTAATAATCCACTTTCAAAGTCAAATTCCATAAAAATGATATAGTTACTACAGCTATTTACGAATGTTTAAACGATTACAATATTTTAGGATGTAATCTTCGGTTTTTCTTGAATTTTTATTCAAGAAAAACCGAAGATTACATCCTAAAATATTGTAATCGTTTAAACATTCTAACGGAAATAGATATCAAAATAATTTTTTTTCCAATTTGGTAAAAAGGTTATTTGTTAATAAAACAAAAAAATGAAAGTTTCGCCTCATCACTGTTTACTCAGAAACTTCATTTAAAGGTAGGTAATACAAATTAAGAGGTGTCACAAAAGTTTAAACGACTTTATTTAGGATCAATTATTTGCTAATTAATTGAAAAATCCGGTGGGAAAATTTTATTTTTAAATAAAGTTAAAATGAATAGTTTACAATCATAAAATTCATCACAATATCATCAGGCAGCTTTTAATTCATTAAAAATCAACTTGAAATATTGTAAAATTCAAATTAATTTCAATTGCGTGCAAATGGGTCGAAAATCAGTTTCTAGTTAGATCAAGTAGCAAGTTATTGGTATGGCGAGGACAAAAAATCACACAAACGTTCAAATAGGCAAAATACTTCACGTTTCTGATTATTGCGTTCAAAAAACCATCGAAACCTGGGAACTTACCAAGGACGTCTTCGACATGCCGCGTATTGGGAGACCATCCAAACTCCGTGACAAAAGTGGTATATTCAGAAGCACAAATCTTCAACGAGTCAAAAAATAATCCAAAAGTTAGCAGAGACGTAAGCTCGTGAGACGAACATTGTTGGACAAAGGTAATGGAACGTACATAGTTGCTAGAAAACCTATTCTTTCAATCACGGATAAACGTAAACGAGGAGTGTGGTCCAAAGAAAGGCTGGACTGCTCTGTAGAACAGTGGGCAAAAGTTTTTTGGAGTGATGAAGCTAGTTTTCAAGTCGTAAACCGCAAGGGAAGAATTTATGTCAAAAGATTTGCGACTGAGAAATATTCAGACAGGTTTTTGAAACATCGTTGACAAGACAGTGGAGGTTCTGGGGATGTTTTTCTCTCAAAGGTATAAGCTTCTGTGAGCTGTACGAAAGCCGAATTAATCAATACACCTACAAGAACTCATTGGAACTGTGTTTAGTTCCATCAATCAGACACTTGTATGGCAGAAACAAGCAATTCATTTTTCATCAAGACGGGGCTTCAGCTCACACAGCTCACTCAATCAAACAATTTTTTTTGAAAAAAAAGTTCGATGTGATGCCCAGGTGCCCTAGATCACCAGATCTCAACCCAGTTGAAAATATTTGGTCTTGGATCGACAATCAACTGACATACCATGAAATTCAATCAACTCAGCATTTGAAGCAACTTTTGAATGAGTACTGGCTGAAGGTACCTCGCGTGATGTTTATGAAATTAGTTGAATCAATGCATAAACGAGTTTATCTTTGCTATAAAAACAAAGGAGCTTTTTTCTTTCATTTTTTGTTCAAATGTTGCAATTTATTTAAACTTTTGTGCTTCTTATTTTTCTTATATGATTTTTTGTAATTTGTTTTTTTCTAACTAAATATTAAAATTTTTATAATATGTTTATATTCATTTTAAAGCCTTTTTTATGTTTACATTCATTTTAAAACTTTTTCTTTAACAAATAAAAAAAAATTAATTCGATATCATTTTACAGTTTTTTTTTATTAAACAAAAACCAAACATACTTGATAAAAACTCTGCAATCGTTTAATCTTTCGTGAATAGCTGTACCTACTGTTCATTGATCTTGATAGAGCATATCCTTTAGAAAATAAGTTATTATAAGTTATAAAACAAGAAATGATATACTGTTTATTGATATTAATAGAGCATATTCTATAGAAAATAAGTTATCCATTGACAATAAGGTTAAAGTATTTATTAAAAATTGTTTCAATAAATTCAATTATTGAATGATTAAATAAATTTATTTAAACTTGCATATCTGCATGTATAGACCTCAAATCGATTAAATTCAGCACTAATAAATGTAAATTGTAAACGTGTTCACAGCATTTTTTTTACCGCATTGTTTTGAATCATAAAATATTTTTACCGCATTGTTTTGAATCATAAACGCGCAGTTTGAAATTTTCTCTCAGTTCACTTCTTATTTTTGTTGTTGTTCTTTTTATTACATTTTAAATAAGCATTTCGTTACAATATTTAAAATACAAATATATAATAATAAAAATATATATATATAATGATCATTATTAAAAAAATAAAAAAAAACGGGCACTCGAAGAAGACCATACGGTCTTTTCGTCGAGTACCGGTATAAAATGTTCGAGTTAAAATTTATAAGATATTTACAAGGTAAAAAATAAGTTAACGAAGTAAGAAACTTAAAATATTCATTTGTAAATACAAGATGCGTTATATCTGTTATATATGTAGATTACAGCTGTTAATGATACCTATCAATTTCTAAAAATTCATGGTAAAATAGAGGGTGAAAAGGAAGATCACTTAAAAATATCAGAAGTATATTGCTAAATCTTCAATTTTAAAAATGTGTTCTTTAAGCTTTCGTTTAAAAGAGAGTAGTTACCTTGATGAATAAAACCCTCAGTAAAATTTTTCAAAACTATTTTATTCCATAAGAATGGTCCGCAATAATCAATACAAAATTTAAAAAGATCTATTTGAAAAATGGGCTGCTTAATAAAGTTATCATTCCGCAAAATGTACTTATTTTTATCTTTCGATGAATACAAATTAGCTTAGGAACAAATATTAACACACTTAAACCTTCAGCAACCCCCACACAGCGATTAAAGTTCACGCTCAGAACCAAAAGGTCTGAAGTTCGACGCCTGCGTTGAGGCCAAAGTATAAGTATTTTTCTAACGCAATTTCCCAATGATATTGTTTAAATTAGCAGTTATAGTTTTACTGATAAGAAGCAAACGAAGTCATGAGCACGTCGTCAGAACAAAATTCGTAATATTTTTTGAGTCGCTACAATTTATCATTGAAACTAAATAAAAACGAATTACGACATTTTGGTTTAAATACACGTTTAGTTCACAAGTTATTATAATAACGATTTGAATAACTATTTTTTGTGGGTTATTTAACTAATTATATATATTTTTGGCAAGGGTATAAAATAAGAGAAGGCCGATGGGCGGAAAAACAAGTTGAGCGCGGTAATCCAGCTGGAAATTTTTCGCTTATCAGGCAAGCGCATCTGAAGTTAACAAGTTTGGTATATATAGTTTGTACAAGTTTGTTTATAATATAAAGTATATTAGTAGATATACCTTCAGACTAAAAGATATAGTTATTTTTTGAGCAAAAATATGAAACCAAAAATAAATTATAGTTTTTTGCAGCGTAATTGAAACTTTATACAGCCTACTCTAGCAATTCAGGGACTATTTCATTGCTAAAAACTCTGGTTAATTGGCTAAAAAAGTCCATGGAGTCCTTATTTTTTGACCCTGGAGTCAGAAGTCCCTAAAAAATCGATGGGACTTCGCATCTCTGGTTATTTTTATTTTATTTAAAGTTGATAATTAAACAAATGACTTTTGTTGTTTAAACAAATGACTTTAGTTGTTTAGGAACATTATTTTGTCTATTATAAATCATATTAAAAAAAATCTTAATGTAGTTTTTCCAAATTTCAAAATTTTTAATGAACTTTTATATTGCTGCTTCTATCGCTAACGTTTTGCGTAGTTGCTACAGCGTAGATGCTACGATTATGCGACACTTTGTAACAGGTTGTAACCATAGTGTTGCATTATGTATTTAACTTGTATTATGCTTCATATTTATATGTTGTAACATTTTAATTCAATGCTACGAATTTATAAAAGTTAATCAAATAAACTCTTGAGAATTTTAAAAGATTTTTTTTTGGAGGAGTGTGGGGAAAGGGTGGGTGGGGATCGATTGAGAATCCTTAATATTCTTAAAATTTTTTTTTTTAAAGTATAAAACTTTTCATTAAGATTTACTAAATTTGAAATTACTTTTCAACGCCAATCAAGAGAAAAATTTCGACGAGCTTCAATAACACCAGTAATATTTTTTTTGCTGTTAATAAAAAGTAATATAAAATGTTATTAGTGAATACGAATAAGTAAAAACTTTTTTTTGATTGATTAAATTTTATTATTATTTTTTTTTTGAAATTGTAAATCATTTAAAAACTTTGAAAAGATCTTATATATATTTAAGCATGTTTATTGGTTTCCAATGATCTCTCTTTGGATTGAAAGTTGGCTTATTTTAATTATAAATGATTTTCATAGTTAAGCATGTTTTGCACTTTATTCTGTTAGAAAAAATATATAAGAATACATGACATGGAATGCAGCTTTTGTTTTTGCAAAGCTAGTAAGTGTTTTGAGTTATATATAAATAGTCTTGAAAATCATTGTTTTGAGTTAATGATTAATGTTAAGTTAACTTCTTATGATAAAACTGTAAACTTCTATAAAAAAAACGGGCATATTAATTTTTTTCTTTAATAAGTTTTTATTTTTTTTAAGACCATCCAAAAGCTTATTAGGATCCACGTCTGGTTAATTCAATTTTAAGAAAATAAAAGTTTTAATGTAAAATTTTTTTTTCTTATGAGAAAGAAAGTTGTCTCTTTAATGTTTGTTAAACTCGCAGACTTAACTAAGTACCTAAGCACATTAATTACATAAGTAATTCTATCGTGACATATGCGGAACAAATTTCTCCCTTTATTTTGATTGTTTAGAAATTTAAAACCTTAAAACAATTCTCTCTCTTTCGCTTGTTATAGTACCAAATTTTATTTGGAATGTAATTGGAATTTTTCTTTTATTTATTTTATTGGAAATTTTATTTGGAATGTATTTGGAAAAAAAAATTATTTCAGTCAAAATTTGTTAGTTTTTTGAGAAATAAAAACTCACAACAGACTATTTGTTTAAAAATATGACAGTTTAATTTTTTGTTAGATTTTAAGTCCATTTTTAACATTTTTATTGAAATTTTGAAATTACAATACAAATTTTTTTGAAAAAAACTTTTTAACCCTATGGATAAACCAATGGTTTCAACTTTGTCACATTTTTTTCACAAGAAATTCAAATTTTCAACTTAGGGGTTTTTATTACTTCTCGTATAACTCATTAAACAAGTTGTTTACATATTCACATACACATGAAATTACTAGTAGAATAAAGTATAGAAGGTTTTATAGGTGTTTATAAAATGACTATTTCAACAAACTTTTGAAAAAAATTTTAACAAATTTAAGAAGGTTTTATAGGTATTTATAAAATGACTATTTAACAAACTTTTGAAAAAAATTTTAACAAATTTAAGAAGGTTTTATAGGTATTTATAAAATGACTATTTTAACAAACTTTTGAAAAAAATTTTAACAAATTTAAAAAAGTTTTATAGGTTTTTATAAAAAGTTCAAAAAACTTCTAGACCTTTTAGCTTTCGAAAAAACTCTAAAAACCCTGAAACTGTTTGTTTACTGTTTTGATAATAAAGTTTTAAGTAACTAAAAATCTGCAAAAATGTATACATAATTTTCAATAAAAACTTAAGTCAAATCAATTGTTTATTAAATTTTATTCTAAAAAATACTCACATGGATGTAATTTTAGTTTATTTTAGTATTTCCAAAAAAAATTAAAAAATCTGGAGAATAAACTTTTGCTTTCACAATAATTTGTACTTTTTATTAAATCTTTTTAAGACTTTATAAATGCGTTTCGAAAAAACTTTTTTAGGTAGTTTTTTAAGTTTGCAATCAATAATGTTATATTTTGTTACGATTACTTACCCTCTACAATAATTTTAAACTTAAGTAGCAGCTAAGCCAAAGTTTGTTATCACGAATTTCTTATTGGATTTAATAAACACATCTATGACTAATGTGGTTTTCAACCATTCAGATATATAATCAAAGAGTGAAGTTGCATGGTGAAAAATCACTTGAAAATAAAATTTGGTTTAAAGATGGAAAGACTATTATTACCTGGGCCAGATTTGCTTTCGTAGAGGCCCTTGCTAAAACTTAGTATGAGGTCTTTTGCCTTGAGGATAATTGATAATATTTGACATAGTGATTTGATTAAAGTCATAAATTTATTTTCTATAAAATTAAATAAATTAATGACACTTAGCGTGCCTTTAGAAATAGTTTTCACTTTCTTGGAGAATAGTTTCAGTTTGTAAGACTTGAATAATGTTACTTTTATTGTATTATAAATAAATCATAAAATTATTTCTAGTGCAATAAAACAACATAGGGTAAATATGGAGTGCGATCTCAACATTAGGGAACTCATCCTGCATATATTTCTGGTGTATCAGTGAATACATGAATTTTTCCATTTGTTCTTCAACCAAGAAAATAACCTTCAAAACTCTTTATATTACACTTACTAAATTCTAAAGAAGAATGAATCAACGTCTTCTTTTAAGTTGCAGCAATCTTGCGAAATTCCGTCTGACTTGACGCTCTCAGAACTGAGTTTTACCAACAAAAAGAAAAAAGGTCAAAACACTTTTAAAAATGCTTTAACACGACAAGTTTCTTTAGTGATTGGATGCAGATCACCATTTTATTCAAGTCTATTTTTGGATTTTAAAGTCTCTTATTACAGTTTTATCTGCTTTTTCTAAGATGTCATGCTAGAATATTGTATATATTCCAACTGTATTGTAATGTACTTCATATGTTATTAACAGGTTTGTGTTGCACATCTCCAACTTGTGAATAGCCATTTGCATGAGCTAAACAGACTCTTTAGGTAGAAATGCATAGTTGCAGACGCGGATCCAACTTTTTTCATGTTTGAGATTTTTTTTAGAGTCTATGTTTATTTCACTAGTTACACACGCCGCTATGAGATTTTGTGCAAAGTTTTGAAAGATAAAGATAGCAGCTCAGGCGCGGATTTAGCTTTTTTTGATGTTTAAGATAGCTAACTTCCTAACATGGAAGAAACTCCAAAAATTTATATGTTTATACTTATATAAAATAAGGATGCATCACAAATAATTGCAACGATTGGAGTCTGGGGACAAAAAAGCCCTAAAATTTTGGCCACAACTGCCCCAAACAAGAGAGCTACAAGTTCGTAAAATATTTTTTGAACTATTCTTAAATAAATTTATATTCATGAATAAATTCTAAATTTCATACAATAATCTCTTATTGTTCTATAATTATGGCTACACAAAGTTTGAACCCCCTCAATTTGAGGGGGTTACAAATTTTATAAGGCCATAATTTTTGAACGCGAAGAGATTGTTGTATGAAATTTAGAATTTATCGATGAATATAAATTTATTTAAGAATAGTACAAAAAAATTTTTACGAACTTGTTTCTCTCTTGATTGGGGCAGTTGTGACAAAAATTTTAGGGCTTTTTCGTTCCCAGACCCCAATCATTGCAATTTTTTTCAAACCATTCTAATTTGACAAAAATATAAATATATAAATTTTTGGAATTTGTTTTATGTTAGGAAGTTAGCTATCTTAAACATCAAAAAAAGCTGAATCCACGCCTGAGTTGCTAACTTTATCTTTCAAATCTTTGCACAAAATCTCATAGCGGCGTGTGTAACTGGTGAAATAAACATAGACTCGATTAAAAAAGGGTAGAAATTTTACCTTAGTAAGAAATGTGATATACCTTTAGTGAGGAACAATTTTCTACCTTTTAAGGTAGAAAATTATATTAAAAGTAATGATTTGCAAATTTCTTACTTAAAGGTATAGTTTTCTACCTTTTTTTAAAAAGAAGAAAATCATATCTATATAAGGATATCCTACTCTTATAACTATGTTATATTCTCAAATAACTCTAAGCTGCAGCCGCTTCCACCATATTTGTGCAGGATTAAGAATGTCTTTTGCAAGGTATCCAAACTGCGGGATTATTCTAAACAATTCTTTTTTTAATTTTTACTTGCACACCACAGTACCTTCCATTCATTTCTGATGCATTGTCGTCTGGCTTTCCACAACGATTTTTAATATCAATTTTGTATGAAATTTTACAAAAAGTTTTCAAACATAACTTGCGCTGTATGTCTTTTATTTGCCATGAATTTTACAAATCTCTCAACAGGTGATCTCTTTTCCTTTATTTGGGTAGTTATTTTCTTATGCACACAATTAACACCAACTCTTCTCAAACTTTGGATAATTCAAATTCAACTATCAGTGTTTAGCTACATATATAGTTAGGTACTAAAAGTCCATATTTGTTTAGACTTAACAGTAAGTTTGAATACGAATGTTATTTCTGATCATATTGACCAAGCCCTCTCTCTTTATCCATCAGCTAATATAGTTGTTGTCGGTGACTTTAATGCTCACCACTTTGAATGGTTTGGCTCTAGTGTCAGTGATTCTGCAGGCTTTAAAGCCCACAACTTTTGCCTTTCACAATCTCTAACTCAAATAGTCAACCTTCCAACTCGCTTTCCTGACAACCCGAATCATTTACCTTCTCTACTCGACTTATGTCTTGTTTCTGATCCTAGTCAGTGCTCAGTTTCTCCACATTCACCCTTAAGATTAAGAATGTCTTTTGCAAGGTATCCAAACCGTTACTTCCATATTTATCAGCAAAACAATTCTCCAGAAAACAGACGTCTGTTTATTATTGCTAGAAACCATTGTAAAAAGGATTTGTCTAACGCCAAAGCCCGCTATTCTCATTCACCTCACCTAAAGACAAAGCTGAATTGTTTGCTAAAAACTTAGGTGCTTCTGATCACAGTTTGATCTCTCTAAAACTAATATCTCATTCTTCTTCATCACCTGAATCCCCCTATTATCGTACCTCTTACAACTGCAATAAAGCTGACTGGAATTCTTTCCTTGATTTTCTTCGTGATGGCCCTTGGGTAGAAATCTTTTGTCTTCCTGTCGACAAATGCGCATCTTACATAACTTCGTGGATTCAGGCTGGCATGAAATCTTTTGTTCCCTCCCGACAATTCCTGGTCAAGCCTCCTTCTCCTCCATAGTTTTCCTCACTCTGTTCTGCTGCGATTGCCAATCGAAACCGTTACTTCCATATTTATCAACAAAACAATTCTCCCTAAAACAGACGTCTGTTTATTATTGCAAGAAACCATTGTAAAAAGGTTTTGTCTAACGCCAAAGCCCGCTATTCTCAGGTCATGAAATCTCGGATCTAATCTCAAAAATTTGGCTCTCGTGACTTCTGAAGAATCTTTAATAGTAGCAATAATAAAGTCAAATCTTTAATTCCGCCTCTCTTGTATGGTTCAGACTTTGTCACCTCACCTAAAGACAAAGCTAAATTGTTTGCTAAAAACTTTTCATCTATATCATCTCTTGATTCCACTAGTTGCGTTCTACCTAATATTGCCAACAAACAGGTTGATCCATTGCTTGACATTCGTATCGCTCCAGCTTCTGTATCTAAAGTGATTTCCTGCTTAGATTCTTTTACAGCTTGTGGCCCGGACAACTTATTTGTTATTGTCTTCCAGAAGTGTTCTCCGAAGCTGTCGTCTATACTCTCAAAACTATTTAACAAGCGCTTATCAGAGTCTTGTTTTCCAGCCTGCTGGAAAGTGGCATCCGTTATCCCTATCTTCAAAAATTCTGGAGAGCGATCTGATTCGTCTAACTACCGTCTTCTTCATATCATAAGCAAAGTTTTTGAATCTTTAATTAACAAACACTTAATCTCTCATCTAATCTAATAACTTACTTTCTGACCATCAATATGGATTTCGATCTTCTCGTTCTACAGCTGATTTGCTAACAGTAATAACTGATAAGTTTTACCGTGCATTAGATAAAGGTGGAGAGGTTAAGGCCATCGCTCTTGACATTTCAAAAGCTTTTGATAAAGTTTGGCATGCAGTTTTCCATAAGCTTTCTTCTTATGGTGTATCTGGCAACATCTTTAAGATTATTGAATCCTTCTTTTCCAATCGTAGCATAAAAGTTTTCCTCGATGGACAGCACTCTTCTTCTTATTCTGTAACTTCAGGGGTTTCTCAAGGTTCTATCCTTGGCCCTATACTCTTTTTAATTTACATTAACGATCTTCCAGATATTCTCACATCTAAGGTGGCATTGTTTGCTGATGATACTACCATTTATTCTTGTCGTGATAAGAAACCAACACTCTCTGATTGCTTGGAGGGGGAATTTGAGCTTGAAAAGGTTCTCACTTCTGCTACAGCATGGGATCACAGTGGCTGGTGAACTTCAATACAGACAAAACTCAATTTTTTTCAGCCAATCGTTATCGCAATAGTTTAGATCTTCCTATATTTATGAATGGTGATGTACTCGATGAGTCATCTACTCTTCATCTTCTAGGATTAACTCTTACTTCCAATCTTTCCTGGAAACCATAAATCAAATCAGTTGCAAAATTAGCATCTGCTAAGGTTGCATCTCGTTTATTGAGCTCGTCACTTTCTTATTTCGGATTCTAATCTCTATATCTATAAATCTCAAATCCGGCCTTGTATGGAATACTGTTGCCATATCTGGGGCGGATTTTCTAACGATGCCCTTTCTCTTTTAGACAAGGTGCAAAAACGCATTGTAAACATAGTTGGACCTGCTCTTGCAGCCAACCTCTAACTATTATCACATCGTGGTAATGTTGCTTCTCTTTCTCTTTTCTACAAATACTATAATGGGCACTGCTCTAAAGAGCTAGCGTCTCTTTTGCCATCTACTAAAATTCATTCTCGTGTTACTCGTTATTCAATTAAGTCTCATCCTTTTTCTGTTGCTGTTCTTAAGTGCTCCAAAAACGCTTATTCGTCTAGTTTTTTTCTTCGAACATCGGCTCTTTGGAATTCGCTTCCTTCATCTTGTTTTCCTGATTCATATAATTTGCAATCTTTTAAGTTGTCCGTCAATCGTTATCTTGCTCTACTATCTTCATCTTTTCTCTTTCAGTAACTTTCAACTTTAATTAGTGGCTGCTTGCAGCCTTGTTGCAAGCGAAGATGTTTAAAAAAAAAAAAAAAAGAATATAAACTTAAGACTATTTTCCTTATTATATGCAGGGCCCCGGATTTTTGGCCAAAAAGAACTATAGTAACTCTGGGCTTGGCTATTACTTCTCCACCTTTAAACCCAATATCAACATTTTCAAACAATTTTTCATCATGCATTCGTCTTTTAAAACATTTAGTTCAGTAATAATAACATGCATTACAAATATCTTTATTTTTTTCTAAAAGAGCATGAGAAACCAAACAAATTTCAATTATACTTAAAGTTCTACTCCAATCATTATATCTGAGTTTATTGAAAATCAAAATAAAAGGCATGAGTTTTACAAACCCAAGACTTTTTTTAAAAAAGACTTAAGTTGATAGAGCGTACAAACATCAGGTTTCATCAGACTTTAGAAAACTTGAAAATAAAAAACTAAAAAAACTTGTGCATGTAACCTCTATAAGTAAAGTTTTATCTCTAAAAAACTTAGGCCTCTATTTTTAATACTACTTTCAAATAAATTTTTTTTTTATCAATATATTTCTGAAATGTTTGTTAATCTTTTAGAGTCTTAATTTTGACCATGTAAAGTTTGTAACCTCCTCAATTTTGCAAAAATTGAAAATTTAGAGAGCCAGAGTTTTGACAGTTAAAGTTTGGTTTCCAATAGTTGCAAGCTCGTTGTACAACAATTGTACAATTTTGATGCACAATAATTGCTGCAGAAATTGATTTGTTTATTCCGCAACATATTTTTACATATATTCCGCAACATATTTTTGCAGAATAAATTTTAAATAAGTTTAAAACCTACTTTCAAAACTTGTTTGACATTAATAAGTGACTATAAAAACATAAAAATTAGTTCATAAATAAATAACTCAAATTCAAACGGCACTTATTTTGTCAACATTATTGGGGTTGGTCTTTGTAAAAAGAGTTTTCCGTCAGTCTGAATTTGCCGCATCAAAAATGTTGTCGGACAATTGTTTATGAAACGCACGTGTATTTTAACAACAAAATAATAATAATAACAAAAAAACATAAAACAGCGAAAAGTATTTCATAAACTAAAACGATCAAAATACAATATGAACTTAAACCGAGTGAAAAGTTTTGATATAAAATTATTTTAAATCCGTTCTGGATTTAAAATATTTTTTACATCAATAACTTTCCTGGATTCTAAACTCTGCTACTGTGACTAAGACTATGACTTTCTATAATTAAGACTGCTATTAAGACTCTGACCATAAATTAAACTAAGATTACTACAATTGCACTATGAATACAACAACAACAATAACAATAACAACAACGACAACAACAACAACAACAACAACTACTTTTACTACTACTACTACTACTACTACAAATAATAATAAAAATAATATATATATTTTTTTTTATGAAAAGAAAATACAGAAAAACGAAAGTTTAATTTATTCAACAAACAACAGAGTTCACTGAAGTTCTGTAAAATAGCTATAGTTGTAAGTGCATTATTCTTTTTGTCTTTTTTTTGCAAAAAGTTTAGTGTTAAAATTTAAATTTTCTTTTTAAGGTGTTGATTGTATTGAATCAAAATGAATGTCAAGCAGCACAGTTTGAATCAAGTAAGAGCAAATTTAATGTGTATTACTTTAGTTTAAAATGTGTTAATGTTAAAAATTTTTAATGTGTTAAAATTTGATAATCTGTAATATCTTTATTTGTCATAGATTATAATATATTTTTGTTACATAAGTTTTTTGACATTAAATTTCAGATTTTAATGAGTTTCGTATGTAAACTCACATTTGTATAAGAAAGCTTATAATTTTAGTGTCTAATTCTTTTTGGTTTCACAGATATTAATACTCCATTTTTTATTTGACTTTTTTAAAGTGCTATTTATTTATTAAGCACATTTAATCCCAAAGTGTGATAGTATTGATGGGACTGTAAAAAAACTAACATCTATTGCTGGTGCAATTGAAGTTAATTTTTTTACAGTTAAATACAGAAAAACTGTTTCTCATTTCTCCTTGTTCGTCAAGGTTCGTGTTTTGGAATTATAGAGTTGAGAGAGGGTTGTACCACAAATAAGTAGCCTTCTCGTCTGTAGTGGCCTTCTCGGCCTTGAGGAGGTGAATTGACAAAAAAAAATAATAAAAATAATAAATAAATTTTTACAGCATCTGCAGTGTTTCATTTTTACCAAAATCAAATCATAAATTTTTACTAGGAGGTCAAAATAAAGTAAAGCAAAGATACACTACTGCAAAGCCTTTACCAGGCACTTGAAGCTATCACAATTTTACTTCTATAAATAACACAAAAATTAAAAATAAAATTGTCTTTGAACAATGGAATTTTAATTTGCTTTTAACTTCAAAACTGATGAGATTATTAAAGATATAAATAATGAATATAAGCCACAAAGATGGTTAAATGTTATTACCATTTAATTTTAGTATTTCCTAGTTTCAATGATCAATTTGATATTTTGAGTTTATTTTAATAATAAAAAAAAGTATATAGTGTGATGCATAAAAGATGCAATTCTTGGACTTTTGTAATTACAAAAGTTCAAGGATTGCATCTTTTATACAATATCTCACAATATATATATATTTTTTTATGAGACATTAGATAACCTTAAAAATTTGCTACATCGAGTTAAACGTTTACATAGATACTTTAATTTTATTGTGTATTAGTCATTATTTATGAAAAAAATATTATACAATGTACCTCAATTTCCTATTCAACAACAAAAAAAAAAAACTGAACTTTTTTTTTTTCATTTTAAATTTGGTTACTTACAGATTGTTTGTAAAACATTTTTGTATTTATTTATTTACATTTATGAAATTTTTTTTTAGGTTTATATCCCTTCACAGGATATTCCAATATGAAAAAAGAAGGAATAGGCAGTGTTTACAATTGGTACAGTTCAATCAATAGCAATGTGTGGATGTTAACTTTTGATGATGAGTATTGCATAGATACCTTGATTGTTATTTCAGAAAATGATACCTTGTTTGAAATAACCTTATTTAGCCATGATCAGAAGATTCAACAGGATGCAGGTCGCAATCTATCTCCTCAAAGAAAGGATATGTTAAATAAAAAATATTATTTTGATTATAAATTTACACCAATAAAAGCTAAAAGTATGAAAATTAAATTGGTAGATGTTTTTTTTTATGTGGAAGTATATCTAACAGCACTCCAAAAATGTAAGCTTACTTAATTGTATGTTATAATTTATGCTATTAAATTATTAATGAGAAAAATATTCATTTAATTAAATTTTTTTTTAAAGTTTAATTAAATTTTTTTGTATGGTATTTCAGATTTTTTAGTTTCTTAATTTGAAAATAAATTTATTTATTACAGGGTTGAATCGAAAAATAAAAAAATTTGTTTCAAAAGTTTATAAAAAAAAATCTCTTTATTCATGTAAGAGATTTTATAGAACAAGTGTTATCAAAAACTGGTATATATGTATAATGTATATATGTATAATGTATATATGTATAATGTATATATATATATATATATATATATATATATATATATATATATATATATATATATATTTTTATATTTATATATGTATTTATATATACTATTGCGGCAGAAAGTAAGTATACACCCTACCCAAATCGTAAAAATAATAGTTTAATGTGGTATTTCTTATTTTTAGAAACATAATCGAAGCAATTATTGCATTCTGTGAATTTACTTAATTAATATTCTTTGCACTTCCTGTTTACAGTATATATATATATATATATATATATATATATATATATATATATATATATATATATATATATATATATATATATATATATATATATATATATATATATATATATATATATATATATAGATGTGTGATAATTTTAACAAAAAATAGCACAAAATAATATTATAAATCATTTATTTTAGTAATCCTACTTAACAATAAAACATTGTATAATTTATTCTGTTGGGAATTTATTTAAATTATATTTAAATAAGTTTTATTTTAGAGTCATTTAATAAAGTTTGAAAGTTGTTATGTTTTCTTGAATTTAATCAACCAACTAGGAACCATTTTATTATCTAAAAGGACACTGATTATGGCCACTAATCAGACTGGATATCCAACAACAGCAATAACAAGATTACTACCGAAATTAATATTTATACTTAAGTATCAGTAATAGTAACAAATTTTAATTATTAAAAAACCGTAGTATTATAAAACAATAGAAAAATAATTAATAGTAATAGAGCAAAAAAGAAACCATAAAACGGGTTATGAGAATTAGATATGTTAAGTACTCTACCTGTTAGATTTTTTTATTTTATTTAACAATCTTCAGTGCTAACATAAAAGTGAGCAACATATCCATTAACAATCTACAATAATTTTCAAAAAAAAAAATATTTGAGACCAATGAAAATTGGTTTAGAGAGGTCTCCTTTTTGATAAAAATAACTCAAAGTAGGTTTATGATTAAAACAATGTACTTTGAATTAAAACAATTTAAAAATTATTTAAAATACTGATTATAAAAATTTGTATTATAACATTGTTACAATATTTAAGCAGCTTTTAGTGAACAGTTTAGGTTAATGATTTAGATTAATGATATTTAGTCTGTAAGAAAATAATTAACATTTAAAACTTCTTAACTTCTGTTTGGAATTTTTTTAAATAGAATGAAATCTTTCTTGAAAACACTGGTTATACATTTCTGTTTTATTTTCCAATACATTTATGTGTTGTGTTAACTCATTTGAAAAAAATTAAAAATCAACTATATGGGACTAAATAAATTATTAATAAAAACTTTCTTTGCGAATTCATTTTTGTCAAAGTTTTAGGATATTTGTTGGAAGGCTGAACTATTTGTTTTTAAAAAAAGCAATACTGTTAGCAACTCTGCAGATAAAAAATCAGGTTATGTATTTATTTAAAAGTTTAGTTTTTGGTTTTTAGCAAGTGATTAGAAATTGTGAGTTTTAATAATGAAACTCTGTAATAATCATTTGTAACAATAGACACTCACAAGAAGTTAAATCAAGTAGTCTATCAACATAAAATATCACTACAATAACATTACAATGGTCACACACAACAATAACACATAGCATAGGATATTTGAATGTACACATTACATTGCACTAAATATTTCCAGACATTATTATGTTTCTATAATAATTAAAAAAGAATACACAACACAATATTGCACTATATCTGTGACACTGCTTTAAATGCTGTTAAGTAAAATTATAGCTTAGTAACTTGGGTTGCATGGATAAAAATCTTGCTCTAGATTGCTAATTAAAACTTTTTTTAAAATGCAGAAATTATATAATATAAACACATATAAACTTATATAACACATAAGCTTGTATAAAATATATAAACATTTTTTTTCCATCATTTTCTTTGCTAATCATCATTTTTTTTAATAAAAAGAAATATGAATTTTAATAATATAATGAAAGTTTGGTAATTGAGTTCTTTAATTTTTCTAAATAGATAAACAAAAATTTATAAAAGATGAAGGAATTACTTGCAGAATATAAGGCTTTATGAAAATATAAAAAATATATAATTATACATTTATAATTATAAATATAAATATACAATAATATGTATAATTGTATTTTTTTTTAAATAGTATTATTATATATTATAAAAATATAATACTATATATGTAAATACACATATGTAATGCATGTTGATACATACCACATATTTAGTGCGGCCGTGGCGCAATGGTTAGAACGCTTGCTTTATAAGCAGGAGATCCAGGTTCAAAACGAGCTCTGGACATATTTTCGCGTCACGGTAAGGAAGGAGGCATGAACTTCCTGGTTAAATGCACTTGTGGATATTGTGAATATTATCTTAACATATATGATCCATAAACTTACAGGCATGTACATATGTAAATGTTTGTATATGATGTTATATAAATTGAATTTTAACATTAATCAGATTTTTAAATTTCAATTACATATTTATATATAATTTTCTTATAATTTCTTATAAAAAAGTGCACTTTGGATGTTGTCAGCTCTATGTCAAAATGCATGAGTGGGCACTACTAATATTAAGTTCAGTATTATTATTGTAGATACATATACAGCGCAGTGCAGATTTATAACTTCACTAAAAGTTCAAGATCTTATTTATAAATAAGTGATTGTTTTTAAATTATTTAAACGCTTAGTAACTTACTTGCTTAATTTTTCATTTGTAATAATCTGGTTTTATTTTGTCAGTAGATTAAGAAAGTTTAAAAAAGATGATAATACAAAATTATTATTATTTCAATTTTGTTCAAAAAATAAAAAATAATGTGTTGCATCTTTATTTTTTATTAATACTTTGTTTTATTGCATAAGCACATCTTGCTAAGATGTCCCATACGTTTTCGATTGGGTTTAAACCTGGTAAGAGAATTGACCTTACTGGTAAACTATAGGGTATTTAGCTTTGCTCTAGGAATTGGAGCATTGTCTTGCTGGAAAATTTAAGTTACTAAATTTTTATCAAATATCATTCAAATAGTTCTCTAACAAATTTCTATATCAATCAGCATTTAATTTAGAAGTAATAAAGCTAATTGCACTTCTAAAAAAATAATTGAAAGCACTACAAATAATTACTCCTCCACCTCCCATAGCTCTTCTTTTTGAAATTTTGTTTTGTGAGTGCCATTCCAGTAAAAATTGAAGCCACCTGAAATAGAAACCTGTTTGATAAATGAAATTACTTGTAAAGCATAGCAATGAAAAAATTGACTGAACTTTGAGAGCTTTAAATTAACAAAAATTTAGAATATAAAGTCAGTCAATTATTTCTCCGGTTCTCAAATGTTACAAAGAATCTTTATCCATCAATAGCAAGTCAGAATCTGGAAGAGAGAAGGGTTTGATATTAAAAAAATGGTCAAGGAAGTTCATTATTCATATTGAATTTCCAAAACCATATATACTTGACTATCTGACTATGAAAGATCAAAAAGATTTTTTTGATCTTTCATAGTCAAAATTTCAAGGCTTTTTATGGTATACAATTTTATAGAAAGATAAAATATTCAAATCATATCAAAAAGATGATATCAATGACAACATTCTGACAAGTTTGATGGCTACCTAATTCTTGATGACAAAACTTATATCACATTAGACTTTAGACAAATAGCTTGTCACAAATTTTATGCTAGTATTAAGCATGGAGCTGTCAGCAATAAATATACAAATCTATTTAAGCTTGACAGGAAAATGTATGATTTGGCTAGCAATTTGTTAATGGCAAAAAATTCGAGCCATTTTTAACCGCAAAGATGATGGTTGCTGAACTCTTCTAAAGAGAGAGCTTAAAAAAACATCTTCTACCTTTTATACAATCTTTTTGAATGTTCCTGTAAATATATTTTGAGCCTGATTTAGTGAGCTGTCACTATTCTGAAGCAACAATGAATTTGTACCAAGAAAATGGCATTAAAATTATACCTAAAGATAATATTCCACCAAATTTTTTTTATCGTTTAATTCCCATTTTGAAAGAATTGTGTCTTTTCAATACTTCTAATTTTTAATTGATTGCTTATGATTGGCAAAAAATTTTTTCTGTTATGTTAAGACAATATATTATTTATTAGGTGCATTCTCAGAAGAAACAACACATTTGTATATCTCATTTTTTGATAAACATTTTCTTCTAATTGGACAATTATTTTTTTGTTTACAATTACAATATTCAGTAATTTTTTCATTTAGGATTTTTTTTTTCTTTAAAAAAACATTATTGTGACCTTTTATAATTCTTTCCACATTTTTTGTGCAACTTTAAAAATTTTATGTAATTTATTGGAGGACAGGATGTGTTTAAGAACCAGTTTTAAAAAAACTTTTCTTACGATAGTAGAAACAATTTTGCTCTATGAGGGAGGGAGGGAGAGGGGCTTGAACCAAATTATATTTCTAGTTCTATTTTGGTTTTTTTGTATTCTTTCTTTTCAGGGTCAAGTTTTAGTTTAAAATTTTGAAATCAACTTTTTTTAAAGTGAATCATCATAAATACGTTTAGTGGAGTTGAATACATTTTCAATTGGTCATATTTTACTTTTTACTAAAATATTTTTAAAATGTAATGACCCTAACTCTGCCTAACTAATGTTGATTCTTAATAACTTATCTAGTACAATGCAAAGGCAATTAAAATTTTAAAAAAGTGAAACTGTTAAAGTTGTTGTATCGGAATCAATGGTGTTTTAAAAAGTTCAAAATTCTTTTAGTAAAGTGTCAACAATTTAGCCTAGCAACCTAATTCTCATCAGCACAATTTTGATTACCAAGATTTCTCATGTTTAAAACTTTTTAGAGCATATTTTTAAAACTTTAAATTTAAATTAAACTTAGATTTTGTTAAAGAATTTCTTAGCCTAAATAGATGTTGTTAATATTTGTTGTTTATGTTTAGCCTATTTCTTACAAAGTAATGAAAGTCAATATCAGATTTCAGAAGCTTCCTATTACTCATCTGGTCAAAGTTTTACATTACAACAACTTCAAAGTTTACTGAATATCTCAAGTAGATCCTATTTAATGATAAGGCCACAAACAACTGTGTTTGATATATCTCCTGTTGCATGGTTTACAGTGAAATTTAAGAAGGTTCAGTTGGTACATCAATTTATAATAGCTTCTGGTAATGATATGAATTCAGTTAGAAAAGTTAAAATGTACTTTCGTTTAAATTATGATAGAGACTTCACTGAGTATACTGAAGACAATATAACAAAGGTTTGTATAATGCATAGGTCTGTTTTTTCAGTTCTGTTGAATGTTAAAACAAACAAAAAATAAAAACCAAGAAAATTTGATTTTATGGAATGATTGTTTATATCTAATATACTATTTTTTTAGATCTTCATTAACAATTATATTCCATTACAATGGTTTTGCCATAACTTAAAAAGTCCTTTTATGGCTTCTGAAATCCAAGTCTTTTTGGATTCAGAAAATCCTTTAATCTACTTTACTATGGATTTCAGGTTTGTCGAATCTATGGAGTATATGTATGGTAAGTATTTTGTATTCAACAGTGTAATTTAAATCCAGATTTTTTAAAGTTAGAAAAGAAAATCAGAAAATTTAAAAAACTTTTGTCTCTAATAAAAATTTGTAGAAAAATACTTTTCTATGGAAGATTTTACTGCCAGTCCAATCTAAAACCCTCAGTTATATACATTTACTCTGTCTTAGGCTAAATTAATTGGTTATATATTTGTATATTTGTAATATATTCGTATAATATATTTATATATATTTATATATTTGTAATATATTTATTTAATATTTATAATATATTTGTAGTAGTGATAATAATTTTAGTAGTCAATTTGTCTTATAATATGCGTTATTTTTTAGTTATCTGAAATATTTTTTTTTACTTAAATGTAATTAAAATAGTTAGAGATACAAGAAGACTGGAGCAGAGCCAGAGTCATGAATTATCTTTGATTTTGGTTAAGCCATAAAAAGTAATAGCTACATTAAAAGCTTGACCATTTGTGCAGTTCTATAGATTTGCATATTTATTAACAATTTACAAATTAATATTTTTGCACCAGTGCAGACCCTTCTTAGAATAGTAAGAAGTAGCCATCACGGGGCCATCAGCATTCATGCAATTTTCAAATCATAAAAGTCTTGTTTGGAG
>NC_088931.1:50855000-50877500 GCF_038396675.1 Hydra vulgaris
CATTGCAGTATTTGTAGAAAACAGAAAGAGAAGCAACATCATGGCGATGTGAAAGTGGCTGGAGGTTGGCTGCAAGAGCAGGCCCAAATATGTTTACAATACTTTTTTGCACCTTGTCTAAAAGAGAAAGGACATTATTGGAAGATCTGCCCCAAATATGGGGTGGTAGAGTATTCCATACAAGGATAGAAATGAGATTTATAGAGATAAAGAATAGAATCTGGACTAAGAAAGTGTCAAGCATGATAAAGAGATGCAACCTTAGCAGCTGCTAATTTTGAATTGGATTTGACATATGGTTTCCAAGAAAGATTAGAAGTTAGAGTTAACTCAGTGAGTACATAACCATTTTTAAATATAAGAAGATCTAAATTATTGCAATAACAAATGGCTGAAAAAAATTGAGTTTTATCAGAATTAAAGTTCACCAGCCACTGTAAGCCCCATGCTGTAGCAAGTAAGATCGTTTTCAAGTTCAAATGTCCCCACCAGGCAGTCAAAGAATGTTGGCTTCTTATCAAGACAAGAATAAATGGTAGTATCATCAGCGAACAATGCCACCTTAGATATGATAATATCTGGAAGATCATTAATGTAAATTTAAAAGAATATAGGGGCGAGGTAAGAATCTTAAGGAACCCTTGAAGTTACAGGATATGAAGAAGAGTGCTGTCAATTGAGGACAACTTTTATATTACAATTGGAAAGAAAAGATTCATTAATCTTTAAAATGTTATCTGATATACCATAAGATGAAAGCTTATGGAGAAAACCAGCATGCCAAACTTTATCAAAAGCTTTAGAAATGTCAAGAGCGATAGCTTTAACCTCTCCACCACTGTCTAATACACAATAAAACCTATTAATTATTATTGCTAGCAAATCAGCTGTAGAATGAGAAGATCAAAATCCATATTGATGATCAGAAAGTTATTAGGTTCACGATGAGAGATTAAGTGTTTGTTAATTAAAGACTCATAACCCTTGCTTATGATAGGAAGAATACTGATGGGACGGTAGTTAGACAAGCCAGGTTGCTCTCCAGATTTTTTGAAAATAGAGATAACAGATGTCGTTTCCAGCAGGCTGGAAAACAAGACTCTGATAAGCGCTTGTTAAGTAGTTTTGAAAGCATAGAAAGCAGCTCCCGAGAACACTTTTGTTGTCTGGACCACAAGTTGTAAATAAGGCTAAACAGGAAATCACTTTAGATACAGAAGCTGGAGTGATATGAATGTCAAGCAATGGACTTTGTTTTTAGGTGAGGAAACAAAATATGAACTATTCAAGAGAGGTGGAATAACAGATTTCCTTTTATTATAGATACTGTTAAAGATTCTCCAGAAGTCACAAGTGCCTAATTTTTGATATAAAATACAAGATTTCATGACCTAAGAATAGCAGGCTTTAGCGTTAGACAAAACCTTTTTACAGTGGTTTCTAGCAATAGTAAACAGATGTCTGTTTTCTGGAGAATTGTTTTGCTGATATATATGGAAGTAATGGTTTCGATTGGAAATTACAGCAGCACAATGAGAAGAAAAACATGTTGAAGAGTGAGGCTTGACTTAAAATTATCGAGAAGGAATAAAAGATTCTATACCAGCCTGAATCCAAGAAGTTATGTAAGAAGCGCATTGGTCACCAGGAAGGGAAAAGATTTCTACCTATGGGCCGCCACAAAGAAAATCATGAAAAGAGTCCCAGTCAGCTTTATGGTAGTTGTAAGAGGTACGATGATAAAGGGATTCTGATGATGAAGAAGAATGAGATTATAGTTTTAGAGAGATCAAGCTGTGATCAGAAGCACCTAAGGGTAAATGTGGAGAAACTGAGCACTGACTAGGATCAGAAGCAAGACATAAGTCAAGTAAAATAGCTAAATGATGCAGACTGTTTGGAAAGCAAGTTGGAAAGTTAACTATTTGAGTTAGAGATTGAGAAAGAAAAAAGTTGTAAGCCTTAATGCTTGCTGAGTCACTGACACTAGAGTCAAGCCATTCAGTGTGATAAACATTGAAGTCACCAATAACAACGATATTGGCAGAAGATAAAGAAAAAGAGCCTGCTCAATTTGATCAGAATTAAAATTGAAAGAGTGCAGTCTTGAGATGAAGGAGAGTGATATAGAACAAAGAAAAAGGTGATAGAGTGAAGTGGTGCCAAATGAAAGCACATAAAAGAATAGTCAGTGGATTCAAACCTAGTTTCCCGACAAATAAGTGAACTCTTACAAATGTCCAGGCCAATCATGTGACTTATAGTCTTTAAGAAAATTACGAATTAAAGAATGATAACCATCAACACTAAGATCACAAGATGAGACAGCTAAACTCAAAGTAGTCTCACCGGAGCAACTAGGAACTTTGCAAGAGACAAGACTCAACAAAAAAAAAGTTACTTCGAAGACCACAAATATTAGTAAATGATTTAGAGAATTTTGTGATGACAATGGTTTTTTGTGTTTAATAGTTTTTGATACTTTAGTCATTTTTAAATTTGTTAAAGAACTTGACTGGAAGCATAGATAGTACTCAGTACATTATTTAATAGTCCAAGCAATTGCCTCAATACTATTAAATCCTAAGCCATAGCAAAGAGCTCCAAAAATGGCCTCAACCATGCACACTAAAAGCACGAACAGGGACACCATCCATGTGCAACATGGCACTAAAACCCATGTATTGAGTCAAGAAGATCCAGCATTCAACATCCTAAACTGGAAACAATGTATTATAAATACATCTACACCAGCCTGATAGATGAGGATGTGCTGCAAGACTGATCAAAAGATAGAATCTGTTTACCCCTAAAGTCTTTGCCTAGGAGGCTTTCTACAAGACATTAGCTGGATGCGTTTCAGATTTGGCTTTTTCTAGCCTTTGCCTATAAAAGCCTATTCTACATGGGAGCAGGACATGAAGCAGGTTGTACTGGGTTACATATTATAAGTAGTAGGATAACCTGATCTGACTATTTTTTTGCGTGTTCTATAGAAATGTATATTTTTATTTTTAAATTTGAACTCTTTAAATATGTACTCTTTTAGATCATATTTAGTTTACTTTGTTTATGCACTCTTTTGATTATTAATAAGTCTGAAAATCTGCAGGTTAGGTAAGGGTATGGTCAAATTTATAAAAAACAGACATGATTAAATAAAATTTTATTTTATAAAAAAGATATTTTAAGAAATGCTTTTGTTTAGGTTTAGTATTATATATTACAGATTATTTTAGATATAAATTTTAAATTTTTTTCTATTTTGTTTTAGATGTTTAAAGTGTTCAGTGAAATTAGCTTTCGTCCATTTCGAACAACAGAAATTTTATTATCTGAATTGGAATGGTTTATGACTAGCTCACGTAAAATAACAGTCACTGTTAATGGAGATAATTATCTGTCAGGTAATTTTGTTAATGGAGATAATTATCTGTCAGGTAATTTTGTTAATGGAGACAATTATCTGTCAGGTAATTTTGTTAATGGAGATAATTATCTGTCAGGTAATTTTGTTAATGGAGACAATTATCTGTCAGGTAATTTTGTTAATGGAGACAATTATCTGTCAGGTAATTTTGTTAATGGAGATAATTATCTGTCAGGTAATTTTGTTAATGGAGACAATTATCTGTCAGGTAATTTTGTTAATGGAGATAATTATCTGTCAGGTAATTTTGTTAATGGAGACAATTATACTTTTAATTAACCATCAAAATCAAGTAGGTTTTTATATTCTCTGAAATCATTTCATTATTCTGACTGCATGCTGATTTGCATATTTCAAATTATATTGCAAAACTCCACTTAAAATATTTAATTACATATTTTTCAATTTAATTTAACTGTTCTTTAATGATTCTTTCATTAAAGAACAGTTAAATTAAAATTATACTTAAGTGGTTACTTAAATTTTCAGCAGCAGTTACAAGTATTATAAAGTTACAAGTATTATAAAGGTTATCTTCTAAATTTATCTAAATTATCTTCTCAATCATTTTAATTATCTAGAAGTTCATGAAAACTTTTTAATATAATAGATGATTAAGAAGATTAGTACAGCCTCTATGCTATCAAATACGATATTCCTGCTACAAAATAAATTTCTGTAACTTGTAATTGAAGAGCAATGTAGTTGTTGTTATTTGAAAAGTATTTTTTTATTAATTTTTTATTTTAATGTGAAACCTTTGGTTACATTTATTGCATTGATCTTATAAATATGTAAACTCTGTAATATATTAAAAGCTCCTTTTTTTTGGTCCAAAACTGTAACTTTAATCCTTTTAAATTTTATAAAAAATGATTTTTTTTTTTTAACATATATTAATAAATTTTAGAAAATTAAAAAAATGTTTAAAAATTAGTTTAGTTTTTATAATAATTTTAAGTTACTAATCTTATGATAATTAGCAAAGTTTTTTTGGAGCAAAATCAAAATTTATCTTTGTGATCTCAGAAGAGCACAATATAAAAGTTTTTTATTACAATGCATCATTTATTAAAATTACTTATTAAATTGCATCATTTTAATGGGTCAATTCAAAAGAACTAAAAGAGTTGAATCAAAATTAAACCAAACTTGATGTAGTAATGTAATGAATCAGTTTATTTTGGAATAAATAGATTGAACAGATAAAAACTGTATTTTATTGTATCATCATAAAAGTACACAAGATTATCGTTTAAAGTTTAAGAGCTCTTTTTATAAGAAATAGTTTTTTGTCTTGTTCAATTTTAGCTAAAATGTTAGATATCTATACTAAATATTTTTGCATTATCTAAAAATAAAATAAAAACAGACAAAAAACTTACTTTAAAAAACTAAAAACTCTCTAATGCAAATCTTATCTGTTTTTTTTACTCAGTTATTTTGAAAACAACTAATTGTTTTAAAAATTTTTTTTTTACATTACATTTTAGATATTTTTATTATTTTAATTTTAGCTGACTACACTTGGACAAACTTAAATTTCAATTTTAATTTTAGCTGACTACACTTGGACAAACTTAAATTTCATTTCCTATAATGCATATGATGAGTACACTAACACCAAAGGTAGTCAAACATTATATGGAAATTCAAAATATTTACAAAAACGTAATCTTAGAAGTAAATTGATGAGTGATTATTTGGGACCTGACTGCTTCACTCAACCTCACTTATGTGTCAGTGGTTTTACAATTCAGTTAGAAGTGGGTATGAAATTTGAAAATTTAACATTTTTTTATTTGAAACTTAAGAGTTTATAAAAAAATCTTAGAATAAAAAAACAACTAAAAAAAAACAATAACAAACAAATAAAGAAATAAAAAATTAGTTAAAAGTATATAGTTAATGATAATAATTTAAGTTAATTAAAAATTTTCAACTGTAATTAATGATAAATGTTTTTAAAGTGATTCATTGTTATTATTTACCAAAAATATTTATTAGGATGGTGTAAAGTGTTTTGTTAAGGAAAAAGGCACTGTTTTATGTTTATGCAATAATACTTTTCTGATTTTTGAGCTAGCTAAAGCCTATAGACTTTGTTTTGCCTGATATATATATATATATATATATATATATATATATATATATATATATATATATATATATATATATATATATATATATATATATATATATATATATATATATATATATATATATATATATATATATATATATATATATATATATATATATATATATATATATATATATATATATATATATATATATATATATATATATATATATATATATATATATATATATGTATATATATATGCAGCGGAGAAAATAGAATTAGCACACCTTAATTTTTGTTCTAATTCAACAAAAATGAGAGGAAAAAAATGAAGAGTAATGAAAGAAAAGATTGCTGCCTCACCCTAAACCTTCAGTTAATGTAGCAGCACTCCACTGCATGTCAGGATATTTGTTAGTCGATGTATGTACTGAAGCAGTATGATGTATGTACTCATCAGAATTTTTCTGATGAGTCTTAATTGATTAAACAATGTAAAATGAAAAAAGTTTGGCAAGTGATTTTCTACTAATTTTTATATATATATACATATATGCAGCAGAGAAAATAGAATTAGCCTCACCTTTATTTTTCATTCTAATTTAAAAAAATGGCAATGAAACATTTCTTATTATCTTCTACTGCAATTAAAAAATTTATAAATTGGTATGTTTAATTAATTACAAATGGAAAAAAAAACTAAAAGTTTTCAATTTGTGGAGAAAACAGAATTAGTCTCATTTACATTATATACAAGAAAATACAAAAAATATTTTGTTTTACGCTCGTTTAATATTTAGCATTGATTCCTGAATTTTTAATGACTTTAAATAGGCGACTTGACATACTAGTCACTAGATTTTGGATAGTTTCTATAGATATTTCATTCCAAGTTTCTCTGATATGAGTTTTCAGCTCCAATGCAGATTTATGTTGCTTACCATTTTCATAAACCTTTCTAGAAAGTATTCCCCATAGATTTTCAATTGGGTTAAGATCTGGACTGCATGCAGGTCATTCCATTATGTGAATATTTTTCTCTCTAAACCAAGCTTTTGTAAGCTTTGAGTTATGGATAGCAGCATTGTCTTGTTAAAAAGTTAAACTTTCACCCATCAATTCTTCACCATGTTCAAGCAAACTAATTTCTAATAAACCAATGTAGTCCTGTGAACTCATTTTTGTTGAAATCCATGCCAGTGGTTGTTTTCCAGCAAAGGAAAAAACTCCCCAAATTATAACAGTTTCACCACCAAAGTTACGACTCATTCGAGTTTCTTTTTCTTTTCGAAGATCGTGCCAGTAATATTGATAGCCATCAGGACCATCTAGATTGAACTTTTTTTCATAACTAAAGAGAATTTGATGCCACTCTTCCAACCAAAACATGTGTTCTTTTACAAATTGTAATCTAACTTCTTTATGACGAACAGTAAGTTTTGGTCTTGGTTTACCTTTTTCCGAACTGTGTTTGGATTTTCGTGTAAGACTTGTCTCACACGTTGAACAGTTACAGGTAATTGTAAATCAACACGAATTTGAGATGTAGTCATGTGCTGAGCAGCAGCACAACGTACAATAACTCGTTTAGTACAATTATCAATTTAAAGTTTGTCACTACTTTCCTTATAAGCTCCATAATTAACACTAATCTTGAAGTAATTATTAACCGCTTTTATAGATCTTTTAATTTACTTTATAATTTTCCGATTAGATTAGTCTGTATTTTCATATGCTTTGATTACTGCTAATACTTCATTCGTTAAACGCTTACCACGTCCCATTTCAATTTCAGGTATCAAAAACCAAATGTTAAAAACTTAATGAGCCATGATTTCACAGTCTTTGTTTAACTAACAAATAATAATAAGTCACAATTGCGTATCACCAGATCAAAATATACAAGTAAACTGAAATAATTATTGATGATCTAACTCTATTTGCTACCACAAATATTAAGTATTATACATTTTATGGTTTTATCAAATGTACTGCAATTTAATTATGCTATATTATAATCTAAAAAGTTGTTGTTTGTAACAATAATTATATAAGTGTGGATACAAAAGATGCACCACACAAATTTGCTTAGAGATTTACAAAATATTGGATCAGTACCTGGTGAGGCTAATTCTATTTTCTCCACTGTATATGTATTTATATCCTTATATAGTAGTCAAAAGAGACTTTAATGGTAAAAAAAAAGGTCTCTTTCAATGCTTTTTTTTAACATATATGTGGCATCAACAATTAAGCAACATTTTAATGTCATTTAAAAGTTAAAACAATAAAGCAAACGCGAAAGTACATCAAGTTTTATAGCTTTTTAAAAAACCACTATAATAATGGCTAGAAAGTTTTTTTAATTATTAATATTTTTTTATTTTTTTTATTATTTTATAATGTTTTTAAAACATGGAAGAAGTGTTGCTACATTGACTGACAAATAGATAAAACATGTCAGGAGTGTTGCTTTCTGTAAAACATGCGCAAATTGTAGATACCTTGACTACCTTATAGCCTGCTGCTACTAGGGAGTGCTGCTACATCGACAGTCTTATAGCCAGCTGCTACAAGGAGGCATTATTATGAAAATATTGAATTCTTTTTCCAGGAGGACTGTCTAAAGTAAGAACAGGAGCACTATGTATCAAGTTCATAATAGCATAAGATCTGTAGACTTGTAGAAGGTCGGGATTAGTGTGTCTTACTTGCTTACTTATTTGCTAAAGGTGTTTTAGTAGATATGGTACTGTTTTTATATTGTTGTGCATTTTTGTCCATTATTTGTAGATATTTCTTGTTAATGTTCTAGCGTGTTCCTTGCAATTAATAAAATCTTTTATCAAATGCTAGAATTAATTTTTTTTTGTAAGTATTTCATTTAAAAAGTATTTATTCTGACTCACATATTTTTCAATTTTTTGGCATCATTACTTAAATGATTTATTATGAACTGAAAAAGAATAGAGGCTATATAAAAATAATGAAATAAAAAGTGATTTTATCTGCACCATTCTTAGCAATAGTTCAGCAAAACTTGAGAAAAAGTTATTATAAATAGATAAAAAAGTTGGTTTTCATCAATAATCATACAAAGTCATAGTAATGTTTGACATGATTTATTAATATCAATGGAAATAACTTCAAAGTTTTTTTATTTGCTCAATTTGAGTCATCTCTTTTTAATAGAAATTTTTGGATAGCCTAATTAAGATGTTTGCTGTGAAGTTTGTTTGAAAGTTTTGTATATATTTAATAGAATGTTAAATGTATATATAAAGTTATATAAGTTTTTAAATCTTTAATACTTATTATTATTTTATCACACTTTTAACAGGATTTGGGTATCCAAATAAGAAATTTTTAAATATTTTTTGTATGTTTTGTATAAAACATGCAGATTTGAATACAGGTCATTAAACATTGTATACTTTTTGTTTATACTTTATTTGTCAATCAAATAGATGCGTTGACCTTTCCCCAATTAGTAGCACCCTATAAATAAAATTTCAGACAAATTTTAATTGCATTTATTATGTAATTTATTTCATGCACGCCAAAAACCTTTATACTTATTTGAGAGAGGATTTTATAATCTATTTAAATTTAGTTTTATTAAGTTCAAAATATTATTTAAATATTGAAAATAAAATGGTCAAAGTAAAGGACTTCGAAAAATTTATGAAAATTTTTTTCCAAAAAAATTAAGAAAAAGGTGAAGCGTTTGTTGCTAAGCAGTTTATGGAATGGGGTTTATCCAGATCAACTGCTTACGATAAAATTGTAAAATTGGAGAATGGATCTCTAAAAAGAAAAGTTGGAAGTGGTCAAATTGCTAAGGTAGCTACTAAAGAAAATATTCCAAAGATTGCTGCATTTTTTGAAAATAAGTCAGGGTGCTCCCAAAAGAAAGTGGCTCAAGTTTTTAACTGTAGTCAAACTCGAATTTCCCAAGTACTAAAAACAATGACTAACATTCGAACTTTCAAAAAAAAAAATCATCCTGATCGTAGCCATCAGCAGAATAAAGCTATGCGTCCTAAATGTCGTAAATTGTACGAAAATTATAAAAACTTGGATTTTGTTATGGATGATGAAAGCTATTTTACCTTAAACCATAGCACATTAGTTGGTAATGATAGGTTTTATGCCGCTGATATATCTCAATGTTCTGACCAAATAAGATACAATTTGCGTAAAAAGTACGAGGACAAGCTCTTAGTTTCTTGTTGCATCAGCCCCCATGGAATAAGCCCTCTTTATATTCATCACAGTAAGCAGGCAATCAACCAGTACACTTATAAAGAGATACTAGAAAAAACTTTACTTCCTCTAGTATCAGAATATTATAAAAAAGACAATGAGTTTATCTTCTGGCCTGATCTAGCTCAATTAGATTACGCAAAGTCATTGACTTTTTTAAATTGAAAAAAATTGTACCCAAAGTCAAAGTTGTACCCAAAAATATAAACCCAACTAACGTTCCAGAAGCAAGACCAATTGAAAACTTTTGGGGTGATTTAAAACGGCTAGTGTACGAGAATAATTGGAGAGCTGAGAATTTGGAAGAGTTTGAAGCAAGAATTAGATATTGTTATTCAAAGATGAATAAAGAAATTTTCCTTACTCAAATAAAACATCTTTCAAAAAACTTTATAATATTGCTAAATATGAAATTTGAAATAATTGTTTTAATATATTTATAAACTACGTATACTAACATATTAACAGTTGAAATATTAAATAATAAAACTTATTAGTTCTTAAAATATTAATTTTTAAATTTTGTCCAAAATTTTATTTATGAGGTGTTAGAAAGATTGTTGTCTTCCTCTGATTGAAATCTGGTTTTGTATTCTTTTTACCACATTATCGCTAAGTCTATGAGGCCTATTACTTTACTGTTTTTTTTTTATCCTTTGGTGGTTCCCAAAATTAAATTAAAAAAAGACAGGTTAAATTTTTATGGTATATATCAAAATTTTTTACATACGTTATTATCTCTGCTTCTTTAGGTTGGGATTGTGCAAACATATTTTGTAGACAGAATTTTTAAAATTCAAGTTTTAATGCAAACAAAAAAATGAAAAGAATCTGACATTATGAACTTTATAAATACATTACGAATGCAGTATACTTATATAACATATATTTATAATATTTATCAAGCAACAGCAATGCTACATTTTTTTTTTTCCTGAAAAAACTTGCTTTCTTATATTTATTTTAAAATTGTATCAGTACAGTGCACACCTTTTCTTTTTTTCAAGTTTTAAAAAAAAATCAAAACTTTTATAATAACTTGTGTTTTGTGCCCGTTATAAAAGATATTGTTGATATACAAAAAAAAATTGTTGATATACAAAAGATATTGTTGATATACAAAAAAAATTTAATTGCTTTTTTTTTAAGTAATCAAGAGTTTTTGATATTTAGATGAGTTGTTATCTGAAGACTTAGTCAAAACTTTTTACTTGTCAGATCATTTGATTGACAAAAATTCTGATTCTGGAAAAATGTTTCTTTTCTTCAATGACTTCTACTTGCCATCAAATGCAAGAGTAAAAGATTTTTATTTAAAGATTGGAACAATTAAATTCACTGAGAACTTTAAAGCTAGAATCTATTTAATTTTTGTTCCTGAAGATGAAATATTAAATGGTATAAAAAGGCTATTATACGAAGATAAAATTAATCAAATTACTAATGACTCTGAAGTTTTTATGTTCAATAGTTCTTTTGGGACAACTCAGCTCTTGAACCTTACTTTTTTACTGAAAAAATTACAAGGACAATATAATGGTTTGCTGAAACGGCTATGTATCATGGTAATCCCACAAAATCAAACATTTACAAATAATCCTGATGATGTTAAGTTACTGATTACATATTCAAACACGAGTTTGTACTAATTTTTTCTCAGATTTTTTTGTTTTATTAATTTTAAAATTTCAATACAAAAAGTAATACAGAAATAGCATGATTTCAATTATTATTTTAATTTTTTACAAATAGTTATTGGAGATGTGCGAATATTAAATCCGTTAATGGAAAATAAATTCTTTGGTTTGTTTAACAATATTATTAATGTTTTTTTTGATCAAACTTACTGTTTTACTGGAATTCATTTGCATACCAAATCACCTGTAGATGTAGATATATTCTTGCAAGTTAAATATTCTGATACCATATGCTCTTTTATAAATTGTACCCTTTATGTTACATTAAAAAAAGTAAGTCTATTATATTATTTATTGTTATAGTTGTTTTGTTTCATTTTCAGTCTATTGTTTATCGATTTTTTTATAAACTGGAACTGAACTGAAAATAAGTTTTTTATTTATCAAGATGACAGAACTTCATAAATTTTCTAAAGATTTTTCCGTTCATCAAGCCTAATATATTTATCATATCACCAAGGTCACAGAGACAGATAAACTTAATTGATTGTGACTGTTAATTTGTGCTTTTGCGCTAATACAATACAAAGTGTTTCTAATTCAATCATAAATGTTAAAATGTATCAGTATAAATTGTTTACTATTATTTGTTATTATTTTGTTAATACTTTAAGTATTTAAATACTTTTCACGCGTTTCTTCATTTTTAAATTTCTTGAATATTCTGGAACTTCTTTGACTAATTTTCAAATGATAATATTAATTAATTTTTAAAAGACAATAACAATTATTTAACATATTAGTTAACATTTTTTAAACTTGTGTTTAGAAACCTTTTTTTATTAATTCAATTTAAAATGTAATATTTACACTAAAAAATATCTTTCTTTTTAGTAGCATTTTGGTAGTATTTTGAACCGTAGTTTAGCAGAAACTAAAATCTCGGTTTGGGTGAACTATAACCTGAATTTCTGTTTTTATTTATTCTCATTTTTAAGAATGATTTAATTGCACTATTAAGGGTAAAAATATAGTAAACATACATTTTATTTTTTTGATAAAACTATTTATTAAAACATTTTCAAAATCTTGCATTTTCATTAGAAGCCATCTTGATTATCTTGCTTTGATCAATAAGAGATGCACAAAAAAATGTTTTAAATAGAGCAGTTACATGGGAGAGTTCTATGGAAGAAGAAAAATATATTTTTGTCCAGAGCAAAGAAATCTATGGAAATCTAAGATTTCCACCTTTGAATCGCTATTTGTTGTTCCTGGTGATCGTTCTCAAACAGCTCTAAAAATATTGAGAGGATTTATAGTCTTTGAACCGATTATTTAAGAGTTATTTGTTGCCATTTTACATATGGAATCCAGTATAAAATTAATGGTTTCTGTATTCTAAAGATCATTGATTTAATATAAAGTTTTAGTTTTTTTATATATAAATAAATAATGATTTATGTTTTTAAATATGTTATTTTAAATTTAATTTAATTTTGTATGCTCAAAACATCTGTTAGTTAAAGTGTTTCTTTGGTAAAAAAATATTGTTCTTAAGGCTGTATACTTAATGCTAAAAATTTATGTATTTAATTAATTTGTTAATAAAAAAAATAATGATATACATTGTATACATAAATATTTCAGTATCTTCTTGATCAAATAGATGTAGAGTTTTAGTTCTCTTGATCGAATTTTTCAACTATGTACAAACTTTATTCTGAGCTCATTAAACTTAAAAAGTTAATGTTTTTTCAAACTTAAATCTGAAATTTATGAGTATGAAATGATGAAAACATAAAAAGTTTTATGAAATTTCAAAAATCAAAAATGAAACATTTAATTTTTGTGAAGAGTTTTACCAATCTGAAAATATAAATAGATAATATTGAAAAAAAAAAAAATTAAAATAGTTTTGATCACTCCATGGAAATAAAATTTTTAAAAGTTTTTTTTACCATTCAATTTTTAGAAGTTAATTTTATACCAGTATTCACAATCATTTCTGAAAAATTATGAATTTCGAAAAGCTGTTAATAATTGTTTTACCATAATTTAATGTTAATTGAAAGTTTTTCCTTAATTTATTTTCTATAATTTTAGCTAATGCTTCAAATTTTGTAATAATATTTCATGTAATAATGGTTTATCAAATACATTTAAGTAATTCTATTTTTTACAGGTGACACACACTGAAATTAATTCCCATAGATGGTATACAGAGTTGCTTCAGATAGTATGCTTCAGATAGTATGCTTCGTTGTTAACGGAGTTGTTAGCAGTTTTATTAATACTTTTAATTTGAAGAACTTAAAGTGATTTAAAACAAAAATTTTTTAAAGTTGTTAAAAAGATATGTAGTTTTAATGGTTTTTTAAAAAGCTAAAAGTAAATTTTAGTTATACTTAGTAAAATATGTTAGTTTATGAAAATTGATTATGTAAATAATAAAATAGTTGAAGTTACTGTTGATATTTTTATTCTTTCAGGTATAATTAAGTTCTTTATTTACAATTATGATGTTAGTGTCAGTTATCAAGGGGTTTATCTTTTTTCATATAAACATTTATATAAAAAAAGGCTGGTCTTTCTGTAATAGTTTATCTGTAATAGTTTATTTCAATTACATTCAAAAATTAAGTGATAAAATAGAGTCTTGGGTTATTTCAAACATATACAAGTATTTTGGCTTTTTAATCTACTAATAGAAGCAAATTCCAAAAACTAAATATTAAAAATAAGGGCTATGATTAAAAAATTAATCTTTAAATGCAATTAATTATTTCATTAAAAACCTAATAATATTTTTCTTCTCAAAATTTATTTCAAATTAATTGCAATTAATTTTTATGTGCTAAATGTAACTGCTGTAATGGAAAAACAAAAAACAAAAAAATGAAACTATAAGGAGAGGTATTTATAAATAACTCTCTACTAATGAAAAATATCTTCTGAGTTTAATGATGCATGTGTTTTATTTTTTTTTTTGGTTTTAATAATCAAAACACGACTAAAATTAGTTGTCATGTAATTATTTTTTTTAAAGTAAATTTACAAAAAATAACTGATGGCCTTATTCCTCTGGACATATAAAATTGTTTCATTAAATGTTTATAAGCTATAAATTGATTCATTGTACTTTTTTTCAAAAACAAAAAAAGTTGCACATTAAAATACTTTGTATAAAACGTAACAATATTTTTTTTAGGTCTTCATAAAAGGTGGTGAAAATAAGTATGTTGCATTGAATGGATTGATCAAAACAAAACACTTTAGAATTGTTTTATCAAAGGAAGTTATTCTTCATTATCAATTTTATGGGAGTGAAAGTATTATTCTTATTTCTTTTAATAAATAGAGTTGTAATAATTAAATTTTATTGTTTTGTTAAAGAAGTTTTAGGTTTACTAAAAAAAGAGTAAAAAACACCCATTTGATTCAAATATAAAATGTTTTTGTATTCAAGTTTTCACCCTTTTTCTATTTTTGCTGAAGCATCTACTTTTTTAGGCGAGGTGAAAGTATTTTAAATCTTTGATTAAGGACAAGATAAAGTATTTTAAATCTTTATTTAAGGATATGATTACCATCAAAGTTTAAAGATTATTTTTATTGTTGTCAATCTCTAGTTGTCAATTATCAATTTTTAACAATTGTCATCTAAAGAATGTTATTTTGGTTTTAGTTATTTGGTATTTACTGTTATGCTTTTATTACTTCATTAAGTTATTTTTATGAAAAAATTTCAAAATTTCATTTTAAAAAATTTCATTTTTTCAGTTAGTAATCATTTGTAACTGATTTTTTCTATTTAACTATAGATGTATAAGTTTAATCACTTAAATAAAAATCCATGAAAAATAAATTACCAAATAATTTACGCAACAAAAGGAGTGAGGTTTCATAGTTATGCAATGTATCATTTGCTACATATATATAAATAATTGTATATTATTTTGTTTTTATTTAGTAAATGCGCAATTTTATGTTTATTTTAATGTTGAAACTAAACTTAGTTAAACTATGGTGCTATCAGTGTTAGTCTAGTGTTAAATATGCATATTTAGCACTAGACTAACAAAAAGGAAAGAATTTGTTAAATTTTTTTATAAAGTAATGCCATACAGTATACAAAGTATTCATTTATATTTACAGTGCATTACTATTACTTTTACTTTCATCACTTTTCAGGCATACTTTTTTGCAATCTAATAAGTTAATTTTAGAAAAAAAGTACAAAAGTGCTTTAACTTGATTGGTTGGGATGAGTTGTATAATACACACAAAATCACAAAACTGACAATGCAACAGCGCATTGAACAGGAAAGACATGCAATTTAAATACATAACACAATTAGCAACATGACTGTCTGTTTGGAAAACTATTTAAAAACGTTAATGAAAACAAAAATGCAGCTTGACTGTTTGTATATTTTTCACGCTCCAAGCACAATAATAAAATGTTTTTTCTTTTCACTGAATAAAATTCTTTTTTTTGCATAAGTTTATATCATACAATATGCGTTACGGTATAAAAGTTTATACCATTTTTGCACATTTTTGCATTAAATTAATATCATACAATATGCATTACGATATAAAAGTTTATACCATACAATATCCACAAATATTAATATTAACAACCTCTAAAGCATATTAAAAATAGTTGTAAATTAAAAACCATTGAATCGCTAACCACATAGTCATCAGAAAATATTCTTGAGTCCTACAAATTTTTTCTAGAATTATGTTTGACATTTGATATAATCAAAATGGCAACCTTTAGTTATGTTTTTGAAAAAAATTTAAATTAAATAATTAAATTTAAATCTTCTTTTTTACATAATTAAAATCTTAAATGTAATGCTTAAATGTGTTAAAAAGACTTTGTAAATTTGTTTACTTAATTTCTGTATCAAAGTCTAAACAGTTCTCTTGCTAAACCTAATTTAACATGCCTCTTGATAAATTCAATGGCTACTTATTTAACATGCCACTTGATAAATTAAAATGGCTACTTATTTAACATGCTACTTATGATGTTGCAACTGCTGACAATGATGCAGTCGTCAAAAAGATTAGTCAGTCAACATTTAGAAAATGTCAGGCATTATGAAACAAGCAGTCATGAAGTAATAAATCTACAGAAGTTGTTAATGAATTATTTGGACTTCAGTTTATTGTTTCTAATCAGAAAAAGTAGAATTCAATGTACATGTCTGTAGAAAGCATGAACATGCTGGTTACTGATAAAGGAATAAATGTGATGAACAACGTTTGTGACAAGCTTGATTTGCATAATTTGGTACAGTTTTAATGAGCTCGATAGCATTTTTAACCAATACATCATGAATCATCACTACATCATGAATGCAGATTTAAGAGTAGCAGAAATTGTTCATCCAAAATTTAAAACAGGTTGGGTCGATGACAATGAACAAAAAAGAATTGTTTTCTAATTCCTGAAAAACAAGATTTTGCAGCAGTAGTTGGCTAAAAACAGTGACAGCGCAAGTGCAAGTTCAGCAGATAAAGCAGCCATTTCTGTAATTGAAGATGGTTTCTTTCAACTTAGATCATCAGGTGACACTAATACTGCTGCTGATAGCATTGTTACTACATACATTATTAGAATTCTTCACTTGATACCTTAATGGCTCTCCACATGGAGAATGTCTTTCTTAAACTGAACACTGCTTTGACAAAAAGTGCAGTCTGCAAATGTTTATTTAGTATAGCAGGGCAAGTGTTCATGCTAAACCACACAAAAATGACAGATGAACACTTTGAACAGCAGCTTCTAATGTCCATCAATGAAAAACTGTTGTAAACTTGCCAGTCTGTTCTAATAAACATACTTATATTAATGAATATATGTTAAGTTTCATTCCATGATGATTCAAAAACTTATTTCTTATATGTTAATGTTAATTTTACTTTTTACTTTGTAACTAAAATTTCCTTTCAACATACATTGCATGCTGTGCATACTGTACTTTTTTACTTTTACTTCAGTAAATTAGTTTAGCATTTAATATATTACTTTTTACATTTAGTTTAGCATTTAATATATTACTTTTTACATTTAGTTTAGCATTTAATATATTACTTTTTCATTTTATTTTGTTACTTCACAGCCAGTACTTTAACATTTTACTTAAGTATTTTTTTAAATGTAACAACCACAACATTGAATAAATGTGCAACATTTGCATTTTCTTTTAATTAGATATTTCTAGTTTTATAAATAAAACTAAAAATATCTAATAAAAAGAAACTTTAAAAAGGTTCAGATGCATTAACTTATGCACAAATCTTAATAAATGTTGACTAGAGAATGTATGCTAAAAAAGTTGTGTAATTTTATTAGTATTAGTTCAACAAAATATATCTCTGAATAATTTGTCTTTGCCAATAAAAACTCATATTTTTATATGACAGAGAACGTTTCTTCTGTCATAGAATTGATCTAATTTCCTGAAGGAGAACAATTTGTATACAAAAATACACAAGTAAATACAAAAAGTATGCATAAAACAAATACAAACAACAATCTGTATTCAATCCAGGAAGTATTATGTCTAAAAGTTATCTGATCAACAAACTACAGTTAGAACATGTGAAACTTTTTTTATAATAATTATAATTGTGATATCATTTTCAGCACAATTTTGTTTACAAATATTACAGTACAATGATAAAATTTATAGTGTTTATAAAAATTAGCTTTTTACGATTTTCACTGTTAAGCTATTAAGATTTTTTATTTGTTGTTATTTTTCTAAATTTCATAAAGTTGCAATTGTTTAATTCAATGATTCTATTGTAATATTTTAAATTTGTAATATAAAAATGTCATAAAAGACAGTGATTATTTAATTCTATGATTCTATGGTAATATTTCTTTAGAAACATTTAGAGCGTTTCCTATACTATCTGCTGGTTTAGGAGGACATCAAAATTTCACTCATGGCAATGGATTTCAAATCCATTTAGTTGACAATAAAATTACAGCTACTGTTGTGAGCATGTATGGAAGATACAATGTTGAAATGGAGAAGCCATCAGTGACCCCCTATACACTTACTCTTGTCTGGTCAAAACAAAGTTTAAAGTTTTTTTATAACAACGAATTAAAAGGTTTTGGAAGTCTTTTAAAAAATGTAAATTACCAAAACTACACTCAATTTAATGAGTATATTCTTGTTTTTGCTGATTATTACAATGTTGAATCTGAGCTTCAAGCGAGATTATTAAAGATACAAATGTGGAACATAGCTTTAACAGAAGATGAAATATCCCAAACTTTGTTCAATGCTACCCCTAGTAAGCTCATAATTTACTAATAAATTTTAGTTGTTACTGGTTTTCTTTAAATTCTACTAATGCTTTCTTAAAAAATCATAATAATTTGATAAACTTTTGTTGTGTTTTGACAGAGTTATGATGGGTTTTTTAGTTATTGGGAGGTTAGTGAAATTTTAAAAACTAATAGTATAATAAAGTAAAAAAATGATGTTTAACTAAAGTGTAAGTAACAGAGAGTTTAACAATGTGTAAGTAACAGAGTCTTAGAACTTGATATTTACAGAATAATGTGTAGAAAGATTTTTTTTTAGATGGTTACAGTTACCCAGGGTCTTTTCCACCTGAAGGATTTACAAATGGGTCAGACTGTTATTGCTCAAATCAAGTGTGTCCCTGTGAAACTATTGGTAAGTACTTTTTTGTATGAAGAGTTCAGTTATAAGTATAAAAAAATAGTTTGTTTTTAACTTCAGCAAGTAATGCTGTTCATAACACAACATCTTGATATTGAAAGGTTTTTTCTAATTATAAAGGTGCTGGTTGTAATGAGAATACTCATAATGAGGTTTTCTATGAAAATGTACCTTGTAATAAATTTTGGTAAGAGTGTGCCCACAAGTTATTTGATGTATAAGAGTGTGCCCACAAGTTATTAGATTCTTTTTGCTTTAAAGATACTTTAGAGACAACTTAAATGTGGAGAAACGAATTTTTATCTAAGTTTAAAAATAATGGTGTGTGGTTTATTTGTCTGAGGTTAAAAATAATGATGCATAGAAATATACAGCATTATTTGTCTAAGATTAAAAATAACGACAAATTGTTTGTATGTCTACAATTGAAAATAATGATGTGTGGTTTGTATGTCTGAAATTAAAAAGAATAGTGTGTGTATCTTTTAAAATTAGCTTAACAGCTTCTAATTTTGTATTTTTTAATTTTGTAACATTAAAAATTTTATTACACTTGAGATATTGTTTTTTCTTTTAACTAAAATGAAAATATTTAAACATTAAATCAAAATTTTTTTTAATTTTTAATTTTTAGTTTTTTTAAAACCTTGTTTTATGTCTTAAAACAAAATTTATAAAATTTTCTTGAATTTTAACAAAAACTAATAATATTTAGAGACTTCATCAACAGTAGAGATCATTAGCAAACATGCACCATTTGAAATAGTATCTGAAGATGATTTTATTGAAGAAGAATTTTATTTAAATATTATGGATTATGCTAATAATTCTTTTCGAATTTATTTTGATATTACTTTTGATCTGCAAAATGTGCAAATTGAATATGTAAATTTAGTTTCAACATTGAAGTCTTTTGTACCAGCATGTTGTAATGTTATTATGCAGATCTCAAATAGTTCAGATGAAGTTCAAATGAAATGGTGCATTTCTAGAAACATCACTGAGATTTTTACAAGCCCTGATCTTACTTCTTTGTTAACTCAACTACTTAAGACAGCATCATATACACCCCTTGTTACAGTTTTGCTTAAATTTAATTACTTATTTATTAGTCCTGAAAGTATACTTAGAATTGTTTACAAACCATCAAAGCTCGGTACGAAATTTGTTATTTATAAACTATTTAAAGCTATATAAATGTTAACATGTAAAATTTTTATATTGTATTTTATTTTTCTATAAAAGTATTCTTTAATTTTAATATTTATCATTTAAGGTGGTTTTTTTTATTCAACTGCATCTCAAGTTAGTATAGATGATGTTTTGGAAAAACTATCATTAAATGTTTCAGGAGTTTGTGTTTCTTTTAAGTTGAAATTTGGTGGAACTGGGTTTGTTGGCCTTGTTGTTATCGGTCATGGAGTAAATATTAAAAAGAGGCTGGCATATTTTTATAGACAAGAGGCTCAAGATAAATGGCTTGAAAATTATCTTGATTTGAACTCCGACAAATTTACCATGGTATTTTTATTTTTTATTTTTTTAAGTTTAATATAATTTTTTATGAATTATAAAATTGTTATTTATTTTAGAAATTTATAAGTTTCATTAATTAACACTAACTTTATTTTTTAAATTATTATTAATGAAATGCCAATAAACTATTAATAATGGACTGCCAGTTAATTATTATTAATGATGTGCCAATAAATTATTGTTAATGGAGTAAACAATAAAGTTATTATAAATGAAGTGCCAGTAAATTGTTATTAACAAAATGCCAACAAATTAATATTAATGAAGTGCCAATAAGTTATTAACAATGGAGTACTGATAAATCATTATTAGTGGAATGCCAAAAATTTGTTATTAATGAAGTGCTAATAAAATCATCTCATTTTGAATTAACATGGTACAAATGTTGCATCATAGTTGCATCATAGTCACAGTGCTTATTAGACTTTAATTTTTGACTCTCATAATAAATAATATATTCATTGACAGTTAATTATTCATTGTCAATTTCTATAACTGTCAATTTTTTATATGTATTATATTTATTCTTTATCAAATATTTATAAATTATATTCACGTTATAGTATATAGCTCTATATGTCATTAAAATAAGGCTAATTATTCAAATCTTTTACTGTTTTGGGTATGGAATGAAAGCTAGGGTTTTTCTCAGTTGAATCATTGGAAGCTTAAACTTGAGGTTTTAGAGTTCATTGGAGAGTTTAAATTTAAGGTTTTAGAGTTCATTGGGGTTTGAATTTGAGATTTTAGAGTTCATTGGGGGTTTGGATGAAAATTGGGTCTTTATGGTGTTTATATAACTTATTAGATATATTAAGATTTATTTACACAACTCTTACAAAATCAAATTTATTGTGCTAATGCCTTTCATGTAAAATTGCTTGTTTCAATTCAATTAGAACAAGCTGAAGATCAGCTAAGGCTGGTCCATTTTCATTGAGAAGACCTCCAGTAGCAGCAAATTTTTTTTACTTTGGTTCAGTGTTTCAAGGCTTTTGGCAGCAACTTGGCAACAACTTGATTGAGAAAAAATTCATCCACAACTCAGTAATGCTTAAAATGCTTTAGACAATTTTCAACAAATTATTGGCCGAGTTCAAAACAATGATAAACAAAAAAATTCCATTTTGACATCAAGAGGAAAAAACTTTGCTATAAAAAGTGGGCTAAGTAACTTTGCTATAAAAAGTGGACTGAGTTATATAAAATTAGGGGATGTTTTAAATATTTTAATTTGTTGCCATTTTTTTATGAAATTTACGGAAAATTGGTTTCTTAAACTTCTTTTTAACACTTTTTTTCAATTTTTATTCAAAAACAGGTTGAGTTTGTTGTTTATAAAAATGGACTTGGAAGTGGTTATATTGCTTTTGACAAAGTGCTGTTTTTACAGAGTTGTCCAATTGGGAAAGCTAAATCACCAGGTTATAAATTGTGTTATAAATTAAATAGTATAAAATGGTATATTATTTTCATCTATAAAATATTTAAAAAAAACTCATATAAAAAAAATTTAACAAAAGTACTAATTGATTCACTGTATCAAGTATCAGAATTAACAAATTTTTTTAAGTAAATCAACTAAACTGCACACAAAAATAATTATTTAGTTAAAATATACTCAAAGTTATTCCTGCGTTAACAGAATTTACTGTCTCAGTTTTACTAAATATTTTACATTTGTTTGGTTATCAAAACAATTAAAAAAATCTTTTTTTATAATTGTTTTGATAAGTCTTATTATCAATTTCACTTTTTTTTAGCTTTTATTGGTTCTTTAAAAATTGTTTTTATTGCAGGTAGTATTGAACCAGATAAAAC
>NC_088931.1:50885000-50912500 GCF_038396675.1 Hydra vulgaris
TTATGCAATGGATTATAGGTTTAAGTTTATTTTCAGAATCTTTGTAATAAATAACGAATGGATGTAGTGTTACTTGGCTATCTTGTGCTATCACACTACAATTTTTTGCAAAATTAGGCAAAATAACAATTTAGTTTTGTTGAAGATTTTCTTTCAAAATCCAAAAGAATTTGTGCCTTTAAAATAAAATGGTGCGATCACAAGTTTTCAATGGTAGAAAGAATTTCTTCAAGAAACTCAGGGTTGCCACTCAACCTGGAATACCCGGAAGTAGCATGAATCCCAGGTTCATTCTTCCGGGTTGCCACTCAACCCGGAAGTAGCATGAATCCCAGGGAATAGCTAGAAAACAATTTTTTTTTGAAATTTTGTACAATAATACAATTTTTTTCAAAAATATTTGCTAATACATATAATAATAAGTTGCAAGTAGGTGTTGTTGTAAAAGTTTTAGTTTATCAAATATAAAGATTGTGTTTAAGTAAGGAAAATAATAATCTCGTTGATGAGCCCGAAAGAATATAGAAAAGTCAGGGAAAACTCAGTAAACTTAAAAAGTTTAACTCAGGTAAAACGTTCTTTACTCAGGAAAAATTCAAGGAAAAACTTTAAAATTTATAGTGGCAACCCTGAAACTCCTCTAATGGAAGTTCTAAAGCTACGAAGCTAATAGCGTTCTCTTTTTTTAACCACTACTTGTATGGCACCTCAAATTCAAAACCATGTTGATTAAAGATATCACTTATATACTGTTTTAAATTTTCTTTGTTAGGGCAGTATCACAACTATGTAGCATGCCGCTACGATTCTCAATGTCTCATGCTGTTTTTGATAAAAGTTCTCTATATTCAATGTTACCAGCACTGCATAAGTAATCAACTTTGAATTTTGGTTTACTTGACAGACGCAAACTGAATTCACACCAAATGCACTATCTGCTGTTATACACCATTTAGGACAAAGCTGACAAAACTTTAAAAATCCTATTTTCCCTCCTGATTTTAGAAATTCTAAATGTAGCTCTTTTAGATTTATTAGTAATATCACTTTCAGCTATGTTGTTTTTGACCATTGATTTTAACTGAAACAAATTCTTTCTTACCAGGACAAATCCAAAAATATTCATCACTCTGATAAAAAAAATTTATATTTATTTTAAGTGCTTGTGTACCTTATTTCTAGTAATTTTTTATACTCTTCTAAGATTTAACCTTTAGTTGCCTTTAGTTTACGCCCTCTTTTAACTATTGACTTTGGCACAAAAAAGTATTCTGTTGTTTGTTGCATTGTCCAACTATTTGATGTTAATGTTAATAGGTTTATTTTTTTATTTCTGTTTGATTTGGCAATTTTTTTCCTTAATGGCTTCACAAAATAAATTTTGGTTTGTTAATTTTTTCAAATAATCATTGTTTGTTGAGCAATTAATAGATATTTCATTACTGGAAATTCCCAAATAATTTGAAATTAATGTTTGGAAAGAATTTGAAGCCTCCTTTAACTTTTTTTCCGTCATAACTTAGCTTGTCATAATAGACACTGATTTTAATGGAGAACAACCCAACATACTGAATGTTTCATTTGCAATTTCAGAACCAGTTGGAATGTATGATGTATTGGTTTTATCATTGATCCTATCGCTTTCAATAGTTTCATCTTTCTTATGACAAGTTCTACAGAGTTTTTGACTTGAGCATAACTTCATTATTAAAGTGGTTTCTTCATTGGTTGACCGAAGGGATTTAAAAAAAAAAAAGAAAACCAATCCATACAACTTTTAATAAACCTTGTATCAACATAAAACTTGTTAAACATGCCCATCACAATTTTGTCATTAACATAAAGCAATGACAAAAAAATAACTAAATAATTTTCAACTTTAAAAATATTCTCAGAAAAATAATTTTTTTGTAAGATTTTCAAATATTACTAACTCAATGCTTTAGTTTTATGAACATTTGCTTTATTAATATTGAAATTTTTTCTTTAAAGTGTTTTTTTTTTTACTTTGAAGTCCAACATGGCCAAAAATAATTATTTTTGTGAAATAAATTTTTACTTTTTTAAAAGTTGAGGTAGATTATTGTTGAGGTAGAATATTGCCATCAGATTGATTTTTAGGTATTTAAGATAATTTGTTTTTTATTTATATAAATTTAAAATTTTTTTTGAAAAAGACAACGAATTGCTCAAAATAGACTAAAATGTCAATTTTAAAAATAATATAGCTTTAAAATGCTTCAAGATGAGTTGTAATTTAAGGGATTTTTTTTTTTCATAAAACCCATAAGGGGTGTAAATTTTAAGAAAATATGAGATTGTCCCCTTGGAAGGTTTAGCTCATCTTATATGGAATGACCCAACAGTATGTGAAGGGAAGAATTGACCATACCATCTACCAATCTTGGTAATTTTATTTGTGATGCTTTTCCAAGTTTTTACTTTTGATGTTATTAACAACATGTACCATTTAAAACAATTGCTTTGTTTCTTTTGAAAAACAATTGCTTTGTTTCTTTTGAAAAAATAAGTTGTTTTGAATTTAAATTAAAAACTTTGTTTTGAGCATCTTAAACTGGGGATAAATTTTACAAACAAAGCAATGAGTGATATAATCTTCAATAATAAAAGATAAATAATTACTGATAGTTGGATAATATAGTGTTAAAAAAATAAAACACAAGAAAAATTCAAATATATATAAAATTACCAACACAAGTTGTTTTAATAAGTGTAGAATAAACAATTTGATATTTTTTGAAGGAAACAGTTTTTTTTATAACAAAAAAAACAAAAAAATTTTAAATAAAAAGTTTCTTCAAGAATAAAAATGCTTTTGGCTTGTTTATTTGTTTTGCTTTTAAAGTTTAGTTATTCTTTCTAATGGCCTTTAATAGTCAACAAAAGAAACAATCAAAGTTAATAAATTTAAATAGGTTTGTGTACAAAAAATAATTTTCTTTTTTTTTTGTGTTCATTTATTTCAACAAAATACAGAATTATTAAATATATTAAGTTCAATATTTACTAGCAATATTTACTAGCTAGTTCAATATTTACTAGAGTTTATGATAGTATGAAGAATAGATATTAAGATAGTATAAAGTATGATATTAGTTTCTGTAGTTACTATAATACAAGTAGTTATTGTAAAAAATTTTACATCTTAAAGTTGTTATGACAAGTAGTTTCCTATGTGTCTATGTTAGGTACGAATGCAACTTTTTGCTGCATTTGTATTATATTTAGTTTTAGTAAAAATACAAAAAAAGGTAATGCAGTTACATAGAAAAGTGTTAACTTTTTTATAGTTAAATTATTTACTAAATTTGGTTAAGTACTCATGAGGGTGTATTGAAAAACAACTTTTTTTGAATTTGAAACTTTAATAGAGCAGAAAAGTTGCATAATGCTATAAAGAGTTATTTTTATAAAACTTTTTAATATTTTTTTTGTGTCTTCAGTTCGCACTAGGATTTTATTTTTCTTACAAAAACAAATTGTATGCATATACTAGAGTTGTAATAGAGTTTAAACATTACACAATGATCAAGTTAGAAATGGTTACAGTTTTAAAATATTTTACAGTTTTAAAAATATTTTAATGTCTTCAGTTGCCGCTAGAAGGCTGAGTTGTTATAAAAAAACATTGTTTTATTAGTTTATGGCAAACAAGCTCTGCTGTCTATAATGTACAATTAAAGTTTTAATAGAGTGGGAAATGTTTTTGAAAAATGTTTAAAGTTTAGCTATAATTAAGTTCAACTATCTGATTCATTTAGATCTGTCTCCTGTTTGATCTGTCTCAACCTTTTTGTGTTAAATAATATAAGCATTTTGTTTTGCGTTGCAAGTCTTGCACAAATGAAGTTGTCTCTACTAGCCAAACTGCAAACTTGATCTGAAGCTTTGGTTACAAGTTTGATGCATCTCTCTACTCCTTGAGTATGCATGAAAAATGCTTCACATCTGGAAGATAAACATTTGTTAACATTTCAATTAGATTTTCATCTGAAATGTGAGTGGTAATCGGAGGTTCATTTAGTTCACATTTTTTCCAATCAATTAGGTCTGTATAGTCTTTTGCTTCAAAATCGATTTTTGGTATAGAGAACTTTCGAACTTTGATAGTTTTCATTAATGATGTAGGTTCATCTAGTTTATGAATTAGATGAAGTAGAGGCAGTTCATTAGCATGTATTTGACAGATAAATGACTGGAATGGTCTTTTTAGTTCTAATTTGAACAAAGCAATAACAATAACACCATTAAGAAATCTGGTATTGACAACTGTTCTGTCACAACCCATGGCAGCTAATTTGGATGTATTAATGTTGTTTTGAGTTTAAAATGTTTTTATACTTGTCTTAATGCTGTATACATGTCCTGATGCAGTCTCTACATGCCCTAGATACTTTGACCCTGGTTCTTGTACTAAAACTACTTTTTCTTCTTAGATCCATAACTAATGTTGTATGTTTTCTTCCATCAAAATACAAACCTAACATTTGAATATTTTCATGGTCGATATGTTGCATTTTAATTCTGTTTTTCTTTCGTTCTCCTTGAACCTTATTTTATCAATTACATTAGATTGGTCTTCTTTTGAAAATATGCTCATGTCTTCCAGCACAGCACATGTTATAAATGCAGCACCTCTGCTTGAAACACCTACTCTACTGCAGTTTTGTGCTAAAGATAGTAACAGTGATCTTATTTGTCCAGTTTTATCTTTTCTGTTCCATTTTTGCTTGCGGCCTTCAGCTGTGTCTTCCAAATCACAGTGTCATCAGAGTCAAAATCTTGAGATTTTGACTCTGATGACACTGAAATCTTGACGAGATTGACTCTGATGACACTCAAAATCTTGACAGAATAAAAACTTGAATTCTGAATGCAGCTTGATAATATTACTTGAGCTTCAATACCTGTAATAGCAAAAGACTGTGTTGATGGGTTAGAAAGTATAGGGCTATTTACTCTGTTTTTTCTTCTTTTTGCTTAGTTTTAATATATAGTCCTTCTATATACATAATCCTCATAAATCTCTGATTGCTGAGAAAATCATGTTCTTTCTTTGGTACCTTCTTTGCTTTTTCTCAGATACATTTAGAAAAATCAAAGCATTTGCATGCTGTAATGTCAAATAAAGTATTTTCTGCATGCTTTTGTTATTATTTTAGACTTCATTTTGTCTGTATGTTTCATTTTGTTAACTGACTTCATAATATATCTATACTTTTGATTGTAATCAAGAAACATTTTTACAATGCGTTTAAAAGACACAATATGTGTCTATGCTTTTCACCGCTAATTTTATTTTTTGTGCACCAAAATTTCAGATATTTCTTTGAAAAAAGGTTGTTTTCCACCACTTTCCACTCTTATTTTCTGCATTGAGAAAAGATAACTTAGCATGACATGTTTGTATGTTGGCAAGACATTTTCACATAAGTCTGCTGGTGAACTGAAGATAGGATAAGTAGACTTTCTCCTTATTGTCACTGAACCAGAAGTCATTTTTATAAAATAAATTGAAATCAAAGAAAATTTTCTTTGATTTCAATTTATTTTATTAATAAACAGATGTAAATCAGAACTAATAAATTATAAGATAAGATGTAAATCTTATGAACCTGTTGAACCTGTGCTTTTTCCTATCTGAATATTTATTAAATAAATGCTTGTATTATAGACATAAGTTGTGGCAAATAATACTGATGGTGATGGTAATAAATGACATAATTAGTGATATTTTAATGTCACTTTTTACTTTGATGTCATTTAAAAATCGCCACTGTAACCATTGGCATAGAATGTTTGGTTTATTTCATTTTAATTACTTTTATTCCATTATTGTAACTGTTACAATTGAAAGACAAGTGAAAGCGTCAACAGCATAATTAAAATTACTTTGTTTTAAATAAAAATTGTGTTTTTTTGTAAAAACAAAGCCATCTAGCAGCAACTGAAGACATTAAAATATTTTCGTAAAATTGTAACTATTTCTAACTTAGTCATTGTGTAATGTTTAAACTCTATTGCAACTCTAGTATACGCACAGAATTTGTTATTTTTATTTTGTAAAATAGTCAGAAAACATGTTTTTGCAAGAAAAATAAAACCCTAGCACAAGCTGAAGACATAAAAAAAAAAAAAAAGTTTAGCACCAATACTTTTTATAGCATTATGCAACAAAAAGTTGTTTTTCGATACACCCTGGTACTCATAATTAATGTTAATGAGTTCAATTATTATTTTATGCATTTGCCAGTTATTGTATTTTTTAATAATGTAGGGGATTTAGCCTGTACAATAAGAAGAAGTCAATGTGAATGGTGTAATCCTTTTTATGGAAGATGGGAACTATTACCATTAGACTACATTATTAACAATAAAATGGCTGAATGTATGCAAGGTTGTGCTTACTGATAAAACATGTTTATTAATTTGTTACGTTTACGTTACGTTTTTATGTATATGCAACATTTAATGGCTTTTATATTTAGAAAGTTTTAATGGTAAATTTTATCAACCCTTCAATATTGTTAACAACAACAAATTTGTTGCTGAATTCTCTGATAGCTTTGAAGTCCCATCATCATCAGAAGTAAAGTTAGTTAATGGTTTTATTTATAATGGTTTGTCAGTTGCAAATAGTGTAGCTATTAGTGATGCAAATGTTGCAAAGCTTTTCACTGAATATTGTCCAGTATTTTCAGCATGGATCAATCATAGATGTGAAAATGAGGATGAAGATAAGCCTATTTTAACAACTTCGGTTGTCACTTTATTTTGTAAAAAAAAAGATTCTTCTACAGCTGTAACACCTGTTGTAGCAGTTTATAATAAATGCTTTTTTGATTTACCTGGAAAATCTGGATTGTGGTACAACTTTGTTTTTATGTTAAATAAAACAGTATTTTTTTATATTGATGGTGTTTATATAAACTCCAGCTGTAGACCTGCTTTGAACCCACAACTACTAAGTTTTTTTTCAATGGAAATTAAGGTTTTTTCAGTGGCCACATTTCCTACTTTAATTGATGAAGTTCTTATTACAAACAATACAAAACCAGAACTATTGTTTAAAATGCAACTTACAGGTTTGTAGTTTTTTCATAATAATTTTTATATGTATTGCATCGTTTTATGATCTAGTTATGCGATTTATTTAAAGAAAATATTCTGATCTTCAAAATACACTACCATACTGTGGATAGTTTAAAAAATACTTGCATAGAAAGAAGTGCACAAAAATGGTGTGCCCATGGAAAGAAAATATTTTGTTCAAGTTTAGTTGATATATATTGATATAAAACATTTTACAAGATTAAAGTATTTAAAATTTTTTTTTTTTAAAGGTTATCCAAATAATGAAAAGATTAAGCAGACCACAACACCTTTAGTGTTTAAGTTTTGTTCTTCTCAAGTATGGTTTAACGATAAATTTTTGGTTGGCAGCAGTTATTATGAAACTAACCTAAAGAAAATTCAATCAGAGGTTTGTCAACTTTATTATTTATATAGTATAAAAATACTCATTAAAAGTTTAGTAATAATTTTAGATCAATTATGCAATAAATTGGAAAAAATTTTTTGTAAGTAACTTTTATTTAATTGATTATGAATTTAATTTATAAATGATTTATAAAACTAAAAAGTTTGACTCAAATAATTTCTACTTTTGGAAATTTATTAGGCTTGGTAATGATTTATAAAATTCCATTAAAATTTTATTGAGACAATGCTTGATCTTAGCATGCATTTTTTAAAGTTTTTGCTTATCAATATTTCTTTTAGACAAGACCTTTAACATTCCTCATAAATTATTTAAGATGACATTTTAGCAAGTCTGCAGGGTTATCCAATTTTTCAACCAATTGTACTTTTGTGTTGTTCATGTGACAAATGTGAGGCAATGCTAAATTCAAAATTTGAAAATATTTGACACAGCAACTTTATTAATATATTCCTGCATATAACTTTATATGCAGGAATCGCTAATATAACTTTATTCCTACATAGAAAACTCTATATGCTAGAATTTACTAAAGTAACTTTATTAAAATATAGTCGAATTCAATTTTTGATTATTCTGTTGAGAAAGCTTATTTTATGGTCAGGCATAGGTTTGAGTCTTTTAATATTTATTTTAATATTTAATATTTACTTTTTAGCCTTTATTTTTCTTTTTATTTTACTTTTTTGCAGCTGAATTCACTCTTACACGTTTTTTTATGGTGTAGTTAATATATTTAGATTCTCGATTTAAAATTAGTTGTAAGTGAATTTTTACAAACCTGTCTCTAATTTTTATAGAATCCATTTTTAAACTCTTTTTATTTTAAATTTTTTTAAGGGAGTTACGGCTCTTGAAACACAATCCAATTTTTTAATTTTTACTCATATCTGTTTAAATGTTAATTAATAGTTTTTTATGTCCTTATAATAATTATAAATTACTTTTAACAGTCAGCTTTAAATTAGTTGTTAATTAAATTGTTGACAGCTATTTAATATTTTTTCTTTTGTTTGAATGAAATTTTATTAATTACTTATTAGCTTGCAAATAGTTGCACACTAAAAACTAATAACTTGCTCCAGTCTAATTAACTTATTCCTAATTCCTAAATACTGTTTTCTTTTTATTAATTACTACTTACTTCTAAATTTGAAACTTGTGATTTTAGATTACTGAGCTTATGACATCATTTGAAGAATTTTTATTATTGGAAGTTGTTTCATTGGAATCCAATGTTTTTAGGTTTATTTTTGTTTGTTATCTAATTTTTATTTGTTTTTAAATTAAATTTGTGTTTTGAATCTTTTATTTTGTAATACTTTACTATATTTATTTTTTGTAAAGTAAAATTTATGCTTTATTTTTTTTTTTTAATTTAAGTAAAGTTTGTGGAAAGTTTAATGTATACTTATTGTTTCAAAATGAAAACATCATCTATCAAATTAATGATCTCAAGAGCAATTTTATTACAAACATTTTTTCAGGTAAAAATAAATTGTATTTGTCATACTTAAAGGTAGTAGTATGTAGCATAATTTAAAAACAAACGACATTATTAAATTCTTTGAAAAATGTTGTCAGACTATTTATTGCTATTTTTTAGTTAAAATAGTTGTTATTTATTAATTCACCTAAAATTAAACCATTAATTTATATATATATATATATATATATATATATATATATATATATATATATATATATATATATATATATATATATATATATATATATATACATACATATATATAATATATATATATATATATATATAAAATACATATAGATATATAACATACACATAGATATATAAAATACATAAAGATATATAAAATACATATAGATATATAAAACACATATAGATATATAAAATACACATAGATATATAAAATACATATAGATATTTAAAATACATATAGATATATATAATGCATATATATATATATATATATATATATATATATATATATATATATATATATATATATATATATATATATATATATATATATATATATATATATATATATATATATATATATATATAATGAGCCGTGGCTAGGCTACCCCACACACCCCTAAATTGGGAGGCCCAGCAAATTTAGGGACCCCTTTGAATATTTAAGGAGCTTTTTTTTTTTTCTAGTAATTTCTAACTGAAATTTTTTTAAGAAATTGAGGCCCTAATAACAGGTTTTAGAGAGGGCCTCAAACCACTCTATATATACATATATATATATATGTATACATATATATATATACATATATATATACATATATATATATATACATATATATATATATACATATATATATATATATATATATATATATATATTAGTAGAGAGAGAGAGAGAGAGAGAGAGAGAGAGAGAGAGTGAGAGAGAGAGAGAGAGAGAGAGAGAGAGAGAGAGAGAGAGAGAGAGAGAGAGAGAGAGAGAGAGAGAGAAAGAGAAATTATAAGGAAACATAAAAAAAAATTACTTTTTGATTCCATCCAAAGTTGTTGCTGCTAAGGTTATATTTTAAAATTCATAATTAGTTGAAAAGTTTTTGAGATAATAGGTTTCATTTTACAAAAAATTAAAAATTATATCAATATTTATAGTTTTAAAAACTTTGTGGTACAACTCTTAATGCTTATTTATATTTACTTAGTTTAGAATTTAAAAATTATTTAGGAACTTTTTTGAAAGGAGGTTTGAGCTCCTTCATTCTGGTTACAGGTCTATTAAAAAATGCTACCTTGTTTATATATTTATGTTTTTTATTTGGTAGAAAACAATGAAACATATATGAAAGATGACATTCTTGGTAAGTTTTTATATTAATAACAAATATTGGCTATTGAGATTATAGAATAATAAGTATACAATTAAAAGTTTACTAATCAATACTTATAATAGTATGGTAAAGTCATTTATAGTATGTAGTGGTGATAAAAATTAGTAAATTTCCGATCAAAGTTTTGTATATAAAACGCTAAAACTAATAATATTAGAGTTAGAATTTCAACTTCACAGTTCTAGAAATGTTATAATCATTATATAATGCATTTTAGCTTAAAATTAAATGTAAAAGAAATAATAGAAAATTTAAATAAAATTTTCTAATATTTAAGTTTTGTTATATAATTTATTTCACTATTTATTTGATTTTATATCTTTTATTATTTATAAATGGTCATATATTCTATACATATATTGTTATTGGAAAATATTCATTAATATAATATTGATATTAAAAAAGAAAAGATGGGCCTAGGAAAAATGTATTATAGTGTTGATTGTTATATTATTATTGTTATAAAATGTAAAATATTGCTGATACTAAAAATGAAAAAATGGGTCTGGAAAAGAGGGCCTAGCATAGAACCTCATAGTATTTATTTATGAAATTTAAACGTTACAGCAAAATAATGATAATGTTAAGTTAAAAATAGACCAAGCCACTAACATTACAGTAAGATACCAAAAAACCAAGCCAGTAATGCTATAAGGTTTCAAAGAAACTTTGTAGTTGCTTATAAATTATTTTAAAAATTTTAAACATTATAGATAAGATAATGTAAATGTTAAGTTAAAAATGTTGAGCAAATTCTTTTTGTGAAAAACTCTTTCCGTGATTTTCTTTGTGATGGCCCTTGGTTAGAAATCTTTCGTCTTCCTGCTGACAAATATGGTTCTTACATAAATTCTTGGATTCAAGTTGGCATGGAATTTTTTATTCCCTCTTGATGATTCCAAGTCAAGCCTCACTCTTATTCATAGTTTTCCTCAATGTTCGATGATGATACTACCATTTATTCTTGTCTTGATAACTCTTTGATTGCTTGGAGGGGGCATTTGAGCTTGAAGACAATCTCACTTCTGCTACAGCATGGGGCTCACAGTGGCTGGTGAACTTTAACTCAGATAAAACTCAAATTTTTTAGCTTATTGTTATCACACTAATCTAGAACTTATTTTTGAACGTTCTAAATGAGTCATCTACCCTTCATCTTCTAAGATTAACTCTTACTTTCGATCTTTATATATAACTTTGTATATCAAATCAATTACAAAATTAGCATCTGCTAAGGCTGAATCTCTTTATCGTGCTCGCCACTTTCTTACTCCGGATTCCATTCTTAATCTCTAAAATCTCAAATTTGTCCTTGCATGGAATACTGTTGCCATATCTGGGGCAGATCTTCCAATGATATCCTTTCTCTTTTAGACAAGGTCCAAAAGCGCATTATAAAGGTAGTTGGACCTGCTCTTGCAGCCAACCTCCAACCATTATCATGGTTGGAGGTTGATTCTCTTTTCTATGAATACTATAATGGGCACTGCTATAAAGAGCTAGCATCTCTTGTGCCATCTACTAAAATTCATTCTTGTGTTACCTGTCATTCTATTAGGTCTCATCCTTTTATTGTGACCTGTTCCTAAGTGTTCTAAAAATTTTTATTTGTCTAGTTTTTTTCCTCAAACATTAGTTCTTTGGAGTTCACTTCCTTTATCTTGTTTTTCTGATTCATATTTTTGCAATACTTTAATTTGTCTGTGAATCGTTATCTTGCTCTATAAACTTCATCTTTTCTCTTCCAGTAACTTTTAAGTGAAGATGTTGAAAAAAAAAAAATTTAGTAATAAAAAAACAATAGTGTTAGCCTACGAAATATGATGCTGATATATAATTATAAAGTTGTTGTTTACACTTTTTACAGTTATTATAAAATAAATATTAGGATTTTATGGTTATAATTTAGTAATCTGTTATTTTAGAATATTATTCTAAGACAGTTATTTATAACGTTCTTCACTCTCATAAGACAACTGTTGTACTTTCGCTAGAATATGATGAAGATTTTAGGTATCCTGTTAGTAAAATATTGGTTCAATATGGACCTGTTAATAATAATACTTTTAAAAAAGTATTGGTTAACAATGCAAAGTTCATTTACATTGATGGGTTGGATTTGTTTAAAGTATACAAAGTCTGCTTTTCATTCCAAACTATTAGAAAAAGATTTTTTTCGTCATGTGTACAACAAAATAAAACATTTATGACTTCTCAAGGAGGTAAAAGTTTTTTTACAATTTGGTTTTAAAATATTAAAAATGTATTTGTGTTGTTATAATAATAATAATAAATCATCAACATTTTTTGATTTCAAAAGTTTGCTTGTTTTGTATATCTTTTGGTTCCCTTTGTATATGTTTTGGTTTGTTTTTCAATTTAGAACCTACTGAGTATCCACTATTCAATTGTTCACTAAATGAAGAGATAAAAATAATATATTGCTACATGTCTCAAATCAGCTATGAATCTTGGAATGGGATACCATATGGTTATGAGCTAGTGTATTGGGTAAAAGACTCAACAGACTCTTGTAAAGATTTGCAGTTAGTTGATTTTAAAATTAACTTTTATAATTTTCATGTTTATATTAATTTAATATTTGTCATAAAAATAATTGTTGTATTTTATAGTATTTAGCATAAACAGGTGACAAAACTTGTTATATTTTAGAGTATTTAGCATATACAGGTGACAGAATTTAAGGCAAAAGTTTTCATTTTTATAATTTTTTAAATAATTTTTAAGTTTTCCTTCAGTTTTAAACTTGTTTTAAAAATAGCTTTATGATATATCTTAGTTAAAAGGTTTCAAATCTTCTTATGGCTTTATTCATTTTGACAATAAATGTTTATACAAAGTAATTGTTTTTAATTATTTTCACCATAGCAATTGATGGCGATGTTGATAATTGATGTTGATGATTGATGATGATGATTGATGATGATGATTGATGATGATGATTGATGATGATGGTTGATGATGATATTGTGCTAAAAATTGTTTTGAGTCAAAGAGTTGCTAAAAAGTCACCAAAGAGTAAAATACTAAAATTATGATAAAATGTAAAAATGTTATAAGAATAATAAAATTATAGAGGATGAAAAGTCATCAATAGTCATGGCCATGAATAGCTGTAATGCTGTTAATATAGAATAAATATGTAACGCTGTTAATGCTCAACAAAACTAGGATGTTAATGTAGAACATAACTAGGATGTTTATGTAGAGCGTAATGCTGTTAATGTACAAGTAACTAGGATGTTAATGTAGAATGTAACGCTGTTAATGTATAATGTAGTGCTGTTAATGTAGAAAGTAACTAGGATGGTAATGTAGAACATAACTAGGATGTTAATATAGAATGTAACTAGGATATTAATTTAGAATGAAGCTCGGATATTAATGTAGAACATAATGCTGGTAATCAAGAACATAACTAGGATGTTAATGTAGAATGTAACTAGGATGTTAATGTAGAATATAACTAGGATGTTAATGTAGAACATAACTAGGATGGTAATGTAGAGCATAATTAAGATGTAAAAGAAGTATTAGAGGTAAAAAAAAATGTTAACAAAATCCTAAAAGATTATGATGGAAAATAAAGTTAATTAACCATGAAAGACTTTTGCGCATTTACTTAGAAAATACTGGATCGTCATCTAGAACTGTTTCTAAACTAGATAAGGTTTCCCAAACCATTACAAGGAATCTTTTTTGTCAATCAGGTAGAATTATGGGGTTTTGGAAATAAAATTTCCAAACTGTACTGAAAAGCATCAAAGAAATATCACAATGCAAGCAAGAAATTTGTACGACAACATTCTGACAATATTCAATGGATTCTGAATTCTTAATGACAAAACTATATACAATACTATTCTTTTATGTACACTATAGACAAATACTTTTTCACAGATTTTATGCTGGTATGAGGTGTAGAGATATCACACTTTATACCAGCACTTCAATATAAAAAGCTGGATAATGTTTGGCAGGAAATGTATTTGCAAACAATTTGTAACTGTGGCAAATTGATACCTTAAAGAAAAAGTCTACAAGAAGGAGTTCTTAGAAAAATGTCTCCTGTTTTTTACACAATCTCATAATGCTCCTGATTAAGCAAATTGTTGCTATGTTAAAACAACAATCTAATGATACTGGGAAAAGGGTGTTGAAATTGAAAATCACAAACCATCCACAGATCCTATAAAAAAATAAAATTTTGTGATATTTTTAAGTTTAAGTAAAATGAACACATAAAGTCTAACTACTCAAAAAGTGGAAAAATTGTAATAAAGCTCCCAATGGCACTACGCTATACTTGATGACGGGCTTTAAGCCAAAATTTGGAGTCTTATCTCAAAATATCGAATAACACCAGGGTATCTTTTGTCAAAGTATCTCTATGTGTTATCCCAAAAGGACACTGCTCAGGGCATCCAGTCAGGACAATTGCAATAGGCTTCCGCATTAAGACTAAGACTAGAGGATACAAGGTGGTGTTTAGTATAACATGCATACAATTGTAAATGGTTGGTAGATATAGGTGTCATAGTTTCAGAGAGTTGGTGAGAGTTGTTAAGCTATTTCCGGTTTAGGTGGTTTATAATGAGGGTAGATGGGGTAGAACATATAGCAGTATCATGTGTCATTAGTATGAGTTATTTGTACATTATTATTACTAATCATTCAGATTGATACACTGCAACACAAAAGATGGGTGTTATTAAAACATAAAATGCATATCCACAAAGTTTCTGGTGGCAGTTTTGAGTATTATTATTAGAATAAAAATAACATTATTTTAACATTTATATTTTTATATAGTAACAGGTCATATCACGTATTACATATAATGTAACAGGATATGTACACAAACTGGAACAGATGCCTAATATAATTTGAAATAATATTGATTTTTCGTAATTTATAAAAACAAACATGGTTTGTCAGTTATAGTTATATCTCGTCATGGTCATTACTGACTTAATTGTATATGTAGCACATAAATGTGATGTTCTAAACAATATCTGAGGTATAATATAATTATTTGTTTTAAAAACAATTAGCAAGTGGTCTATTAATTTTTTTTCAATTTATATGTGCAGTATAGCTGACTTTGTGTGATACATGGTTTTTTGTAGTTTGTTAATAAGGATTTTATTATATTAGGATGGTAAATATAGAAAGTCAAAATAATTTGTATAAAGAATAACAAAAAGTGAAGAGTTTTTTACTTTTTTAAGAAAAATGCAATTAGTGGACTTGCCTCATTTAAAAGATGGAGAGTGAGATATGTATTTATTTTTCTTGATTTTAATTTGTGTAATCATAGATATTGATGATAATAAGATTGTGTGAAAATTTTTTTGATTTAAAACAGTTGTGTAGATAAAAAGAATTAAGAAATTTACTGACCTATTATTTATTTTCACAAAGTATATATGTATAGATATTATAGAGTTTCTTCTAATATGTCTTCATACCATTACATTTTATTCACTAGGTTTCAAGGTGATGCTTTTTAATTCTGAGAAACTACACAACTTAAATATTTTTTTAAATAAAAGCAAACAACTTAAATATTTTTTGCTTAAAAAATGATTTTTTTGACCATTTTCTTGTTAGAAATCGTTCGTTATTTTTTAATTTGTTTTTTGTAGAAATAAAAGAATTTTTCCAAGGTCATTTATAGCAAAAAGTTTGATACTTGTTTGACAAATTTTAGCAATCAAAAAAAATGTTCCCTTTTAATACTTTGCATTTGATTTGCAATATATATATTTGTGAAAGAAAATGTTATTGGTTATCAGTTTTAACTGACCCACTTGAATTTAATTCTCAAAATGTAAAAATTTTAAAGTAAGCTACAAGCATCAATTAAATACTAAATGATGCATAAATAAATTTAGGACATGTTTTATTGAAATAACATTTTATTCTAAATATTATATTTATAAAGTTATTGCCAAAAACTTTTTATTACATTTTTCAATATATTACATCTATGTTCAAATTAACTGTTAATATGCAAAATCTTTACAATTGTAGTGTTATTAATATATAAAACTTACAAAAATATATAAAACATTGCAATTTAAAATTACTTTGTGAAATTTTTAATTAATTTTCTGGACCTAATTTTGTTTTTAATAATTCCTGTGATTGTATCCGACCACAAATGCTAAAGCTTCTGTAACAAGTTTTACATGTCTTTCAACATTTTTGCTGTGACATACATATCTTAACTTAAGTGGTTTTTTTGATAAATTCAAGTATGCTATCATCTTTAATCAATTTCAAAACTGGTGGTATTGTGTGCCATTGGGAAATTGGGGTCATTTTAAAATAACATACAGCTTTAAAATTAATCTTTGAATTTAGAAACACTCTTACATCTTCATTGTATAGCCCTTTAGTAGTTCTATCAATTTTCATAAAAATATGTCTTTAAAGTAACTCATTTAATGCAAAATGCTAATATACTGTAACGAAACTCCTAGAAAAACTTCTAAATATCTAATGGAACCATGTGAATGATCAATGGTTCCATTTGCCTTTGCTAAGTTCAGTCTTGTTTGAAGCTCTGATTCCTGTTGTGTTTTGAAAATTCTATGCGTATCTATTCCCTTGGTGTTTTTTAGTGTGATGTGATCAAGGTAAAAGTCACCTAAAAATAGAAATTTCTAATGAAATAGATATAGAATATTTTATAAGTATAGGTATTTTAGTTTTCATAATTAATAGGTGCTTGATACTTAGTATTACTTACCTGGGTCACTAGTTCCCAATAAATTCACGATTTGCAAGGGTGACATCTTTCCTGTCATCAAAGCCTATGCCTGTGATCTTTTTGAACAGGATTTTTTCTTTTTTTCTGAGCTTCTGCTCGCAATTTTCCCCTTTCCATTTTTAATTAATTTCTGAAAAGTATTGTTGTGTCAAAGCAATTATAATTGTAACAATTGTAGATAGATATTTAGTACTAATTTATGTAATAGAAATACTTGCTTGTCGATAGATTTTTTTTTTTAGTTTTTGTAACTTTTAGTTACAAAACTAAAATTACAAAAAAAAATGTTAGCTACCTGTCACATATTTCAGTGAGCATTCTTAGCTTTGTTTAATTTTGCTCAGAATTTGACTTTTCTCCACTATAATCAAGATCTGTATCATTGAAAATTAAAAATAACTTGGGTATTTTTGCATCTGATTTCTCTATTTCTCCAGATACTTGAGGACTTTTTTCTTTAAGTCCTTTAAAAGAGCAGCTTGCTTTTATTACACAAGAATTCAATTTCCTAGCTTTCTTTGAATTAAGACTTTGTTGAATAATGTTTTTTTAAACTTGGCTTCAGAAGATGCTTCAGAAACTAGCTTAGAAGTGCAGTAGTCACACCTGTTAGATTTTTGCTTCTGAAATGGAAAAATTCTATAAAATATTTTTGTATCTCTACCTACTGGATAATAAATGAAATTTTAAGATTTGAGTATTTGAGCAAATGCCTTGCAGCTGGATCTAAAATTTTAATGTTCTACTCACCTCATAGAACTTGTAATCTTCATTTTTAATAAAAACTTCTTTTCAATTTCTGCTAGTTTTTTATGGTCTTTTTGATACACATTCAATAATTGGTTTCCCTCTATAAATCCTGCTGTTTCCATTTTATATTGTTGTCCTTTTTTCTTTATTTCATAGTTCACAAATTTATAAATATTTTTAATCCAACTACTAAGCATTGTTTTAATTCTAATGACAAGTTTTATAAACATTATAATTTACCCATAGATTGAATACTTCTACACTAACATCTCTATGAACACTGTCTTTTCAATAGCTATTAAAGTAAATACATCTTTCAAGCACTTGCTTTAAAGTGGTAAGTTTTCCAAAAGGAAGTTTTAACTGATTAAAGCATTCATCCACAATGTATTTATTTGATTTATTTGCTGTTTTTCTTGTTGATATGTTGATGATTTAATTATGTATCTAAAAAACAACCAAACAAAGATTAAATGAGTTAATTTTTGGAAAAATTTTTAGTCTTTAGTTTTCTGTAAATAACTTTTTAAATTTAGGTGTTGCTAGAAAATGTCATAGAATTTTTTTTTTTTTTTAGGTGCCCCAAGAAGTCCTAATGGTTTTTTCACAGAGCACCGCGGAAGTGCATTTAGCCAGGAAGTCCACGCCTCCTTCCTTACTGTGACGTGAAAATATGTCCAGAGCTTGTTTTGAACCTGGATCTCCTGCTTATAAAGCAAGCGCTCTAACTACTGTGCCACGGCCGCAAAATTGTTTAAAATTAAATTCTGCATCTTTTAGTGCAAAATGTATACACAATGAACAAATTTTAGGCATTTTATAAAGAAATTTTATTTAATTTAGGATTTTTACCCTAAAAAAATTGATATTTATTTAGGTCTTTTATATAACCTTAAGTCGGTTAGCTAAAACTGATAACCACATGGTTCTTTTGTTATAAATCTTCATGTTGCATCAAAAGCCAAGAAATTAGAGAGGACATTTTTTTTATGTTTAGGTTTCAGCCCACCCTAATAAACATCATTGTCTATTTTAGCAATTGACAACATTATATTTATAAGAATGTTTTTTTATTTATACTGATCCATGGACCGAAGCAATATATTTATAACAATTGGTTTTTTAGAAAATATAAAATCAATTAACTATCTACTTTAATTAAGTAAAAAAAACCAGCACATTTAACAATAAATATTTTTCATCTTTTATAGTTGAATTTGAATTGTAGAGGTTTGTAATAAAGTTATAAAGTTGTTGGTGATTTTTTATAGTTTTTCTACTTTGAATTTTTCAACTTAATTTTGATAATTTCCATTTTGATAGAAGTTTGGAATTTTAATAGAAATTAAAAAGTTCTAAGTATTTAACTGCTATAATTATCTTTAGTTCTTCACATGGCTTTGAAATTAAAATGTCTTAAACAGTATTTCATATTGTTAAAGATATTTTAAAGAAAATTACTCAACTTTAAAAAATTATTTGAAAGCATAAAAAGTGTTATAAAACATAAAAGTTATAAAATTAAAAGAATATCTATGTGTTTTGTTTTCTAAAGAAATTCAGAAAACATGTTTCTGACTTATTGTTGTAAACCTTTGTTGTAGATGTTCAATGAACATCTACAACAAAGGTTTACAAAAATAAGTCAAAAACATGTTTTCTGAATGAACATTGTTCATTACCGTTACATAAGAATAATATACATTAATAACAATATAATTAATAATATACATATTTTATTAAAATGATAGTTTTTAAGTCATTTGTCTGTCACATCTACATAAATAAAAACTATTGTTTAATAAGCAATAATAAGGATTTTCATCATAGTTAGAAATATTTTTATTTTATAAAGTTATTTTATAAATAAAATAAATACTTTTTAAATTTTATTGCCATAATTCTAATTAAGTACAATAAAAAATTTATTTATAACTGAGTTTTAATTTTAGAATTGATGGTCCAAAGAAATACAAAGACACCATCAAATATAATACCACAAGCAATTTAAGATTTCAAATCAAAACAACTGACTTTCATTTTGTGGAATTATGTATTATTGGTTATGCAACAACAAATGGGGGGCAAGGTATTGGTACCTGGAAGGAAACAGTGGTTCGTACCCAAAGAGAAGGTAATAGATTTTAAATTCTAAATTCTGCTGTATAAACTAAATAAAATAAAGTTTATTTTTACCATTTTGACATTTGAAAACTTAAGTTCTTCATCAACTTCAAATGAAACTAAATAGTTAATAGCAGAAAATTTGATTACTAAATTAAAAATAATTTTATCTAAAGTTTATTTTTTTTAGGTTATTATTATTATTATTAGTTTATTTTTTTTAGGTGTTATTATTATTTTTTATTTATTTTAGTATAAAGCTTAAAATTATAATTATTTAATTATTAAATTTTGCATTAAAAATGCTGTCTGATGGAACAGTAAAACTTTTTCAACTTAGTAGAGAAGCATTAAAATTTAGTGAATCTATAGTAACTTTTTCAATTTTATTTAGTACAATTTTAAGTAAAACTGATTGTTTGATTTTCTAACATATCTATATTTTCAAGGTTTCTATTTTTTTGTTTTGCATTTGAATTAATTTTACTTCACCAATATTTTCCAATATTTTTTCAATATTTTATTTAAAAAAACTTGTTGTTTGAAAATTCTGTACTTTTTTTTTTTTACATTACTTTATTTTTAGCACCTGAGTTTGCACCTGAAAACTTTACTGCAATAGTCGATCAAAATTCTATTCAATTTAAATGGAATTCCCTTGAGAATACTATAGAAGCTTGGAATGATTACAAAGTACCTGGATTTTATCAGCTAAGCTATGGGATTGTGGCTAATTCTGTTTTTAAAGAAATAGTGCTGACCACAAAAAATATAAGTGGTAATGAGTTTACGCTGAAAAATTTTGACTCTTGCTTTTTACTTATAGCTAGTGTAAATGCGTTTTCCATTGCTAATGGTCCTAAAAGTGATTTATGTGTTTTGCCATATTTATCAGGTAATTTTTTTTTTTCAACTTGTTTAAGAAAAGATTTCCTAAATTTTTAGCTTATTAGGTTTATTTATTGAGATTAATATTTTTATTTGATAAGTTTGTTTGTTGTTGCTGCTTTTGATGTTGTTTACAAAAAATACCTATAAAAATACCTATAAAAATACCTATAAAAATACCTATAAAAATACCTATAAAAATACCTATAAAAATACCTATAAAAATACCTATAAAAATACCTATAAAAATACCTATAAAAATACCTATAAAAATACCTATAAAAATACCTATAAAAATACCTATAAAAATACCTATAAAAATACCTATAAAAATACCTATAAAAATACCTATAAAGCATACTTAATATTATTTAAAAGCATAATTTTTTAATAGTTCTGTTTAAAGTGTTTTTGCCATCAATCTATGTATATAATCAATCTAATATATGTTAAATGGAACTTTAATTAGTCAGGTTAACTATTTCTATATATTAAAAATAATGTCATAACTTCTAATATGTAATTTATTCTCAAATGTTTACTACACCGGTCTTCAAAACAAAACTCGGTAGTTGAAATTTGTTGATAGTTAAGTTGTTGTTTACATGTAAATGTATGTATTGCAAAATAATATTAGAAAAATAGTTTTAAAGATAAATAATAAAGAAAATGTTTTTATAACTTCTTTATACTTATTTTTATTTTTAATTTGTTATATTTTTTAAATAAATTTAAATATATATTTATAGAGCCTTTCTGCATGACACCTTTAATAATAAATTTTTATGCTACCAGCTCAAGAAGTGCTACTTTTATTACAAACAGTTTCTTACCAACTTTTTTTCGTGGAACAAATACTTATTGGCTGTTTCATGTAGATGTTATAGATGAAAACTATAACCCTGGACCTCCATCTGATGAATATCTTCGTAAATCTGTTTATTTGACACATTCAATAGAGAAATTTTCTGGAATATCAAGTCAATGCACACAGAGTGATTTTTTGGGTTACTTTAATCAAAATACTAGTTTTGTTTTAGATCTGTTAGGCTTACATCCCAATACACATTATCAGGTATCAGTTCAGCCCTGCAATGAAATAGGATGTGGTAAAATATCAAATAATGTAGAGTTCAGTACATACTCCGATGTACCGAGTTGTGAACCAACACAAATTCAAATGCAAAACTTGTCATCTACCTCAATGAGTATTTCATGGCAAAGCATAAGCTTTAATTGTGCTAATACTGATATAAATAAGATAAGTTATACCCTAAAATGCTTTCATCAAGATAGCATGCTTTTAAATGAGAATATTGAATCTACAACAATATTGTTAACAAGTTTGAATAAATATGAACAGCTTTGTTGTGTAGTAGCTGCTTCTAATTTCCATGGAACAGGACCCTTTAGCTCTCAAAGTTGTGCATATACTGATGAAGACAGTAAAAAATTGATTTTTTTTTTTTTTTGATTAATTTGATTCATTTTTTTGTATTTTTTTCTTATGTATCTTATTTTGTTTGTGTGTGGGTGTATGTATATATATATATACATATATATATATATATATATATATATATATATATATATATATATATATATATATATATATATATATATATATATATATATATATGTATATATATATGGGCGCAAGAAAGAAGGAAAAAATTCAAAGCAAAAAAATTATAAAAAAACATACGAAACTCCATAACTCTTTTTTTTTTAGCTATTTAAAAATGTTTTAAGCAAAACAGTTATTAAAAAAAAATCATTTTATCATACCATAATATGGTTTTAAAATTGTAAGGGTTGTATAAACGTGTTTTGGCATTTATATACAGTCCTGTTGTGAAATGTTAAAAATTATATCATAAAACCATAACAGAACTTTAATAATGTTATAGCCCTTTTTTTTTTATTATAATTTACACGGTTTTTAATAATCATTTATACTTTTTTTCTTACATCATTGCATTGTTTTATTTGTTGTTTTTTAATATTGGATTTTTCGATATGATCACCATGACAGAAAAAACATAAAAGTGATTGTAAAACTTCAAGTAAAAACTATGAAACTCAGCATATAATAATAGCAATATGTGTTAAATACACACAAATGATTTTTTTTTTTATACCATGCTGTTTGGTGTATTAAGTCTGACAAAGTTGTTTTGTTCAGAAGTGGTAAGAAGTAAACGCTATGGCTGTCACACTGTTGAGTTAATTTTTGTAAAAAGTTAAAGACTTAAATGCTGTAACTTTTGCATACTAAATTATATGATAGTATTTTACATTTCTGGAAATGACTTGAAACTTTGATCGTCACTCTTGCAGAATTGCCCATATATATTTCTGAAAAGAGCTGATTCAATTATAACTAATAATAAACTGAATCATAACTAATAATAAAAAATCTGAAGTAAACACCTGATTTTAATGATATTAATATATAATAATAGAAATATATAGTAATACTAATAGCAATATTAATATTAATTATATTATACAAAATTAAAGATATTTAATTTGTTTCTTTAATTAAAGTATTTTTACTTATAATAAAAAAAAATTTACAAAAAAGCTTCATAATCCATACAATATTATAATTAAACTTTATAAATAAAAATCTACATAAACCCACATAACACATAAACTAATAAACTTTGAAATAAAAAAATAACTTTGAAATAAAAATTGAAAAAAAGAAAATTTATAATAGCAATAAAAAGGTTTGGCCCACAATCCCAACATAGTGAATAAAAATTATAAAAATAAAGAAAAGTTTGCAAAGGCTACCACAAAAGTTGCACAACCTTCATGATATTTTACAAGAATGCTTTTTAGACCAATACTAAAATTATATATGTTTTCAGACAGCTGCCACACCCTAATATACACACACATATACACACACACACATATTTAAAAATAACAATATTTTTTAAATCTTGACATGTTTTGAAATTTTGCATTACATTTTCAAAGGATTATTTTTACAATAAAAAAATTGGATTAAATATGTAAAAAAATGAAATTAAATAAATAAAAAATTTAAATTGAATTTTTAGTACCTGATGCACCATCGAATATCTCTAGCTACTCGGACAATACAAGAATAATCAGAGTTGCATGGAATGCAGTTCCTTTTGAAAATTGCCATGGTTTAATAACTGCTTATGAAGTTTGTCGAGTGCAATTATATTTAAATGGTAATATTGGACCTAAGTATTGTTTTAAACAAATTAATTCGTCAATTCTTGAGTTTAACATAACGAATCTTGATAAAGCAAGCACTCATAACATTAGTGTAGCTGCATGTAATAAAGCTGGTTGTGGAAAAACAATTTTTATTGTAGCAAGCTCAATGCAAATAGGTAAGAAGAATAGAATCATGGCCTTTATCATATTTATCATCATTGTCATCTTAACATTAAGATGACAATGATGTCAACGTCATTCTTAAAAATTTTACTTTTTTCACTTACTCTTCATAACTTTAAATTTTATTTTTTTGTTTTGATGGTGAATGGGCTGATTGGTCTGATTGGACTGAATGCAGCAAAACTTGTAATAATGGAACAAAGTCAAGATCACGCATTTGTATGACTGCTCCTATGAGAAAACATAGTTGTTCTGGCCAAAGTACACAAAAGCAGGATTGCCAACTTGAAAAGTGTTTAGGTTTGTTTGGCTTCTTTTTAGTGTTATTTTACTTTGAATCATCACTCAAAGTTGTTTTCTTGTTTCTAAATTTTTTTTGTTATTTATTTTATATACATACATTACATAAAAAACATAGAACTATTTTTTTTATATTAATAATATTAGTAATTGTTCAAGGTTTTTCTATTTTAGAGTTAAGCAGCATATGTTAAGACTTCTTTTTTTAAGAAACATTTTTAGTTTTTAAAGCATTCTCAGTATATTCAGTAGAATCAATTTAATAAAAAATCATTTAACATAAAGAAAAAAAAATTACACAACATTTTTTAAATGGTTTATCTTCTGTTTCAGTTGGTAATTGGTCTATGTGGTCAACATGGAGCGACTGCAGTAAGACATGCAATGAAGGAGTTAAAATAAGATCTCGAACTTGTGCAAATAATTTAGGAAAATATAATTGCGTGGGTGTCAACATAAGTTATGAAACTTGCTTAGTTGAGCATTGCTCAGGTGAGTTGGTATCTAGGTTGGCTAATTATGATAACTTTAAACTATGTTTTGTTTTTTATTAAATAAAGGTTTGAAGTTCGCATGAAATAAATTTAATTGGTTTAATTATTTAAAAAAGTTGTATGAAATTTATTTATAACAAGTAATATATATTTATAATTTTTAAATAGGCGTTTAATTAAGTTTGTTTATTTATAGGTTTTATTTTGGGGAGAGAAGGTGTTACTGACTGTGATATTATTTGTGAAGAAAACAATTTAGTTTGCTTGAATTCTTTTAAAAAGTTTTCTAAAAATAATTTTATAATGATACATCATCTTAATCATTTTAATGATACATCATCTATACTATGTCTTGATAACTCACCTGAAAGCTTTTACAGCTCTGATTTAGATCCAAGTTACAACAGTGCTAATGGTTTGTGTTATGGTTACTTAAAAATACCAATAAATGTTTCATGCAAGAGCGAAAGTGTTTTTGTTTCAAAAAACATGCATAGAATATGCAATTGTGTCAATAAAGGTAATAGTTATAATATAATGTATTTTTTTTTAAATTTCATTTAATTAATATTCAATATGGTTATCAAAGAATATCATTTTTTTGTTATCTATTTCAGATTTTTGATGATAGCAATTGCTAGTAGCAGTCTTATTGTTTAGTATCTTGTCTCAAGCACCTCGTATCTAGTTTATAGCATTACAAATTACTAGTGGTTAAAGTTTTTAACACATAAATCAAGTAAATCATTTGTGTAAAATGAAAAGCCATAGTAATGTGGTGCAGATCGTAGATAACTGGATTTCCCTTGTTTCCGTTGTTTTCCCTTGTTTACAAGTTGTGCTCATTTATTTTTTTCATGTTTAACACTCAGTTTCTAATTTTTCCCTCAACATTTTTTTTTTCTTTCAAACTATTATGTCTTTACATATCTATTTAGAGACATTAAAAGTTTAAAAAAAAATCTAATTATCTATTTTGCCTTGACCTCCTCTTGGATCTTATTAGGCAGTCTCACTTTTACCAACCTATTTTTAAAACTCTTGGCTTGTTATCTGCCTTTTAGAGTAACATCTATCATCTGTCTGATTATGTGTGTATTGCCTGTGTACTTGTAAAAATTACAAGTTGAATGCTGATTACATGACTTGAAAAAAAATTTTATACATATACTTTACAGATGAAAAAATATTTTATTTTAAAAAAACGTATTATTGGCTTGTTTTATTTTTCATGAGGTTTTAATGTAAATGTTAAAATTTTTTTTTTTACAGTTTTTAACCCTTTTTTTTTTACTCATTTTTCCCCCACCTATATATGATTTCAATAATGACAACTTGAATTCAGTTTCCCCCACCTATATATGATTTCAATAATGACAACCTGAATTCAGTTTCCCCCACCTATATATGATTTCAATAATGACAACCTGAATTCAGTTTCCCCCACCTCTATATGATTTCAATAATGACAACTTGAATTCAGTTTCCCCCACCTATATATGATTTCAATAATGACAACCTGAATTCAGTTTCCCCCACCTATATATGATTTCAATAATGACAACCTGAATTCAGTTTCCCCCACCTATATATGATTTCAATAATGACAACCTGAATTCAGTTTCCCCCACCTATATATGATTTCAATAATGACAACCTGAATTCAGTTTCCCCCACCTCTATATGATTTCAATAATGACAACCTGAATTCAGTTTCCCCCACCTATATATGATTTCAATAATGACAACCTGAATTCAGTTTTCCCCACCTATATATGATTTCAATAATGACAACCTGAATTCAGTTTCCCCCACCTATATATGATTTCAATAATGACAACCTGAATTCAGTTTCCCCCACCTATATATGATTTCAATAATGACAACCTGAATTCAGTTTCCCCCACCTATATATGATTTCAATAATGACAACCTGAGTTCATTTTTATTTTTATTTTTTTACTTTTATTTTTCAATTGTAATACTTTTCAAGTAATACTAAAAAAAGTTAAAAAGGTTAAGAAAGTTGTTATCTTTTTAGAATCAAAGATTTAAATTATTTCCATATTAGTATCATTTTTTTGAAGCAAATTTTTTAGTTAGTTAAATTTATTAAAAATTTGTAATATTAAATATAAATAAAATAAGTTTTTTTATACCATACACTGAAACTGCGAGTTTATTTAGGTACAATTGATTTTGATGAATGGTCAGAGTGGACTTTTTGTACTGCAACTTGTGGAACAAGTTTTATGATTAGAAATCGAGTATGTTATGGAAACTGTAGTGGAATAACTGAAGAAAAAAAAAATTGTGATGTACCAGTTTGCCCAGGTATTATTATTTATAATGAAGATGTAAATACTGTGCATAGTATAAACAACTAAAC
>NC_088931.1:50917500-51025000 GCF_038396675.1 Hydra vulgaris
GCATAAGAAAAGACGTGCTATATAAGTAATTGATAAAAGTGCTAAAATGTCCACTTTTCGGAAAAATATTTATCTAATTGGAGTGATGAAAAATCAAATCTGCGGTAGTAAATTACCATATAAACGAGATGTTTTGAGTGTACTTTTTTATAACATGAGAGTGGTAAATTTAAATCTTAATGACAGCAGTGCTTTAGTTATTGATGAAGTGGTCGTTTTTTGGAAAAAAGCAAGAACCCCAGTTCAAAACCATTCAAACTGTATTTCAAAATTAAAATCTTTGTACGATAATGTCAGAAATTTAGAAAAATCTAAAAATAGAAATACTGAACGGCAGAGAGAAAAAGAAAATGATTTTAAAGAAGATTTAGACAACCTTTTCGATATTGCCACCTTAAATGCCTTAAATGAGATTAAAATCGCCGAAGATAGAGAATTTTTAATTAAGCAAAGGGAGAAAGGTAGAGTAGGTTGTATGTTGGGAGTAGATATCAAATTATTACATAAGGAAAAGCGGAAAGAAGAAGGCACAGCTGCAGAGTTGAAAAGAAAAGAAGATTTGTTGGAAAATTCTAGTTGTTCGATTGCATATTTTGAAATGGAAGATAAAGAAAACGAAGATTCACAGAAAAAAGTGATAAATCAAGACAACAGTGAAGATGACACATATTTAATATCGGAATCTGAACAGGGTCCATCTTCAAACAAGAGAGGACGAAATACGTTAATGACACCTTGCCTGGCCGCTGCCTTGGACAAATGTAAAGTGAGTGACAGGGATGCAATGCATATTATTTCTGCCGTCCTAGAACCTCTTAATATAGATATCACCGAGTTTGTTCTCAATAGATCGTCTATCAAATGAAATAGAGAGATTTTGCAGAAAATAAAATTTTCATCAATAAAATCAGTAGGAAATGATGCAAATTTTATTGAAGTGCATTGGGATTCCAAATTATTGCCTGATATCACAAAAAATGAGAAAATTGATCGGCTTCCTGTGATCGCGGTTGGTTTTGATTTTGAACAATTATTAGGAGTACCTGGAATTGCATTATCAGGAGGATCGGAAGTTTGCTCTGCTGTGTTCCATATCACTGATGAATGGAATTTAACCGAAAAAACTCAAGCCTTTTGTTTTGATACTACAGCATCAAACACTGGACGTATAAAAGGAGCTGCAAATCTGCTTCAACAAAGGTTAGGGCGAGATATTTTGTGGCTTCCATGCCGACACCATATATTTGAGGTCATTTTGGCTGGTGTACTCACGAGGACAAAAGCAATTGTAGCATCCGGCCCTGAAATTACTCAATTCAAAGCACTGAAAGAAAACTGGAAGAATATTGATAAAATGAAATTTTTAGATTATACCAGCGATGAAGCCGTTTATAATGCACTGAAAGATGTAGCGCCTGAAATTATTTATTTTGTGAAACAGAAACTTGCAGAAGAGCAACCACGTGATGACTACAAAGAGTTTTTGCAATTGATGCTCATTTTTTTGGGAGATAAAACAAATGTGAGTTTTAGGGCCCCCGGTGCATATCATTTAGCGAGATGGATGTCTAAAGCGATTTATTGTTTAAAACTTTTTATTTCGCAATCAAATGAAAATGAGAAAGGATAATTCAAAACTGAATGCAGAAATTTGGGTTTTCGTTGTATACTGTTATGTAGAGGCCTGGTTTTTAGCAACAAATACTACAGGAGCTCCCCTAAATGATATATATTTTTTGAGAAAATTGGTTAAATTTAAAAATATTAATGAAAACATTGCAACCATTGCAATAACAAAATTTTTAAACCATTTATGGTATCTAAGTGAAGAGTGTGCTGCCATGGCAATATTTGACGATAGAATTGAGAGAGTTGAAAAAATTAGAATGGCTCAAAAAATTATGGAATGTGCAAGTAAAAACATAGAGACTGTGAATGAAAAAGAAGAAGAAAATGAAGAGACAGAAGTCATTGAGAAAAAACTATCGTTGCAAATCCGAGATGTCCAAAATTTTGTTCAAAAAGATCTACCAACTGAATTATTGTCCGCCAATTCACTTTAGTTATTTAAACGATTCGGTATTTGTGTTGAATTTCTTCAGGGCGATCCGCTGAATTGGGAAAACAGAGAGGATTATTGCACAGGAAAAAATATCATTTCAACCTTAAAAAGTACAAATGATATTGCAGAAAGAGGAGTGAAGTTGATTGAGGATTACAATGAAAAAATAACGAAAAATGAGCATCAAAAACAATTTTTGATACATGTATGTATAAACAAATTTAATTTTTTGTTATTTTTTTCTTGAACACATTCTTTAGGCTAAGTTTAGAAAACACATTCAATATTATTTTTATTTTATTCAGGTTGTTCAGGAGTACCGGAGAGAGTTCCCAGTCGCCACAAAAGGAGGCTTACTTTAATCCAAAATATGTATCTGAAGTGGATGTATCATTTCAATAAATAAAAAGTATAGTATTAGGATTAACTATATCTTTATTTTACGTTTTCATTTTAATTAGTATGTTTTTATACTGAAATTTAAAAAAAAAAGCGTAATTTTATGTTTACAGTCGAGCGTACATTGTCGTTCTTATAGGTAACTGCCTTACATTGAATCTCACAACTTCAGCGTCGATGCGGCACGTGTTAATATTAACCGATTGAGCTGAAATTTGATATATTTTTATGTCTTATATAAAGGTACATTCTGGCAAATAATTTCAAAACAATTCGAAAAAAAAAATTTTCCTTATAAATAAGGACCACCCTAATATATATATATATATATATATATATATATATATATATATATATATATATATATATATATATATATATGTCTGTATATATGTATGTATATACATATACAGTTTTGTATCAATAATTTATACAGACCTCTGGGATAAGGCAAAATTGGAGGTGATAAACTAATTTATTACTCTGCTGATATGGAAGACAAAGAACATTTTATCTTCCATATCAGCAGAAAAACACCACAATTCTTACAAACCTGATTCATTTTTCTAAGAAAATTGAATTTTTTTAAATTATTATTTCTTACTATATGATATATTCTATTCCTAACAAAACCCTCCCTTACAACATTTTTTGCATTTTTATAAGTACAGTAAAAAAACTTTTTTTCATTTTTTTTTTCCTAACAGGTTTTTTGACAATGAAGCTTAGTGTACTTTTTAAATATTTTTTTATCTGTTTTCATAATTTTTATTATCATTTCAATCTATCATTTACTTAAATAAAACTTTTTTTTAATAGGTTAAAGAATACTTTCGTCAAAACAATTTGGAAGGTTTAAATGATGTGGTGATAAATAAAATAAGGTATTAAACAAACAAAATTCATAGTTGTTTAACAAAAGTAAATGTTTAACAATAATAATATACAAATAATAATTTTTTAAATCAACGATATTATTATATTATATATATTGAATTAACAATGTACTAAATAACTTTAAATGTAATACATGATATTTATTATAACTTCTTTTGTAAAATCTTGCATTGTGGGATTACCTGGATAGTAACAAAATGCGATATAATTTTTTTTTGCTCACTTAACTTTCCAAGTCTAAGGAGGCACTACAGTTAAAGAATTAAAGATAAAGTTAAAGAAACAATTTTAATGGGTTTTATAATTTAAATTTAAATAATTTTTACTTTTTCAAAAACATTTTAGTTAATTTTTACTTTTGTCTTATAGCAATAATGCCGACAAAGTTTTTTTTGAAATCTCTGTTTTATGTTTGTTGTTTTTACATTTATTTATGACTCTAATTTAAAAAACACACAACAGTTGATAGCAATCAAGTTTCTATTAAAGTGTTCTATTTCTAATCAGAAATTTTATAGTTATAAAATATCATATATAACCATTGATATTAAAGAAACATTTCATGCCTAACTTACTTTTGTAGTTTACCTAATATATTTATGCATTTGTTGTTATTACTTTACCAGCAATCTATTTATTTATGTAAAAATGCAATCCAATAGTTGTTTATATTTTAGTAGAATTTAACAAATTAGATTATAGAAATGACACTATGCCTATAATGTTGCTTTTTTAGGTCAGGTAGTGTTATTGTGGAATATATGCTATTGTTTGATTTTTTATATGGTCAAATGGTTGAATACCTTGATGGCGTTAATTCAAATGGAAAATTAATGAATGTAGCTATTAGTAATACTTATTTCTCTTCATTAGATGGTAACTTGCTTTTTTTACTTTTGAATTAGAATTGCATGTTTATTTTAGCATGTATGTCTCTGAAATATCAAGTCTAAACTTTAGTTAACTGCCCACCTCCATACAATATTTCTGTTACATATAATGGAAGTGCTGTATTGGTGACATGGTTTCGAAACAAATGTAAAAGCACATTATTATGGTTGTATATTTATTTAAAAGATCAAACATTAGAAAAATCTTCCTGGGAATGGAAAGGAGTATCCTCAAATAATCGTGAGTTGTTTTTGAATAATCTTGCTTCAATGCATCAATACAAAGCTTATATGTTGGTTGCGATGCCCAATGGAAATAGTCTTCCAAGTGAAGTATTTTATTTTGAAGCTCCCGGAAAAGGTTTTTAACATTTTAACAGTAATTTTTTTTTAACATTTAAAATTAATAATATTAAAACAAAAATAGTTTATGATACAGTGTGTTGTAACAAATAATGTTACAACACACTGTAATTGGAGTTTATACAGGACATTTTTATGCAATCTTGCAAACTTCTGGAAAAAAACTTTCTTTCAAAAGTTTTTAATATAAATTATTATAATAATTTGTAGCTTGCCATTTTTTATATATAGTAGTCAGTTGATTGTTAATGAAAAATAATCATCATCATGAAAATAAACAACTTTAATTTTGTCATGTAAACATCTGTTAAACAAATGATATCTAATACTTTGGTGAAAATATTTTTATATGATTGTTTTACTTTGAAACACTTTTAATTTGACAGCAAATCCATATCTATAAACTCTATAGTAGATATATACATCTTCTATAGAGCATATCAGATATATATATATTTATTTTTTCATATATTTATTTGTATATAAATATACGTATATATATTTATTTATTTATTCATATATTTATTTATATATACATATTTAAATCAGTTCAAAAAAGCGTCTACAAAAAGGGTTTATTTTACTCTTTTTTTGAATGAGTCCAAAAGTGGTTAAGTTACACGTGTTTTTAAGTAAACCATTCAAAATACAAGGTGCTGTCATGTAGAAAGATTTTGAGCCTTGGGAGGTTTTTGATAGGTGACAATTAAGTTGGCAACTGTCTTATGATCTTGTGTTTTGTTTTGAAATTTAGGTTTCTAGGAGTTTGAATAGACATGCAGGAGATTTGGTTAATAAAGTTTCATATGTGTTTCATAACTGATATCTTATAAAATATTCTTTGATGGATTGGTAACCAATGAAGTGGTTGTATCAATTTTTCTAATTTTAAATGGAAAGGAGAATGAGAGATGATATGAGATAAGCTATTTTGAGTATGTTGGAGTTTTCTAAGATTTTTTTGTAAGAACCTCAAAAAAGGCTGTTATATTATATGATATTTTGTATATGCAAAATAAAATACAAAAACTCCATAATATAATAATATAATATAAAATATAATATTACCTATAGATATAATGCTCTATTAAATAATATAAATAAATCCTATTTATTTATTTTATTTTAAGCACTCTTATATGTACAAGAGTTTTTATTTGCAAATACAAAATATCAACTGTTATCTCCAACAGTTGAGCACTTTCCTATACCATCGGAAAAAACCTATAAATTAACCCTATTCAAAAAAACAGAAGAGCTTAAAAAAAGGATGAGATGGAAGGCAATTTTCCTCAACAATAGAAATCTGCAGAGCTATAACAAGGATTTTATTTTTTTAAATTGTAGCAACAATACAGATTAATTTCTTCAGCAAGTTAAAGATTTGATTTGCTATAAAAATGATTTAAATCATATTAAATCTTTAAATTTTCGTAAAATAAAAGTTGCTTTTCAGTACAATCTAGTTAACGATGTCAGAAGAATATGTATGTTGGTCAAAAAAACATATATACAAGCCAATAAAAATACCATTAATAAAAATAGAAAAACTCTGATAAGCTTACATACCACAACGCTTTTGACAGCGCTATGGTATGTGAGCTTATCAGAGTTTGTTTTTTTTCCGGCTATCTCAGCATTATAACTAAACAGATTTTGGCTTACACCAAGACAATGGGTTAGCAGTTTTTAAAAATGCTAGTGACCACCTCATGGATATAATAAAAAAGCATAATTAAATTTTTAAAAATAACAATCTTTCTATCTCTATAGAATGTAACATCAAAGTTGTGAACTTCCTTGACGTGACACTTAACCTCAATGACCAACCTTTTAAACCATTTTGTAAACCAAATGATGAAGTAGGTTATATTCATGTTGATTCCAATCACCCTCTTAGCATTTTAAAGCAACTTTTTTGTTCTATAGAGTTAAGGCTGTCAGCTAATTCATCTAATAAACATTTTTTTTGAAACACTACCCATTTGTATCAGGATGCAACAAAAAGTCTGGTTACAAATTTAAACTTAATTATATTCTGAAACTTATCCAACCTCGATTAAAAAATTGTAAGTACAATATAATCTGGTTTAACTCACTATATAGTAAAATTGTTTCCATCAAAATTGTTAAACTCTTTTTGGATTTAATAGACAAACACTTCCCAGACCATAAATAATACAAGATTTTCAGTAGAAATACTCTAAAGGTGAGTTAGAGTTGTATCCCAAATATCAAATCAATCCTCAGCTCTCATAACCATCATGTAATCAAAAACAACACTTCAGATTCTAATAAACATTGCATATGTGTTATTAAAAGCAAGTGCCCTTTAAATCAACAGTGCCTTGTAAATAACATAGAGTATCAAGCCACTCTATACCCAGGCATTCTGGATGGGAATGAAAAAGTGTATTTTGGAGTTAGTGAAACTGGATTCAAACCTAGATATGCTAACCATACAAAATCTTTTAATATCGAAAAATATAAAAACAATACTGAATTGTCTAAGGATTTATGGAGGTTTAAAGAAAGTGGAGAAAACCAGATAATTGAACAGAATATTGTAAAACATTGCAGATCGTACAATCCCACAATAAAACTTATATCTTTATGAAAAGTTTGTCATAAGATCTTCCACCAATGATAACTTAAAAAACAAAAGTAATGAATTAGCATCTAAATGTAGACATAAAAGCAAATTTCTTCTTGCAAAACTTGATAGGTTATTAGACAGTTATTTTTAGTTTTTCTTTTTTTCTTATGTTTATGTTGTTTGTTGTTTTGGTGATGATGAATATTGACCACTGTAACTTTATATTTTATCGGGTTTTATTTTATGTATATATATATTTTTAAACATCTTCGCTTCCAACAAGGCTGCAAGCAATCACTATTAGAGTTGGAAGTTACTGGAAAAGAAAAGATAAAGATTGCAGAGAAAGATAACGATTGATAGACAACTTAAAAGATTGCAAATTATATGAATTAGGAAAGCAAGATGAAGGAAGCAAATTCCAAAAAACTGATGTTCGAGGAAAAAAACTAGAGGAATAAGATTTTTGGAGCACTTAGGAACAGTCACAGAAAAAAGATGAGACTTAATAAAATAACGAGTAACACAAGAATGATTTTAAGTAGATGGCTCGCAAGACACTAGCTCTTTAGAGCAGTGTCTATTATGGTATTTGTAGAAAAGAGAAAGAGAAGCAACATTACAACAATGTGATAATGGTTGGTGGTTGGCTGCAAGACCAGCTCCAACTATGTTTACAATGCGTTTTTGCACCCTTTCTAAAAGAGAAAGGATATTATTAGAAGATCCCCCCACCCCCCCACCCCCCAGATATGGCAACAGTATACCATACAAGGACAGATTTGAGATTTATAGATATAATGAATAGAATACGGAGAAAGAAAGTGTTGAGCACAATAAAGAGATGCAACCTTAGCAGATGCTAATTTTGCAATGGATTTGATATATGGTATCCAAGAAAGATCAGAAGTAAGAGTTAATCCTAGAAGATGAAAGATAGATGATTCAACGAGTACATTACCGTATAGAAAGACCTTAATTATTGCAATAACAATTAGCTAAAAAATTGAGTTTTATTAGAACTAAAGTTCACCAGCCACCGTGAGCTCCATGCTGAGGCAGAAGTGAGATCCTTTTCAAGCTCTAATTCCCCCTCCAAGTAATCAGAGAGTGTTGGTTTCTTATCAAGTCAAGAACAGATGGTAGTATCATCAGCAAACAATGCCACCTTAGATGTGAGAATATCTGGAAGATCATTAATGTAAATTAAAAAGAGTATAGGGCCAAGGATTGAACCTTGAAGAATCCCTGAAGTTACCAGATATGAAGAAGAGTGCTGTCCATCGAGGACAACTTTTATAATACCATTGAAAAGGAAGAATTCAATAATCTTAAAGATGCTACCAGATACACTGTAAGAAGAAAGCTTATGGAAAAGACCAGCATGCCAAACTTTATCAAAAGCTTTAGAAATGTCAAGAGCAATAGCCTTAACCTCTCCACCTTTATCTAATGCACGATAAAACCTATCAGTTATTACTGTTAGTAAATCAGCTGTAGAACGAGAAGACCAAAGTCCATGTTAATGATCAGAAAGTTAGTTATTAGATTCAAGATAAGAGATTAAGTGTTTGTTAAGTAAAGATTCAAAAACCTTGCTTATAATAGGAAGAAGACTAATGGGACAGTAGTTAGACAAGTCAGATCGCTCTCTAGAATTTTTGAAAATAGGGATAACAAATGCCACTTTCAAGCAGGCTGGAAAACAAGACTTTGATAAGCATTTGTTGAATAATTTTGAAAGTATAGACGACAGCTCTGGAGAACACTTCTGCAAGACTATAATAGGTATGTTATAACAGGTATATGGAAATCACTTAAGATACAGAAGGTGCAGTGATACGAATGTCAAGCAATAAATCAATCTATTTGTCGGCTTTATCAGGTAAAACCCAACTAGTGAAATCAAGAGATGATATTGATGAAAAGTTCTTAGCAAACAATTCAGCTTTGACTTTAGGTAAGGTAACAAAGTCTGAACCTTATTGATACTGTTTAAGATTCTTCAGAAGTCACAAGAGCCTAATTTTTGAGATGAAATATGAGATTTCATGACCTGAAAATAGCGGACTTTGGCGTTAGACAAAACTTTTTACAATGGTTTTTAGCAGTAATAAATAGATGTCTGTTTTCTGGAGAAATGTTTTGCTGATAGATATGGAAGTAGTGGTTTCGTTTGGAAATCGCAGCAACACAATGTGAGGAAAACCATAGAGAAGAGTGAGGCTTGAATTGGAATTGTCGAGAGGGAATAAAAGATTCTATGCCAGCCTGAATCAACGAAAGTATGTAAAAAGTATATTTGTCTGTCACCAATAACAACAATATTGGCTGATGGATAAAGAGACAGGGCTTGGTCAATTTGGTCAGAAATAGCATCAAAAAGAGTGCAGTCTTGAGATGAAGGAGAGCGATATAGAACAAAGAGAAAGGGGATAGTGTGATGTGGTGCTAAACATAAGCACATAAAAGAATAGTCTGTAGATTGAAACCTAGTTTTCCAATAAATAGCTGAATTCTTACGAATGTAAATGCCCAGGCCAAGCATGTGACTATTGGAGTCTTTACGAATTAAAGGAAGATAACCATCAACACCAAGATCACAAGATAAGACTTTACTATTTATTCTCATTAATATTAATAAACTCTAAGCCATAATAAAGGGCTCCGAATGTAGCCTCAACAATGAACACCAAAAGTACGAACAGAGACACCATCCATGCGCAGTATAGCACTGTTAATACTTTGATATTTTTCAGCTGTTGATGAAATCAGCCTCTCTGAGAGCTACCACAGAGTTCGGGAAACCTGACTACCAGCCGGTCTCAGAACCATAAAACTGAGTTTATATATATATATATATATATATATATATATATATATATATATATATATATATATATATATATATATATATTAATATATGTATATATATGTAATATGTTTATATATATATTTATGTATATATATAATATTTTTATTTATATATAATATTTATATATATATATAATATATCTATATATATATATATATATATATATATATATATATATATGTATATATATATATATATATATATATATATATATATAATATACTAAAAAAAAGACACCTAATATTTTTAGTCAAAAACTGTTTTTGTATGGTATAGTTAATGCATTTATTACTAGAAAAATTTCTTATTCAAAAAAGGTAGAAAAAAACACCATATTTGGGCATTATTTTTTGGTAACATGCTTTTGTTATAGCTTTTGTTAGATTTGCTTTTGAGATTAGCATTATTTTTTAGAAACTTCTGTTTTTTATTTTACTTAACAGTTTTTGATAGGATTTAAATCAATTTAATTGCTTGGCATAGGGCAAGAACATTTTATTGGATTCATGTTCTGATAATTTGTGGCTGATGACAGTTTCCCTGTTGTGCATTAAAAGGTTGTATATTTGCACATTTTACTATAAAATTTATGAATAATTTGCAGGTTTTTTATTCTCGCTTATTTGTAAAAGGTGTAAACCACCACCACTGTTGGCAGTGATTGCATTTAAAATTATAATTGCTAGACATTCTTAACTGAAGGTGCAATATTAAAGCTTGAGTTTATTGACCAGTGAGCATTGACTTTGTCTGCTACAAGTGGTTTAACTTGCCCTTTGTCTGACAACATAACATTTTGATACATTTTAACAGTCCAATCTTTGTGTTCTTTAAAAAAATTGAGGCAATAAGGAATATTTTTCTGATAAAGCATGGTTTTAATGCAGCTCATGATTAAAGTCCTTGACAAGATGTCTTTGAACTGTGTGGGCATTAATATTTATTCTAGGAGGCAGATAAATAATTTTTGAACATCAAATCTGCATGTCCTTCACAGCAAAGTAGCATGTTTGGTTTTTAGAGAAGTAATTATTGGTTTTCCAGAGGATTTTCCAGAATTGATATCATATATTGATTTGCGCTGAATGATATCATGAGCGGTTGCGATAGGCATCTCTAAATGTGTAGTAATCTTTTGTTTTGACTAGCTGTCTACCAATAAAGTTAGCAAGTGATATTGTCCTCATACTTTAAGATAATTGAGTTACACATGTAAGATGTTTAAAGAGTATATTAGATTTTTTCTTGGTTAATAACTATGCAATCATCCACACAACACGTGTTTGTTTAATGTGTTTCCATCACAGATGTTTTGAATTTATAAATAATTTCTATACTATATTGTATAAAATTAAGAGTGTTTGATAGTTACACAAGAGCTATTTATATAAATATATTACTATTACTGCAGTACCAGGAATAAGTAAATAATTAGTATTGATAATAAAATATAGTTTTGCTACTAAGAGTTTCATGTGTTTCCACAATCATTAGAAAAAAATAATTGTAATTAGTTTATAAAATAGAAAAAATTTTTGTTTAGGTAATTTAAATTTAATTGGAATGTTAATTAAACACTTGAAATTTACATATATATATTAAAAATTTAAAGTTTTAAAATAAGGTAAAATAAGTGTTGCATGTATGGTTTAATAAATAAACAAAATAAATATTTTTTACATTTGTTGATAAAAAAAAACCCTATTATTGAATGTTATTGGTTAATTAGGTTTGTAGCTATGTAATCTTTAGTAAATTTTTGTTTTTGTGATGGCATTTTGATATGAATTCAGATTTATTTTATTGTTTTTCCAGTTTCGAGTAAGAAATAAATGCAAGTTTTCACTTAGACAAAAGTGGCATATTTTTTTAGAAATATTTGAATAAGAGGGTAGAGATTTTAAAATAGACCAGACAAAAGTGGTGGTTATGTTATACTTATTTTTATATCCCAAATATGGATAGGGCTGGATAGGGAGGTTGTTTTATGTTACGTTTTGTTTTTGAAGGAAGGTTTATGATTGTTATACCTTGTTTTTCACTCACCTTCTATTAGTCTTATGAAGATTTTTAGGCTGATTGTAAGCAGTGACAGAACATTTATAATGATGATGTTTGTATTACATTTGTATTTTACATTTTCTATTTATGGGCATTCTACCTTGTTTCTGGAGTTACATTTTTGTAAACTAAATAAAGTAAATAAATCTTTTTCAACCCAGTTTAGAAATCAACATTAAATTACAGCACTATTTTACAACTAAACTTACTTTAGATAAAAATTCCATTTGTTTTGAAACATTAGTACTTCATCAATGTTTTATATTCATTTTAAAAAATACAAATAAAATAGTCATACAAGTAGGAGCAAAAACAAAAAATATATTTATTATTTACCTGCAATTAAAAACTATCAAACAAATTTTAAACCTTTTAATTATTTAAATATATTTTTTATTTTTTAAATATATTTTGCTTTAAGAAAAGCATTTTCTTTTAGAGTTCCCTAAGCTTTAGAGGGCTGTACACTCATAAGCAATAAATATCTTAAATGTCTTTAAATTCTTTTTTACTTTGGATTTAAGCTCCTGATAGGCAACCAGCAAATATTACTGTGAAATCAGTGAAGTCAACTGAGGTATATGTGGAATGGACAGATATCTTAGAGCAATATCGTAATGGTAAAATACTTGGTTATAAAATAAGGTATAAAGTTTATTGGTCGAATGATCCGTTAAACACAGTGGATGCACAATATGGTTTTAATGCATTCATTTTAAAAGCATTAAAACCTTTTACTCTGTATTATGTAGATGTTTATGGTTACAACTTATTTGGTGCTGGTCCGTCAATTTACTCTATGTGTAAAACTTTAGAAGATGGTAATCTACTAATTGATACTATTAATTTTTATTTTTTTATCTTAAATTTTAAATTGAATTATTTTTTTCTTTTGTTCTTCTACTTATTTTGTATCAATACCTAAAACCTCCTCCTCCTACCTACCAATGTTTGTTTTGTATCAACACCTAAAACCTCCTCCTCCTACCTACCAATGTTTGTTTTGTATCAACACCTAAAACCTCCTCCTCCTACCTACCAATGTTTGTTTTGTATCAACACCTAAAACCTCCTCCTCCAACCTACCAATGTTTGTTTTGTATCAACACCTAAAACCTCCTCCTTCTACCTACCAATGTTTGTTTTGTATCAACACCTAAAACCTCCTCCTCCTACCTACCAATGTTTGTTTTGTATCAACACCTAAAACCTCCTACCCACCAATGTTTGTTTTGAATTTTGAAGATGTCTTGGAATATTTATTTTATAATTTAGCTCCATCTGCCCTAGTTCCAAACATTGTTATAAATGATATGCAATCAATTGATTGGTGGTCAGTATCATGGGATCCTATTCCAGCAGAGTACATTAATGGAGTTTTGCGTGGGTATCGACTTACTTACTACTTACATTCTCAATTTGGAGTAGAAGTTATTGGAGAAAAGATAAGAAAAGTTATAAACTTTGATCCATTTACGCGTTATTATAAAGAACAAAATCTTCTAAATTATGCCACTTATGTATTAAGCGTTGCAGCTTTTACCTCATTTGGGAATGGCCCAGTCAAAGAGTTTGAAGCAAGTTAGTATTTTTTTGGCTATAACTTGAGGCTGATTTTCTGTGGTAAATAAAATTGATTTATTTAGAAAATTACAAGGTTACGGTTTTGTTTTTAAAGTCATTCTTAAAGTACTCTAAAAACTTATTTTTGTTTAATATAGAACAATAAATAAGTTTGCTGTAAATTTTAAGCACACTGTTATGAAAACAATTTATGGCCTGACAAGCTAATCTGGCATTAGTTGATCATTTTCCTGACAATTTAGAGCCTAATAAACTTCCCTAAGTATTCATAGCTCGCTAAACTTTTTTGACAGCTTATAAACTTTGGTTCTGGTTAAAAACTTTTATATCAGTAGCAAAAATCAAAGTCTCATATTAATCTTTAAAATTAATATTTTATTGTAGTTTCAAAAAGGTATGGTGAAAAAAAAAAGAATTTTAAAAAGTTACTTGTTCAATGTTTAATTAGAAATTCTTTTCTATCACTTTACAAAAAATGTATTTTTAAGGAAACAATAAATGGAAAAAGAATTTTCTGAAAAAATCAAATTATAAACGAAACAAATACATAATTAAACAAACTAATTAAGATTATTTAAATTGAAAATCTAAATAAACCAAAGAAAAAAAAAATTGTTTAATTTATATTTACAGTTATATTATTTAAGTAAAAAATATATTGTTTATTAAAATAAAAATGATGTTTTTTGAATTATCTTTAAATGTTTAAGTTAAACATCTGTTAATTATTCTTGTTGTTGTTTTTTTATTGTTTTTTTTTTCTATAGAAACGTGCAAATGTCCAGAGAACATTTTTGCTAACTGGTATATTAATGAACCCTTTACTTCTACAAATGACAATAGCCTTTTTATATCCTTGTTACAAGAAATTTTTTTTTTCTCATGTGGTACATGCAAAAGCTACTCCAATAAATACTCTACTCTGCACTTTAGAAGGTCAAAACATGGGAATCCTATTAAAAAGTCTGAGTTTGAGTTAAAAACATCTATTAAAGGTGATGTTGATCTAAGTTTTCCTATATATGGAAAAACTGATCAAAGTTTTTCACCAAACAGCACATTTGTTATACTTGTAAATTCTCCTGGAATCGCTGGTGTTGTCCGGAATGAAAACACAATTGAATCAACTATCTTACGACTTGCTATAAATATTTTTACTGTATGGCCATTATTGTTAATCACTTTTTTATTTGCATCAGCTTTTGGTATGGTGATTTGGTTTGTTGTAAGTTTTTTCTTATAATTTTTTTTTTATGTGTTCATCAATTTATGGATTTATATGTAGTATATGCTTGACACTATATTGAAATGTGGTTTCAAACATAATTTGCGCTTAATGAATATTTTTTTTAGGATCAATTTTCAAATCCTGATCAATTTATAATTGGAAATGTACGGAAAGGACCTTTGGCTGGCATTTGGTTTGCATTAGTCACTATGACAACTGTTGGGTTAGCATTTTTTAAAGGATATTTATATGATGTTGTTTTAACTTAAAATGTTCTCCAAATGGAATTTTTCAATTATCATTTTATAAAGGTGTTTAAACTATATTTATGTTCAAAAGAAGATTTACTTTTACCTGGAGAAAGGTGTTTAAACTATATTTATGTTCAAAAGAAGATTTACTTTTACCTGGAGAAAGGTGTTTAAACTATATTTATGTTCAAAAGAAGATTTACTTTTACCTGGAAAAAGGTGTTTAAACTATATTTATGTTCAAAAGAAGACTTTTACCTGGAGAAAATAAAGAGAGTACTTTTAGCATACCATGGTATCCATGGTATCCCATACCTAGTTTACCTAGTATACCATGGTATCCCATACCTAGTTTACCTAGTATACCTTGGGAAACATAAAATAATAATGGGAGATAAACTAATATGATAAAAAAATGTAAAAAATAAAAATTTCTCATCTTGTTTATTACAGTTTCTCCTTTCTTTAGTTTAGATCTTCTTTTTTTCTTGCTGATGCATTTCTATTTATTTATTTATTTTTTTTCATATAAAAAACTTTTTCAATAAAAAAAGGCTATTAAAAATTATTTTTTAACTAATTTAAGTTTGTCATAATAATATATTGACAGCATGTAAAAACTAATATTTTATTTTCACATGCTATCAGTAAATTTAGTATACTAAATTTACTGATAGTATGTGTTTTGAGTTCCTAACAAGCAACTGATCTTCTTTCTAAACACTTTTATATAATGTTGATCTACCATTTTGTTTTATTCACACTTTCTAGTTATGGAGATTTGGCTCCTCGATCTATTTTGGGAAGAATAATTTCAATGATTTGGTTCATTGTTGGAATAGTTCTAAACAGTATAATCATTGGTTACATTGTTACTAATCTTACATCCATCACAAATGTTGATGACGTCATTATGTATGGTACAAAAGTAAAAGTTTGATTTTTAATTTTTTTATGTAAAAAATTTGAATTGACCACTTTTCATTACTATTTTCTGGTAGCACTGCACTGGACTTGAAAAAATAACAAATGTTAATTCAAAAAGTTTAAAATTATATCAAATAATATTTTAATATTTTTTTTATACCCTTGTTACAAAAATTTTATAAATAATATTTATAAATAAATACAATAAACCAAACCACCAAAAGCTGATGTCATTAAAAAAGCTATTAGCAATGTCTATGTCTAAACAGATTCTTTAAAAACTAAAAATATAATGATTTTTTTTTTTTTTACTTTTAGAACTTTTTTAACAGTTTTAGTTTATTCAAAACATTTTTTAATAATCACCACTTAAGCAAACAAATATTTTTTAAATTTATAAAATGAGTTATGTTTTGAAAATAGTATTTTAAAATAATAAAAAATAATAATTTGAAAAGTATTTTCAAAACATTTTTTAATAATCATTATTTTTATTGATATTAACTTAGTATTAAACTTAATATGGTGTTACTCTGGAGCCTTTAATAAGAAAGGGGGGATGTTTATTAATTTTTGGAAAATTTTCTCAGCCACCCCAAGCTTATTAAAGACCCCCTATCCACTCCCCAACCCCCTAACCCTCTCCCTCCCTGAATGTTTATTAATTTTTACTTGTTATCAACAATAACAAAAAAATAAGTGAAAATTGGCCTTAAAAATTAGAAAATAATTATTTCAGTTACTGATAAAAGCAAAAACTTTCAGTGTAAACAGGTTTTAAAAATCTCCTTCCATTTAAATCTCGATTTGTCGAAAACAAGCTTTTGGTTTATTTCTCATCAAAGAAAAAATTATATCAGCATGTATCCTATTTAATTATTATAACACAGCTGTTAAAAAATGCGCATTTGACTGCAAGCCACGCTAAAATTAAATAGTTTTATGCGTGTTTTGTAAAAAATGTTAGAGATTTTTCATAAAAAATACTAATGTTGTAACATAAAATATTACCCCCCCCCCCACCTCTCCCCTCCTCCTTCCTTTTTATTAAAACCTCCTCGTTTATTAGATCTGGACTAAAATTTCTACCCCTCCCTTTTCTTCCTACCCCCCCCCCCCCTCCTCGTATTAATGACTCGAAAGTAAACACATTGTAGTTGTAACAAGTTAAATATGTTGTTGTAATAATGTATTAAATGTATTGTTGTTGTTATTATGTATTAAATGTGTTGTTATTGCAATGTATTAAATGTGTCGTTGTTGTAATGTATTAAATGTGTTGTTGTAACAATGTATTAAATGTGTTGTTGGAATGTATTAAATGTTTTGTTTTTGTAATATATTTTGTAATATATTGTTGTTGTAATGTATTAATATGTTATTGTTGTAATGTATTAAATATGCTGTTGTTGTAGTGTATTAAATGTGTTGTTGTTGTAATATATTAAATGTGTTGTTTTTAAAATTTATTAAATGTGTTGTTGTAATTTATTAAAGTTGTTTTTGTTGTAATGTATTGAATGTGTTGTTGCTCTAACTTTTCATTGTATTGTTGTTGTAAAGTCTCAAATGTGTTGTTGTGTTGTAGTTGTAATATGTTAAATATGCTGTTGTTTTAATATATTGTTGTTTTTCTTAAACATATTGTTGTGTTGTTATTGTTGTAATGTGTTGTTGTTGTTTTTGTTAAACATGTTGTTGTGATGTTGCTGTTGTAATCAGTTATTGTGTTGCTGCTGTTGTAATTTGTGTGTTGTTTTGTTAAACGTTCAAATTTTATGAACTTTAAATATTTTTATTTTTTAAAGTAAAAACTTGCTTTGCGGAATAAAATGTTACATTAAATTTAGGCTGAGTTATAAATCTAATTAAAACATTTCAGAAACATTTATGTTGTGGAATTTATTTGCTTATTTGTTTAATAGCTGGACATGGTTGACCTAGGTTGACCAGCTTATGTTATAAAAATAAAGTTTAAATGTACAACTGTTACATGACTAGATAGTCATATGACAAGAAGAAATTTAATATGTAAAGTAAACAGTAGTAATGTCAATTGCAGATATCTGCAATTGACATAACTACTGTTTACTTCACATACTAAACTTCTTCTTGTTAAGGAGGATAAGAAAAAATTCATTTTATTAATTCAAAGTAGCTGTTATGTTGATTACATACAGTTGTTGTATTTGGAGGCAATAACTTAAAAAAATCATAAAAAATTTTCTTATCAAAAGTTTAAATTTAGGTTGCAGCATTGAATGGATCTTTTGAACGTAAAACAGTAATAAATAGAAATGGTATCTTGTCAAATAGTAAGATATTGTTATCTAATTTATTCTCAATGAAATTTGTTTGTGTGAAAATATTTTTTTTTGTATATGATATTAGTTTTAAATTGTAACTTCAGAAGTTGTAAAATAAGCAAAAATGTTATAGTTATATATTTTTATATATAACAGTGATATTTATTAAGTAATGCACTTTGTATAGTTCTTAGTGATAATAATTTTTATTATTATATGTTTCAGTTTTACATTTTAAAGAACTGAAAACATAGCAAAAATGAAAATACTGTAATGTAATTAATAAATAGTTTCTTGATAAAAAATTACTGCTGAAATGAGTATTCACACAAAATCTGTACACATCATTTTTATAAAAATGTGTTGTTCAAATTTAATTAAAGTTATTTAAACTTTTTTAAATTAAAAGAACTGCAGTGCTAAAGTAACTTTTTTAAATTAAAAGAACTGCAGTACTAAATTTATTACTGTAGTGGCTTTAAGGAAAACAAACAACAGAAAAACAATGAAAAAGTTATTTAAGAAATTAAGATTTAAAGTTAAAAAAAGCAATATTTTTTTAAATCAATTTGAAAATTTAATTATTGTTTCATGTTGTCATATATTCTATTTGTCTTATTTTTAATTTTTTTTTTGTTTTATTTCAGCATTGTTCATTCATTAAGAACACTTTCTAATTTTTTGACTATTCTTATATGTTATTGTTGTAGTGATAGTGTTGCTGTTGTGCTGTTGTATGTGATAGTGTTGTTGAATTATATTTCTTTTCTTTAAATAAGTTTTCTTTTGAGGGCTCCAGTACATTGACTGACTATTTAGGGAAAACATCAAAGAATGTGCTTTTTCATCCATTAAGGGTTTTGGTTGTGGCAGCAATTTTTTTTTTATTTTTTTATTTTTTTCTTCTTTTTTATAAAAAAAAACTGTATGAATTTATATTACTGTAGATTATCAATCATTTTTTGCAATTTTTTGGTAACCATAGTTTGTACTTTATTTGTGTTTAGTAAATATTGTTGCTAGTAGTTGTTGAATAACATTTATTGAAAATCTTTAGCATCTTGCAATAAATAAGTTTGGGCAAAGGATTTTTGAATCAGTTGTGGTTTAAAATTTTTTTAGAATACTTTTCATATTCTTTTTCCATCAGTAGTATTAGGGTAAATTGATTATTGGAAAAAAAATTTCAAAAAATCCCATAATTTATATTCTGTATTTGATTATAATAATTGTCATATTAATTTATTGAAATAGTTATATGACAAGCAGCAATTTACTTTATTACATTTATTGCTACATTTCACTAGATTTTTCATAATAGCAAACTTTGTATGTGGTACTTTTTTAATCTAATAAATAATTACATATATATAAATATATACCTTTACTGAATGTGTCATGTGATATTTACTTTTGGTTATTGGAGAGAGAGATGACTGCTTGCGTGAGCAGTGACCATGGTAGTATTTATAAAATAAAAAAGAGGTGCAATCTTATGATATTGAATCACGATGAGGTTTAAGCATGTATACTTGTTCTAGCAGTCAGCTAAAACAGGTATAGATTTACAGTATGTTTTTTTACATATACATTACATTTATGATGCACTTTTTCAACTTGTTTAATGATGAACAGGCATCATAAGAAGAACCATTAAAAGTAGTATTTTGTATAAGGAAATATGAAAGCAGTATTTCATATAATAAAATACCAAAGCAGTATTTCATTTAAGGACAAATAAGAAATTTTAATTGGTAAAGAACAAAATCAATAGTAAGAAAATGATGATCACAATAAAGACAACTTTGCAATAGTTTAGATGGTTTCCACGAGAAGTAAGTACCCTTCTTAGTACCCTTGAGTAATAAGAAAAAAAGTCATCATTATTTTTTTATTATTTTTTATGCTTTTATTTTACTGCTTTATCCTGCCAGATTGCCTGCAATATTGAAACTGGAAAAAGTATTCAATCCATTTTTAATAAATATTCAATATTTTTAATCATATTCGAATATTCAAACATATATTTGATCTTTTGTAAATATATTCAATGTTTTTCAAATATATGAAATCTTTTTCAAATATGTAGCCAATGTTTTCAGGTATGTATTCAATCTTTTTCAAATACATTCAATCTTTTACAAATATGTTAAATATTCCTGGAAAAAAAGATATTTACCCTTGTAAATAAAAGGACAGTAAAAATGCTTTTTATGCTCTGTATATCTTCTCCAATGTTGTTTACTGCTTCCTAATATTTTTTACGTATTTTTCCCACATAATTGAACATGGAAAAATACTTTAAATTTTTGTACAAAAAATAGTATTGTACCAAATAAGTTTTTAGTAAATGCCACATCAACGTTAGCTGGAAGGATAATAGCAAACCATGTGACAAACCATGTGACAAAATTAAACAATTAAAGCAACTAAAGCAATTAAATGATTATAATTTTTTGAAGTGAATAAAATTATTGTTATTATCAAAACCAAGAAAGAGGACGTTTATTAAGTTATTATAAACTTTCTATTTGAATAAAAAAACTGTTATTATTATGACAATCAAGTATCAGGACATCTATTAAATTATTATAATTTTTCTAAGTGAATAAAAAAAAAGTTATTGTTATTAAAACTAAGACTCATATAAAATTATATAAAAATATTATAAAACATTTATCTATTTTTGTTATTATCTAACTCTGCTGACATCTTTTTAACTCAATATGCTTCTTTAAGGCATCTTACATTGTTCTGTGCAGTTTTTTCAAAATTACGGTATAATGAAAAGATGTCTGTTAGTAAAATATATATGTAAGAAGATAAAGACCACAACAACTATCCATCATACTCTTGGTATAAAAGATACTTATATGCATTCTAAAGTATCTTTTGTATAAAGTATCCTTTAACAACTTTCCTAGGGCAAAAGAATATTAGCCAGTGAAATACATTCTCTTTTACCACTGCTAACCTAAATAATATATATTATTTGTAGCATTTAAAAACAAATATTACAGTAAAACTAGTATTTAGTTTTAAATTAAACTTACCTCTCTGATATTTAAGCAAGATTTTTGAGTCTTACCAAACACTTAACCTCTCATCTTGAATCTCATAACTAACTTTCTGATCATTAATTTGGATTTTGATCTTTTTGTTCAACACCTGATTTGCTAACAGTTATAACCGATCGGTTTTATCGTGCATTAGATAGAGGTAGAGAAGTTAAGGCTATTGCTCTTGACATTTCTAAAGCTTTTGATAAAGTTTGACATGCTGGTCTTCTCCATTCACTTTCATCTTACGGTGTATCAGGTCACATCTTTAGGATTACTGAATCCTTTTTACCAATTGTAGTATAAATGTTGCCCCCAATGGACAACACTCTTCTTCATATCCTGTAACTTCAGGGGTTCTTCAAGGTTCAATCCTTGGCCCTATATTCTTTTTAATTTACATTAAAAATCTTCCGGATATTCTCACATCTAAGGTGACATTGTTTTCTGATGATACTACCATCTGTTCTTGTCTTGATAAGAAGCCAACACTCTCTGACTACTTGGAGGCGGCATTTGAGCTTGAAAACAATCTCACCCGCTGCAGCATGGGGCTCACAGTGGCTGGTGAACTTTAATTCAGATAAAACCCAATTTGTTTTAGCCAATCGTTATCGCAATAATTTAGATCTTCCTATATTTATGTTCAGTATATGTGCAGTAATGTACTCAATAAGTCATCTACCCATCATTTTCTAGGATTAACTCTTATTTCTTATTATTCTTGGAAACCATATATCAAATCCAATGCAAAATTAGCATCTGCTAAGGCTGCATCTCTTTATCGTGTTCAACACTTTCTTACTCCAGATTCTATTCTTCATCTCTATAAATCTCAAATCCGTCCTTGCATAAAATACTGTTGCCATATCTGGAGCAGATCTTCTAATGATGTTCTTTTTCTTTTAGACAAGGTGCAAAAGCGCATTGTAAACATAGTTGGACCTGCTCTTGTAGCCAACCTCTAACCATTATCATATTGTTGTAATTTTGCTTCTCTTTCTTTTTTCTACAAATACTACACTAATGACTGCTCTAATGAGCTAGCGCCTCTTGTGCCATCTATTAAAGTTCATTCTCATGTTACTCGTCATTTAATTAAGTCTCATTCTTTTTCTGTGGCTATTCCTAAGTGTTCCAAAATCTTTTATTTGTCTAGTTTTTTTCCTCAAACATCAGTTTTTTGGAATTTGCTTCCTTCATCTTGCTTTTCATATTTGTATAATTTGCAATCTTTTAAGTCGTCTGTCGATTGTTATCTTGCTCTATAAACTTCATCTTTTCTCTTTCAGTAACTTCCAACTCTAATAGTGGTTGCTTTCAGCTTTGTTGGAAGCAAAGAGAATGAAATTAAAAAAAAATTTTTTTTTTACAAAAATAGATCTCTTTTTCTTTCATTCAACCTGGTGGACCTTGCATGGCAAACTTTGGCTTCAATAATTTAAGAAGCGTAAAATTCACAATGATCACAATAAATTAGTTATTGTTATTGAGAAAATTTTATTCTTTGAAATATCTTAAATAAATTTAAATATCCATTTAAATTTATTAAGTCTCTATTTGTATTTAAGAAATCAAAAATTTTCTCATAATTGCCTACAGATTATTTTCTTTATTTTCCTGGATTTCATTGCTTTTAATAGCAATATCATTAACTTTTTCTTGATTAACTAATTGTTAACTGTTTGCTTTAAATTAAGTTGATGGAAGTTATTTAATTTCTTGTATTTTATTGTTTTCAAAATCAACTTCACAATCTTTTTCTTGGTCTTGAATTGTAAACTGTTTGCTACAAATAAAGTTGATGGAAATTCAACACTATCAACAATGCAGTTTTATTTTAGCTGCAAATATAAAGGTCATATCCAGCTAAATTTTTTTACAACAGCATATGGGTAATCTATATCTGAGCAATTATTTAATTTTGAAATAAAAATGAATTAAACTTTGAAATCGAAGGAAACTCTTTATGCAATGACTTCATTTTTTTTTCTCTCGTTACTTGTTCAGTACCATATTTATTGATAATCAAAACTCCATTTACAATAATAGAATACCAATTGAGGAATTGTTCTTTTTTTTTTTTTTTTTCTTTGTTTTAATGAAGTTAATGCAAATTCCAAAGTTTTTGACTTTTTTTTTTCTTCTTTATTTGATTGCTTATTTGAAGCTATTTGAGTGTTGTATGGTGCAAACAGCTTTAATCTTTCATTTCAATTAACGAGTCTTAATAAACTCAATGAACCACTTTGATAAAGCATATCTCCAGCTCATTTTAATGTTGAGATTTTTGAGCAAAATCTGATTGCTTACATGTATTTGTACTTTGACTTTGAGTTTGAAGAAGATCAGAAAATTCTTCTTTATTAGAGAAAGCTTCTAATCTTCTTCCAACTTTGAGTTTGAAAAGAACTAGAAGCTTTCTCTAATAAAGAAGCAACTTTGCTATAATTCTCCATATTTTAAGTATTAGCAAGGAAACTGCTATATATAGGAAACACACATTTTTTAAAATAACTGTATTATGCAGAATTGAGTATAAGCTCAAACAATGTTTTTTTCAAATAAAAGCTTTTTAGCAATGTTCTCCTCTGGAGTATTATTTGAAAAAGATAGAATAATAAAATTTGAAAAGAATTGTATATATTTAAAAAAGGTGGAATATAAAATACAAAATTAAAAACAAGGATCAAAAATATTTTTCAATTTAAATAATGCCACTATTCAGCAGGCATAAGTAAAGATAATAACAGTAATAATAATAAAAACAATAATAACAATAATAACAATAATAAAAATGATAATAGTAATAATAAAATAATAATAAACACGAAACTTTTTTGATTTTTTGTTTATATTAAATTCTTATTGCTATACTTAATGTTATAGAACGCAATGCACTAAATGTGAACTTGAATGTGTACTATAATTTAAAGTTGTACTTTTAATGTTGTACTTTTAATTTAGAAACCAATTACAATAGTGTTGAAGAGATGTTAAGCGATTTGGAAAAAAAAGTTGTGGACTTGGTTTATGTAGATACTTTTTCATTATTGGATTACAAAACTGTTATTGAAAGTAAATCCCTGAAAATAACTTTCATTGATTCAAAGGTGTTGACTGGCTATGGTTTTGTGTTATCAGGTTTATTAATAGGACTGAAAACGGATGTTAAAAGTTTTATTGCTACCAAAAGTATCACAATCAATGCTTTTATTGATTCTTTTTATGACAGATTTCCTGTAAGAACAAGTTAACAACCTTTTTTTTTAATGAAAAACTTATATATAAAAAAGTATTCAACTTTTTTAAAAAAAAAAGTTGAATATGTTAGTATGTTAAACTTCATATCTTTTTAAGACATGAAGTTTAACTTGTTAAGATGAAGTGTATGGAGAAGACCAGCATGCCAAACTTTATCAAAAGCTTTAGAAATGTCAAGAGCAATAGCCTTAACTTCTCCTCCTCTATCTAATGCACGATAAAACCTATCAGTTATAAATGTTTAAGGTTTTAAAAAATATTAAACAAAATTAAACTAAATAAAAATTTATATATTTATAAAAAAAATATACAAGCATAAGTTTATACTTTATATTTATTTTAATTTGGTGCTAAGCTAATGAGAAGATTATAAATCCTTTAGCCTACGATTTAGTATTATAACTTATTATCCCTTTAGTATTAAAAATTAAGTAAATAAAACTTTTATTCTCTTACATTTCTAAAATAGTCTACCCAAGGTTCTAAAATTTTATTATAAACTCAAGATTTTAATGATTTAATAAAGGGTTGAAGAAGAAAACACAAGTTTAAATTTGTTTTAAATACAAACTGTATACTGATGACAGCAAACATAATAATAATAATAATAACAATGATAATAAATATTTAAAATCTTATATTAGAATAAACTTCAAATTTTAGCAAAGAAATTAATTGGTAATGTGATAAGTTAATGAAACTCAATTTAAAAAATGTTTGTTCAATTTAGTTGTAAAAATATTTTTAATAAATATTTCTAATAAATATTTAACTGAAGATCAAGATGGGATATATAAAGTTAAAGAAACAAAATTAGAGATCAAATTATACTTAGGTTTTATTACTGAATTAGACATAGGTTCATCAGCTGACCTAAAATGTCATAATCATAGAAAAAAGATAAAAGCTTTTACATATTTAAATTCTGACATAATGAGATTTTTATATTTTTCAGTAAACTCAAAATATTTAAATTGTTTTAAAACAAATATTACAAATTTTTAATTGAAATGCTTTAAATAAAGTTATAAATTAGAATAATTCTTGTAGAATATTAAGAGCAACAATTCAGCATCATTTTTTAATTCACTAATAAATAATAATTTATTTAAAATTTGTCAATTTATTTAAAGTTTAGTCTTGTTAGTTAAAAATGTAATGATCTCATTTATGACATAAGAATTCTAATATGTTAAAGCTCTTTAGCAAAAAGTGAAGGCTTATGACTTAAGGTGACTAGTGTGTATATTTGATCATTTAGGTATCAAGTTCTCTGAGATTTCTGGTCAGTCAGATTACTAAGATTTTTTCTATTGTATTTTTATTGTATGGTGTTGCTAAGTCATTTTGTTATTGTTAACATTTGATCAACTATCTTTTTATTTTCTGTCTTTGTTCAGCTTCTGCAAGTAGTTGAACTGCAACTGCAATATTACTGCAACTAGTTGTACTGCTATTTTTGTTCAACTTTTGTTATTAATAGCTCTCTGTGAATCTAATTTTCATTGATTTACCTATTTACTTTTTTGTATAAATAAAGATGCGGTTTGTATAAATAAAGATGCGGTTTGTATAAATAAAGATGCAGTTTGTATAAATAAAGATGCGGTTTGTATAAAGTTAAGTTGTACTAATAAAATTTGCTTATCAAATATTGTAAGATTCCTTTACTTATCTCTTAATTTGTACTTTTTCTTATTGTTGTTTTGTTTATTATTATATATAATAAACAAATCTCTATTATGTGTTTTTTACAATTTATCATTTATATCTATGTTTTTATAATATCTGTTGTTAATATCTATTACATATTTTATAGGCTATATTTTGAGTTTGTCTCTGTATCCTAAAATTATTTTTGTTGCACTATTTGGGAGAAGTTTGGGTGTTTAGCTTTTCTGTAGTCGGGTCTGTTTTAATGAAATAATGACTTAAATCATGTAGGCTACAGGCAAAGATAAATAAAATCATTATTGAAAAAATCATCTGAAAAATTATTAGTAAATCTTTTTTAGCCCTTGAAATGTGGTTTCATCTACATTACTCTACTACTTAATTTTATTTGGATCTTACAGCATTGATATTTTATTATTTTTCTGACTGTTACCTTTTTTATGTGTTAAACACACATGCACATACACAAACACGTGTTTATATACATATATATTGTACTCTGCATTTTTTTTTATATTTGTTTGAAATACATATTTATTTGTGTGGGCATGTACATATATTTATATATAGTCCTAATAGTTTCAAACCAAGATTACCTTGCTCATATTGTTGGTTGCTTGGTTATATTTGATGCTTCTTTTAACTGAACTGAGTATCACTAATGCCTTTATGATCACCATACTGTAATAAAAACAGATGGCATTTATATAAAATAACACAGATCATTAATATGGCACTTTTCACTTTTTTTGCATTTAGAGTATATTCTTGTGTACTATCTAGATCTTTACAGTTTCTCTGTATAATGTATATTTTCTCTAATATAAGAATACATGACCCATAATGATCCAGTTAGATTTATTTGTATGTAATAAATATCGATAATAACTATAATAATAATAACAATAACAGCTCTTAGTAGTAAATTTAATTAGTAAATTACTTGCGATTGCAAAATAAAATGAAACAGATACAATGTGAGCTTATGGCAAGACCATATTAGGCAACCCTCTGATTTGCCAACATACTGTAAACATAAAGGAAAACTGAGTGTCAGTCATATAAACTCTTACCTCACTTAAGATCACGAAATAGGCAATGGTAATGACATTTTTCAATCGAGCAACAGCTGCTCAAACTTCTACTAAAATAATGTTTGAAACATTTTTCTTATAAAATGGTGACAAAGCTCTTATTTATTTTAAATGATCATATGCTTAAACAAAATCTGTACTAAAATAATGTATAAAGGAGCAGTTGGTGTCTTTTACTAAAGATCATTGAGAGAAGCAGTTAGTGTCTTTTATTGAAAACAACATCTTGATTGCTGTTATTTATTCTGACCTTACTAAGTACATTAAACCAAAATGTGACATTTTTATGGGTTGATGTCTATGGCCACATAACTAATATAACTTATAAGAAATGTGAAATTTCTTGTATAAGTTATATCATTTATGTGGCCATAGACATCAACCCACCAACATACCAAACTTTTTTTTAGTACTTATAGAGAATTTTTTTATGATAAAGCTACCAAAAAATCTTAAGTTCATGTGGCCATTCTCCTACAGGAGACAGAAAACATTACAGTACTTAGTTTTGATGTTCTATTTATGGAATAAAGGAACATCAATTATATTTTATCAAAACCCCAAAGTTTAAAATCTTAAAAACGTTTTACAGTGTTAATTTTGTTGTATCTTGTTAAAATAATAAAAAAACAATAGTAGTTAAACTTTATAATTCTCTGTTAGTTTCAAAAGTCTGTTAAAAAACAATAATAAAAACAATGCCAATAATTATGAGACTTTATAATTCTCTATTAATTTGTAGTATAATTTGTGACTGAAAGATTTTATCATACATTAGATGGATGCGGAAAGGAAAGAGCTATTGCTCTTGAAATATCTAAAGCTTTCGACAAAGTTTGGCATGCTGGTCTTCTCCATAGGCTTGTTTCATATGGTGTTTCTGTGAAAGTTTCTGAGATTATCAAATTGTTTCTTTCTAACCGCTTTATTAAAGTTATCCTTGAAGGCCAACACTCTTCTTCATTTCCAGTAACTTCTGGGGTAGCTCAAGGTTCCAGCCTTAGGCCTATTTTATTTTCTATCTACATTAATTATCTTCCTGACAACCTTACATCTAAAGTAGCTCTTTTTGTTGATGATTCAACTTTAAATTCCTGTCTTGACAAAAAGTCTTCTCTTTTCAATTGCTTAGAACAGGCAGTCAGACTTGAATCTGATCTCACTTCTGTAACAAATTGGGGCTCGAAGTGGCTTGTAAATTTTAACTTTAACAAAACTCAGTTATTTACTGCATACAACTATCGCAATACTGTCGACATTCCTATATTAATGAATGGCAACCCTTTCACTGAGTCCTCTTCTTTACGTCTTCTTGGATTACTACTGAACCTTCATGGAAACCATATATACAATCAATTGCTAAATTAGCATTTGCTAAGGTTGTTTCTCTCTATTGTGCTCCCCATTCCTTACTCCTGATTCCATTCTTTACCTCTACAAATCTCTTATTCGTTCCTTTATGGAATACTGTTGTCATATTTCGGCTGGTTCTTCTAATGATGCTCTTTCTCTTTTAGACAAGGTCCAAAAACACATTGTAAATATAGCTGGACCCGCTCTATCTGCTAAGCTTGTTCCATCAACTAAAACTCTAGTTTGACTCGTCATTCACCAGTTTCATTTTGTTACTTTATCTGCCCCTGCATGCTTTAAAAACTTTTATTTGATCCTGCACTTCAACTCTTTGGAACTCTCTCCCACCTTCATGTTTTCCTGACTCATACAACCTTCAAATTTTCAAGTTTTTTTGTTAACTCTGTTCTTGCTCTATAACTCTATTCTTTTTTTTTAGTAACTCTCAACTTATTAGTGGTTGCTTGCAGCCTTGTTGGAAGTGAATCAGAGTTTAAAAAATTTAAGAATTTAAAAATTTTGTTAAAGAACAATAATAAAAACAGTTACAACAATAACACTGCCCAACAGTGTCACATAAACAAACAAATTTATTCTTTGTGGCTGGTAAGCCCTGACTTTTTCCAATGTACACTACAACGACAACACGGACATTAGGTTATCCCGCTGGATGTGGTTACGGCGCCCAATAACCTAATGGCTACGCTAACACTCACGCACACGTTCATTCGGAAGCTCCACAATGCACGCCAGATCAGCGCTTGCTGACTATGTGCTTCGATCTAAAATCTCACTCCATAGCACATCATTCCACACCAGCACAGGGCAGTAGCTCTTTTGACTAAGAGCGATGGCTTGTGGCCTATGGTGACTTATGTGTGCATTCGATCAATTGAAATCCATTCTGTAGGTCTTACGTCTGGCTCTGATGTGCTAGCCCATAAGCACAAGGAGTGAGTGTGTTTAGCTCTATAGTTTTCTACTTTCAAAATATAAAAATATTGTTGACAAAAAACTTGAAAAAGAAGGATCAAATAAATGTTTTTAAAGCCAAAATTATTATAAACAAAATTTGCTTTAAACTTTTATAGTTATTTACCAAAAATTGATTTTAAAGCATTTTTCAAAGATTCAATATTTATTACATAATATTTTTTATTGCATAATCAACTTGCACATTGTGTTGGCAAGTCAAATAACTCTTATAACTTGGTATAAGACTTGGTATATACTAATGTTAACTTTTGTCACTATTTTATTAATGATATTTTATTATGATATATATAAACTTGATGTAAATCAAGTAAAGTTATTAAAGAAATACAAATAATAATAAAAACAAACATGTTTTTCATCATTTTTTAACAGTATTTAGTCATATCAAAGTAAATGAAAATGACGGGGAGCTTAAGTTTGAGGTTTTTTTCCATCAAATAATGTCCATTTTATTAAACAAATTTAACAACATGCAAACTACTTTTGTCTATGATGTACTGAAAGTATTAAGGGTTAAAACTTTGCAATAATTATGGATAACAATAGAAAGGATCAAGAAACAACAAAAAAATGATCAATCAACAGCAACAAACAAAGCTGCATTCAAAAGTTATTCTAAAGTTTTTCAATAAATAAAATTATTCTAAAGTTATTCAATAAATAAAATTATTCTAAATTATTGAAAAAATCTAAAAACAATTCGCAACAAATATGGAAAGCAATTCAAAAATATTTGGTCAAAATAAATATAAAAATAACGTTTTGCCAAAAAAACTTTTAATTGACAGTAAAAAAAACTTAAAAAACCTTATTTAGATTTGAATTTTAAATCTAATTTAAAAAATATATATAGGGTTTGATAAATAAAAATATTTTTAGCATGAAGGGACAGATACAGCAAAAGGATGCAACTTTGTTGAATGACAAGCCAAACGAGAATTTTGATTAGTTGAACTAGAGATAATAGCTTGTTTGAGCAGTGACTAAATGCATTGATAATGACATTATTGCCTAACTGACCTTTTAACACAAACTAATATGTTCATGCTGAAGATAAAACACGTTTTATTTTTGAAGAGTATTGAATTGTTATAGTAAAAAGCTATAAATACTTAATATTTACTTGATAGAAATAATGTTTAACTGATAATTGTGATATAACTAATAACAAGATTGGTGGATAAAAAATTTAATCAAAAAGGTTACATTGAAAATAATCAATTTTTGCAATTTGCAGATATTGAATGTTTTCAAAATAACTCAACATGATCGGAAAATTAGTTGAGATTATACTTAAACTGTTAATTATAAGATAGAATTGCAAAAACTAAATTATGATATACTTGACAAAAAACCAATCTGGCATAGTTGTTAACATTCAAAGTTTTTTTATAATTTTTATTATATTTGTTTTCTGGTATCATTTTTATTTTATAGACCAAAATATTGGTTTGCTATTTAAAGGGCGATTTGACATGGCTAATGCATAGCGTGAAAAGTTCAGCATTTTCTAAGGTATCCGTTGGTAAATGAGCTATGAAATTTTAAATAAAATAAATTTATGAGGGGTTTTAAAAGCTGAAACATTCATTTGAATTTTATAAAAACCATTGGACAAAAAATAAAACAAATATTAAAATATAAATTTTTTCTAATTGTAACTAATAACAATTACTAATTGTAGTTAAAATATTAGAAAACTTATGTTAGTCTTTTAAAACAAGAAAGAGTTTTCGTCCGAGTATTGATCCTTCAGGAATGCCGCATGTGACTGTCATATATTTTGATTTTCCTTCGTTTTCAAGATACGATTTTGACATTTTCCAGCAATTAGTTTTAGCTGTGCATATTTTTAGTGACCAAGTGGCGAAGACTAGATCGCAGGGCGAACACTGGGTATTTTGCTCTAATATTAATTTTAAAACTTCTCTTTTTATTGCATAATTTATTTAAATCAACTATTATTTAGTTTATTTAGCTGATTTTTACTAGTTTTAGTATTAGTTTTTTAAATAAATTGAATTTCAATATCTATATAACTTTTAACTAACAGACTTTTATTAAAAAATAAAAACATATTATTTTATTGTCAATTCTCTACCAACTATTTACAAAAATTTTGTGTGAAATTAAAATATAAATAAAATATTCTCTCAAGGGTATAAATTTTCATTTTTTGAAAAAAAAAAAATTTATGTTTTTGACTATCAATGTTTTACTCATGTTTAAAACTTGTGATATTAGTTATGTGTGTTTGCTTAAGTTTCTGGTCTAATCTATTCTTAGTTTTTTTTTAATTTATTGGTGTAAAATTTGACAAATCAACACGCAAAGGAAGTGTGTAAATTTACTGGGCAATTTTTGTTACATTGTGAAATAACATTTTACTCACATAAGAGAACTATGACACCTCTTGTGAAGACTGCTTCCAACATTATTTCAGATAAGGATAAGGCATGAGCTCCAAATATATGCTGTAGCTTTTGTTCGGTTACACTACAAGAATAATTAAAAAATAAAAAAAGATTTTTGACTTTTACTGTTCTTATGGTATTTAGGGAGCCTTTAAAGCATACAAATGACTGCTATTTCTACTTGACCCCACCCTTCAAGGCAGGTTTGAAGATGAAGAAAATAGGAACAGTTAAATATCCAAATTTTTCATCTGCGTTTCAAACTATTCCATATTCAGATAGTTTACCAGTTCCTACTCCACCACAAATTTGTGAGTTAGAAGTAGAAAATGAAGACAGAAACGAAGCAAAATTAGAAGAAAAAAGCCTTCCACATCAAATGATCCCATTTGGTATTAACAGATGATGTGCCACACAGACTGAGTCAAGCAGAATTAAGTGATCTTGTTCGAGATCTAGACTTGCCAAAGGAAAAGGCAGAACTTCTAGGGTTAAGACTAAAGCAGTGCAATCTTCTTCGATTTGATGTCAAGATTTCACAGAAAATTACAGAAAACAGCAGCAGAATCTGCTTTCTTTTTTTGAGAAGAAAAATAATCTTGTTATTTGGATTGATGTTTTTGGATTAATGTATTGTCTTAATTCGAACTATGATCCAACTGAATAGAGATTATTCATAGACTTGTTTAAGCTAAGCTTGAAAGCTGTATTACTGCACAATGGAAACCGTTTTCCTTCTGTTCCTATTGGTCATGCAGTTCACATAAAAAAGGCATATAAACATGAAAGTTTTTCTCAACTCAATTAATTACAATGAACACAAATGGAAAATTTGTCATAATAATTGCATTTCTTAAAGTCATTGCTATACTTTTAGGAATACAATTAGGGTATACTAAATACTGCTGCTTTTTGTGTATGCGGGACAGTAGAGACAGAAGTTCACATTATATAAAATAAGAATGGCCTGCAAGTAATCTTAACACAGATGAAAAATAAGTTATTGCATAACCACTTGTGGATCCTAAAGATGTTCTTCTTCCACCATTACATATTAAGTTAGGATTAATAAAAAGTTTTGTTAATGGTATAAACAAAGAAGGACAGGTTTTTAGGTATTAAAGAAACAAATTTCCAAAAATAAGGGATTTAAAAGTTAAAGAGGGTATTTTTGTTCGGCCACAAATATATCAACTTATGAAGGATTCTGCATTTCTGAAGTTCTAAAGGGGTGAGAAAAGGAAACTTGGGAAGCTCTTAAGGGAGTGATTTGTGGATTTTTTGGCAGCAAAAGAGATAACTACATTTAATTGGTAATATTACTTCTACAAAATAACATCAACTTGGGCGTAACATCCCCCCATCCCCTTTCTCCAGTTGTGGAACTGTTAGTGATGAACATGAGGAAAGGTTTCACCAAGTTATTTTTGTAATGGAACAAAAGGTATCAGGGTTGTTGGAATGAGGCTATTCTTGCAGATTATTGTTGGTTTGTGTGTAGGGATGCTTCAGAACTAGTATAAAAAAGGAAAGTAATCATCTTTACACCTATTAGCTTGACGATCATGATTTCTTTGTTTAAAACTGTTAAAATATATCTGTAATAAAAAAAACCAAATGTACTTTAAATATTGTTAAAATATGTAAATTATATGTCACATTGCTCTGTTGCAAATTAACTGAACTAAAAATTGATTGCTATTATTTTAGAAACTAAAGCTAATAAAAAACTTTCGTCGTTTTCTTTTTTCTCAGCCCAAAATTAGTATAATTTGAATAAAATTGCTAAAGATACAAAAAAATATATATTTTTGTTGCCCAGTTTAATTAGGCTTTATAATTATACTCTGTTAATTTTTACTTTATATTTTGATTATAGAAACTTGTTACTGAAAATTCTGATGAGACAATACAGCAAATGTTATCTGAAACATCTTTAACTTTTATGAAATCTTTATACTATCTTGGCATTCTTATCGGTGCAATGACACTTTATGGTTTATTTATCAGTATAAAACAGCGAATAACTAGAATGAAAGTCCAAGTTGAGCGTAAGTTGCGAGTTTTTATATAATTTAATTATAAAGATTTTTAAAAAGTAATAAAGGAAAATAATAAATGAAATAAAAAATTAAAAAAATAGTCCTAGCAAATTTTTAATCTTATCAACATTTTAATATTTTAATTATTTGAGAAATAATAAAGTAGGAGGAGGGATTTTGAAAAATGCGTTCGTGAAGACGTTTGCATTTAAGAAGAAAAGTGTAAACTTTCAAATGAAAGTAAATACTTTTTTAACTTTACTCACCAATCAAAAAAATTGAAACTTTCTTTACAAAATATTCGGACTTCAAACTTTAATGAATCTCACTTTAACTTTGTGGTTTTGCTTGTGACAAATACCAAGTTTAACTTTTCTAATTTTAGATTATTGTTAGCTATGTTTAAATTTACAATTTTATTTTGTTCATTACCTGGTGTCAGGTTCAGTTCTTAACATTTTAAAATGAAACTAACTAATATTTTAAATGTATTAAAAATAATATAATTTCAAATATTATAAACTATTCAAGCAATTCTTTTAATAATTCTCATTATCTTTTGCAAAAGTTATTGAGAATTAGACGTCAGATGACCCATCAAAAAAAAGTCCTGTCAAAATAGCATGGCCACAAAACAACTGTTTTACTAATGCTGCTGCTGCTGCTGCTGCTGCTGCTGCTACTACTACTACTACTACTACTACTACTACTACTGCTACTGCTACTGCTACTACTACTACTACTATTACTACTACTAGAAAAAGTCGCTAGAAGAACATTGTTTACTGGTAACTTCGTTCACTAAAAATTATTCACATAAAAAGCAAATATAATTAAATATCGATGCAAAATACTAACGATACTTTCGATACGATACATTTTCGATCTTTGGGCTTATAAACTGTTGTTGTTTAAATTGCGATGCTTTAAGTTTGTGTAGTTTCGGGACGTACGCCCTGAAACTACATTTTCAAAAAAACATTACACGTATTAATGTTTTTTGAAAATGTAATAACTATTTACAGAATACAACTGGTTTGGCTTGTAACAAGTTCATATTTATTCAGGTAACCTGAATCAGGTCTGCAATTAAAAGGTCGGACTTAGTCTGCTTGCTTTATGAAAGGCTAAAAAATATTTTTCTGCAATCCCATTAATAGGGAATATTATTGAAAAGTCTGCTTAGTATATTGGTATTGTGCGCAAAGTTTGAACATATAGTTTTATGTTATAATTAATTTTTTATTTCATTATTTTAATCTTTTTATTTTTTAGCTAAATATTTTCTGTAAGTCCGTCCATTTTTCTGCCTTGTTTATAATGCATTCGATTTTCACTTGTGTTTACGGCTTACGATTGTTAACTTGAAAATGGTTACAAACATAAATTTATTTCTAAGATGTACATACGTTTGGGGATGAGCTTTTGTCACTTAAGTTACTTATGTTTATCAATTTCTCATATGTTCAGTTTAAATTAAATTATTTAATAATTTGCATTTACATTACTTTTACATTTGCATTAAATTGAAAATAAATCTTTTTTTTTTTTTCACTACCCGTTACATCGTTTATAGTGCTATGTCTGTTGTTATTATTTATTTATTTTATTCGTTTTATTTGTAACAAATAAAGGTTTACTAATTTTATTTTTATATTTTCAGCAAGCTTAAGCAAGGCTATCAGAGATTTAGGTAAATCAATTCATACATTTCATGTTCAATTTTCGGAAACCGTTAAAGAAATGACAAGAGATCACGAAGAAGAGAACGTGACTTTGTATAAACTAAAACAAAACTTTAGAAAGATTAAAGCACCCAGAGTAATTGAGACAATCAAGTTAACTGCTTTAAAAAATAAATATTCAATGGAATAGCATTATTATACAAATTTACATCCAGTTGGTTTGAACTTTTTTACTTTGAAGAAAATATGTTTTAAGTGAAGTTTATAGATTTTTAGGTAAATATGTGACTGACACCGGCTAACTACAGATTTATTTTAATTCAAATTTTACTCGTATATCACGAAACACGCAAAATTTAAATGATTTTATAAAAAATTTGTTATAGCATTTTACGCATTTACTAAAAGTTATTATTTTATTATTTAAAGCAATCGAATCATTATTTTTTTATATAAATTCCAATCTATTAACAACATTCTACGGGAACGGGAAAAGGAAAAAAAAAATAAGCACGTGAGCATGCGTAGTATAAATTTTCACATGGTTATTTTTCCTGTCCTTTTTCCGTTCCCGTAAAAAATGGTATGAGTGGAAACTGACCTTTTTTTATTATTATTACTTTTTTTAATTTTATTTTGGTGCCCCAAGAAGTCCTTGCGGTCTTAACACCGAGCACCGCGGATGACCTTAACAACATTTTCTGATATTTTACGCAACCACTTTTTCTTTAACAAAATTTTCTGAGTGTAGGCCTGTTAATTGACATTAAGAGCTTGTTTTTCAAGTAAAAAATAGTTTTCAATTAAATTTAATTAAAATATGTGAGTTTAAGATATATTGGAGCAGTGTGAGTCTAACTGATATTTATTAGTTTTTCTTAAAATTTCTTTTTTTTGTATATTTTTGGTGTAAACCCTTTATTTACCAAGGTAAGGTAATTTTCAAAATTGTTAACACTATTGACATTTTTTTTCAACATCTATTTTGTAGAATAAAAAATCATTAAAACATTTTTAAAGGTTTTGCCGTCTCCATGGAAATAAATTTGGGACAAATAAGTACCGTCGGGTATTTCCGGCTTCAACATTTTATAAAGTTCAAATTAAAATACAATTAAATTGATCTATAACAAATTATGAATCAATTAGATTATAAAAAACACAATTAGAAACAAAATATTTTTTTAGTTGATACATGATTCAAAATGTTCATATTTTATGTGTTTTTTTGTTTTATTTTGCGATTAATCACAATTCATGATACTTAGAATAACAATTTCTCTCATCAATCAAGCATAAGTATACTTCACAAGCACTACATTTTATATACGTACGAGCTTCTCGTTTGTCTTGTGTACATACCTCGCAAAGACCACGCTTAGTGTCAAATTTTGGCCAATGAACGCCTAAATTTTACTTTTCTAATTGCTGAGAATACCAAATAAGTCAATTGCTTTCTTTTTTTTGATGGGTCGAAGATAACAATGACCTTCCTACTTTTAACATTAGTGAATAAAGATTGCGCTACCATTCTTCGAAACAAAAGACTTTTCATTTGGCTCCAGTAATTTTATTGAATGCAGTAAATGTGTTACATAATGCTCTTTCAAATAAACCATAAAAATTCCATTGCCACCATTTTTTGGATTTCCGGGATAACTCATATGAAGAAACTAACTGATCTGCCATGTCAACGCCACCCATAAAGGTATTGTAATTTTTTACGGAAACAGGGAAATTGAAATCTTTTCTTGTTCCATCTTTCTGTGTTCTTAAAACAGTTGCATGTTCTGTTCCATGAAAGTTAAACAATATGGTCACGGATTTGTTATCTTTCCATTTGTAAAATACCAAGCCTCCAGCAGAAACCCGATGGTTAAAGTCCATTTTTAGAAGCATTTTATCACTTTTTAAGTTTTTTGGCAAGTATTTCCTGTCTGAACGTATTGTTCCCCAACAATAGACTTTATGTTGTATTGGTAACAGTGGTAAAATAGTTGTCAAAATAGACCTGATGATATTTTCTGTAACACCTGACGGGACATATAAATCTCACAACAAATTTTGCATAAATATAACATAAAAGTGCAATAAAAACTAATCAAAACAACATAAGTATTTATTTACTATAATAAATATCAACCAAAAAAATTTCCAATGCACAAACATATTTAAGGTTAATGATATACAACTTTCAAGTCAAGAAAAAAATTAATTAGAACTGCAAGCTTTAGTAGCCATATTGTAAACAAAAATATGTGCTTTTGAGCAATGACTTTAATGATATTTTTTCATACCAAGATATTAGAAGGTATATCTTTTAGTTTCTATAAATAAATATCAATAATTCACAATCTCACTGAAAAATATTGGCACAAACTTCCAGTTCCGTCGGTAAACAAAGAGTTAAAACAATTCTCTAAATTTGTTTTATCAGCTTATTAGGCAAGTTTTTGGTTTATTTTTTATTTAAAATGGTGTATACATTTAAAATATATTTTTATCAAAAAACTCTAATATACAACACAAGATTTCGATCTATTTTCAATTGAGGTAAAGATTCTTCCTAAACAAACTTCTTCCTTCAACAAAATTTAATACTACTTGGGGTCTGACAAATTTGCTTCCTAACGGCCTTTAGCCAAGACCGTATGGAGAAGGCTGTTTAGGAAAGATTTTACCTCCGCAGCGTTTAAAATGCTTCAAGTACTCTATTCAAGTGTTATTTTTTCTAAGAATCTCATAACTTTAACACAGGTTCATCAAAACCGCCCTAATATGTGCACGTATGGTAGCAGATTTATTATCAAAAAACTTTTTTGAAGTTTTATTAATGAAAAAGAGGCAAGTAGTTTTACTCACTTTAGTGTCACTGAAATGGAGTTCAGGTGGAGAAACTAAGGACCGACAAATATTCGTTAAAATTCGGATTACGAAGTTAACTGAAAGGCGAAGTTGACTTCGACTTCCACCAAAATTTGAAATAGAAATTTGGCTTTCAATTAAATTTGGTAACAATTGCAAAATTTAATTTAACTTTCGGTTAAATTTGAAAGTTTTTAACTTTTATCAATAAAAAAAAAACAATTTTAAATTATATGTTATAAATAAAAGTATCTTACATAATCATTAACAAAAAAGTCTTCTCTTAGCACGAAATCTTATTTATTTATCATTTATTTATCGCTTTCAAATAATCCTAAAGGTAAAAACAGGTGAATATTTAGCATTATACTCTTCACTAACTTTTACGAGAATGAGTTTTAGTTGATGGAACTAAAGATGATAGCTTCTTTATGCAGCGACCATGATTTTATAGAAATGAGAAAGAGATGCAACTTTATGATAATGTGAAAAAGGCTCAAGCTTAGCAGAGCAGGTAAAACTGCGTTAACAATGTGCTTTTGGACCTTGTCTAGAAGAGAAAGAGCATCATTAGAAGAACCACCCCAAATATGACAGCAGTATTCCATACAGGGACGAATAAGAGATTTGTAGAGGTAGAGAATGAAATCAGGAGTAAGAAAATAGCGAGAACGAAAAAGAGCATAAATTAAAATTTTCCGTTCGATCTCTTAACAAGTCAAGTTTTAATTTCATTAGGAGAGGGGCTGAATGAGCATTACGATTGGTACTACAAATAATCCGTTAAGCAAATTTTTGAATTGCGTCAAACTTAATATCAATTGAGCTGGAGCTGCTGATAGGGAAATTGTGATGGAATATTCGAGCTAGGATCTTACTAAAGGTGTATGAGTCAGTCTTAAAAGGTCACTAAAGTGACCTTTTAAGAATGCGGTACTTAGAAGTAGCTATCACCTGTCAATTGATAAGTAATAACTACCTCTTGAGAGAACTTCTAAGATACCATGAGACTTTATTTCACATTTTCTATATGTGAAAAAAAAAATGTTTTTAGTTAAATTCGGTTTTGAAGTCCACATTCGAATTTCAGTTAAATTTGGTTTAAGAGTCCGAATTCGTCTTTCAGTTAAATTTTTTAAAATTCTTTTTATGTTAAAATATTTTATACTTTAAAGATTTAATTATTAAGATTTAAATAATTTTTTGTTTTAGTAGATAAAATATTTTTTTTCCTACAAAAATACGTATTAAAAAAATAAAAGGTTTTATCAAATATTTATTTTTGAAATTAATTTTACGAAAAGCTATATTTGATCGGATTTATGTTTTTTTAAACAAAGTTAACCATCGTTATGATCATGAGAAAAAAATAAAGGAGGAAAAAAATATTTTACATCGAAAAAAAAATTTGTCTATTATTTAACTTTTTCAAACCGTTATGACGAAAATTGCAAGGTATACAAGATTGCAAGATATGCACGATTGCCTAATCTTTTTTTGATAAAAAAATTAAGCAATCTTGTATGTTTAATATCTTTTTAATCCAAAACGCTTATCTGAAACTGGAGGAGAAGCTCAAAGTTTCCAATATGCCTTTAAAATGGATCCAGCAACTGAGCATTCATTAATACTGAAGTTTGAGTTCTAGCATTTATTTGCATCGTACAATTGATCTGGGATGTTATCTCTACTTATCCATTTTGTAGTCATCTTTTAAAAATTTTCGTATTAGCAGAACGAACTTCAATAAAGTTAATAGACTGATTTGTCTGCTTTGAATAACTGCAACTCAAGTTTCAAAAACTTTTTTTTATTTCGGAACATTCATGCTTTGAATATAGAAAGGTAAAAAAGATCAGAAAAATTTTATTTTGATGCATACTCATTAGGATTAGAAAGGTGCAAAATGTTTACTATATTCACCTACTCTTCATGGGGTCAAATAGTTCCTCGCTCTAATTTTGCTCATCGGCTACTTAATGGAGCATTAGTGGCAGCCGCCAAAAGTGGCTAGCCAATGACTAACCACTATTAAAATGTCGGAAAGTTATCGGGTAGCCATTTATAGCGGCTATTACTACTGGTCCACTATGTAACCAATGAGCAAAACTCCAATGAACCGCTAATAAATGCCTATATAGGTCTACTGCAAATCTAATAAAACAATGTTTAAAAGATAACTTAGCCTATTAACATTTTTTTACAACTTTTTTTTTTCACTTTTTTACATCATGTGTTGGTGCTGAATATCTCATCCTCCGACTCTTAATATATATGCTAATATGGGAATCCCTATGAGTACCCAGCAAACATTGTTTTAGTGGATTTGCAGTGAACCTATATAGGCATTTTTGGCGGTTCATTGAAGTTTTATGGTTTTTGGCGGTTCATTTTAATGGTGGCTAGTTGTCGGCTAGACACTTTTGGCGGCTGCCACTAATGAACCACTAAGTAAACGATGTGCAAAACTGCAGCGGTCCGCTCAAAATGCATATAAGTCCACTGAAATTCCGCATGTAGCATGTTTGCTGGGGCAGCACGCGCTACGTAAATGGAAATCACTGTACAGTATTTCCTACTTACTAGGTACTGAACACTTAACTCAGATATCGTGTACTACCAACCAAAAAAAAGCGTTTTAAAAACAAATTTCTTTTTTTTGTTTACTCTTATTTAATAATTTTTTAAAAGTTATTAGTTATCATTATTATTATTATTATTATTATTATTATTATTATTATTATTATTATTATTATTATTATTATTATTATCATTAATTTTGTAACATGGATTAGGATACTAGATAAATTAATTCGTAACGTCTTTTTACTATTTGTAACCGCAATGTGGGTATAAAATTTTTTTAATAAAAGATATTACAGAAGACTAACCTACACAATAACAATTTTAATACTTGTTAGTGTAAGGAAAAGTAAGACACTATAATACAGTTGGGGCATCATAAATCACAACACATTATATGCACCATAATACATTGCGAAGACACCCTAAGATTTATGAAAATCACTTACAATAAAACAGCTTTAAAAGCTACTTGAGCTAATTTTTAAAGTCTTTAGATTGGATTAAGCTTTCAAAGGGTAGAAATTTGTGTTTTTTTTTATAGCAAAATATTCTCGAACATCTTTATTCATATTAGGCCACCAATATCCTGAATCAATCAATTTCCATATTGTTTTGTCCCGACCTAAATGTCCACCAATGTAATGTAACATGCTAATAATAATTACAAAGGTATCAATTTGTTTTTCAAAATTTGCTTTAGAATCAACATTTTTCCTTCCTTTTAAGAATTCTGGAAAAACTCCGGATAATAAATGCTTCTTAGTAATTTGGTTCTTTAATTTTTTTTTAATTATTTTTGCGCCTCTGTTAAACCTCTGTTAATTTTTATAATATATAGTTTGCATTATATTTATTCTTGCGCCATAAACCTCTATTAATTTAAACTGAAAATTATTAAATAATGAAAAAAATTTTTGTTATTTATCTTTAAAATATTATAAAATAAATTTTTAAAATGTAACAAAAAATCTTTACAACGATCAGTTATAGTATCGGTTATAACAAAAAGTTATAGTATCGGTTATAACAAAAAGTCTTAATTTGATCTAACAATGTACACAAAATAAAAATGTGATAAATATTTAACTTTTGAAGTTTTATTTTGAAATATTGTCTAAATTTAAATTATACGACTATTTTTGTTAAACTTATATTATACGACTAGTAAACAAATTTAATTTGCCTCCTTTTAGGCATGACTCGTTTTATTTTTAAAAAAAAATTTAAAATTTTCGGTACCTAAGCACAATGTTCAATACCTAGATAGAAATCACTGTCAAGTGATCCGTACCGGTTAAGTACTTTGTACCTCTTACACTGGCTTCAAACCACAGGCCGCATCTGACACAGGCCACAGGCCACATCTGACACAGGCCACAGGCCACATCTGACACAGGATACAGGCCACATCTGACACAAGCCACAGGCCACATCTGAAGCAAGAACACTAACCACTACGCTAAGGCTGCTGCTAACTTTTGATCTTTTCAGCAATTAGTCTTTGTTCTGCATGTTTTTTAGTGACCAAGTGGCAAAAGCTAGATTGCATTGCGAAAACTAGGTAATTTACCCTTTAGTTTTTCGGTATTTAATTTAATAAAGTTTGTATCACAGATATTGTCGATGTTGATAAGATTCTGAAGACCAGATAATCTTGAGCTTTTTAAAATTGCTATGCTGTGCACATATTTGTTTGTTTTAAATCCGCTGAGAACAAAGAAAACGAATAAGAAAGTAACTTTTCTTTTAAAAGTATCAATATAGCGATACTTTTTTTTTTATTTACATTTTTGGTTTCAAAATAAGTGGAAAATAAACTATTTTAAATTATTATAAATTATTTATTTGTTTCAAAAAATACTTTTCAGAAAAAAAAAAAGTTTAGACTAATTTACATTGTTAAGGATATTGAAATTGATTTAGTTTACCCTAAAGTATAAGTAAATTGATTTGAAGGTTTTGTTTTAAGAAATTGTATTAAATAAAAACTATCAAACTATGACATCATTTAAACAAATATTTTATTTACAGACATAATGAAACTGTCACATTTATTTACAAACCTGTTTTGCTTAAGTGTTATAAAAAACAGTGCTGCGTAAGTTATATAAACCGTAACATTTAACAGTATAGAAAAAGTGTTATCCAAAAATATATAATAAAAAAAAAAATGTCGAATGAAAGCGATGAAGAATTTTTTAAATTATGGATGTCAGCGTTTCAGGAAAGCATGGAGAAAGCTCGTCAAAGAACTAGTTCATTTGAATATGAAATGCAACAACACTTGTATAAAGATTTTGCTAGTAAATACGATAAAGCGATTTCTTTAGAAAGTTATTCAGGGCCTTCAAAAATTGCAGAGAAAATAAACGATTTAGTTTTTGACAAAAACATTAAAATTCTTGATTACGGATGTGGAACTGGTTTGGTTTCTGAATATTTGATAAAATTTGGTTTTTCCGAAATCGATGGAGTTGACGCAAATCAAGAAATGCTTAATTTAGCAAAAGCTAAAGGTACCATGAATAAATTAATTTTAGGAAGAAATGACGAAGGATTAAAAAAAATTTCAAGTAATGAATACGACATTGTTTGCTCCGCTGGCACATTTTTTTTATCTGCGACGCACCCTGGTACTGAATGTTTTCGAGAAATATGTCGTACCATTAAAAGCGGTGGATACTTTATTCTTTTGACCAAGCAATCTTACTTAAGCTGCTCCTACGTTAATTGGAGTATTGTGGAGGAATTAGAAAAAGAACACGTTTTAGAAATAGTTTCAAAAGAACCATACGAAGGTTATAGAAAGCATTTTCCAAATGAACAGGATACGCAAAGTACTGGAATAATTTTCACATTTAGAGTGCTATGAATCTATATTCAAAATTTATTTAAAATTATATTTTTTTATTATAGTCTATTAATTTTTTTATAATAATTAGTCTAATAGTTTGAAAAGGTTTAAAACCCCTTATGTAATAAATATCAATCAAATAATTTAGGTAACATTATAGAAGAAAATTTGATTAACATTAACGAAGGGTATTTGGATATTATTGTATTTATTATTAATAATTGTAATATTATTTAATTATATCTAGTATAATATAAAAATAGTTTGGGATAATCTAAGCACAAGAGAAAAACTTTTTTTCCGTAAATCAATTCCATAGGCTATCTCTTCTATTTTTCCATTAAAATTTTCATAATCAATGCTTATGGCCATTTAAAAAAGTATGATTCCGCTTTAGATCACTAAATAACTATTATCATTGCCATCTTCAAGATATTTCTGAATACTAAACACACTCAAAAAGCAATAATAAATGACATGAAATGCAATATTTTTATATACTTGGAAATTTAATTACATAATTTGTCTTTTAACACATTTAAAACAACAACTATTTTGTTTAGTTAATATTAACAAATATTATATTAATATATGTGTGTGTATATATATATATATATATATATATATATATATATATATATATATATATATATATATATATATATATATATATATATATATATATATATATATATATATATATATATATATTAGGGCCATGCTAATCCTCAATTTCGAACCGAATCGGAAAAGTGATTCGAGATTCAATTTGAAAACAAAAAATGATTTGAGTTTTTTTAATCCTTTCTTATTTTGTTTTTGTTGCGGATATTTTAGATATTCAGCGCTAGGGCTCTATCAAATTAACGTTATTTATCCTTAAATACCTTCTTAATCAATCGATAAAAAGGTTAACCAGGGCAAATGATATATATAAATATATATATATATATATATATATATATATATATGTATATATATATATATATATATATATATATATATATATATATATATATATATACAACCCTTAGATGTTGTCCGAAAGTTTTTTCGATATTTTGTTGACAAAAAGTAAAAATTAAAATGCAAGACCGGAATTTTTTTTTTTTAATAATGATAGACTGCCTGCCCCAACCAAACCCTCAGTCGATGTAGCAGCACTCCCTTGCGGGTCAGGCTATTTGTCAGTCGATGTAGCAGCACTCCCTTGCGAGTCAGGCTATTTGTCAGTCGATGTAGCAGCACTCCCTTGCGAGTCAGGCTATTTGTCAGTCGATGTAGCAGCACTCCCTTGCGAGTCAGGCTATAAGATAGTCGATGTAGCAACACTCCGCGCATGATTTACAGAAAAAAAATAAAAATAAAAACATTTTATTAAAAAAAATAAAAATAAAAACATTTTATTAAAAAAAATAAAAATAGAAACTTTGTTTATATTGTTAAAAACATTCAAAATGTTATAAAAACATTCAGAATGTTTTTAAAAACATTCTGGTCAATTAAATTTGCGTTTTTGTGGTTTTTTTAAAAAACGATTAATTTGTAATTAAATTAATGGTTTTTACTTTCGTCCAACACGGAAATGTTGGACGAAAGTCAAAAGTAATTAAAAGTGACGTATGTGTTGGCGTAAGAATCACTTTTTTCCTTCCGCTCTTCCTAAAGCCAACCAACTATAGAACTATATATATATATATATATATATATATATATATATATATATATATATATATATATATATATATATATATATATATATATATATATATATATATATATATATATATATATATATATTGTCTATATAAGACAATATCTCTATATAAGATAAATAAATTTACCGTTTTGTTCGAAGTCTCGAATCATCTGCATCACTCTGTAGATCTGATGTAATTGTAGCTTTACCAAATTCGGATCTGGCTTTTGCATACAAATCTGTGAGAAAAAATGTGGTAAATTTAAAACAAGTAGTTGATTTTGAATACGCCTGCTGACATATTAATCATTTTTCCTATTAAACTCAGAAAAAGAAAATAAAGATATCTAGAAACATAAAACAAGTAAAGTAATTATAAAGTAAACATAAAGCATTTAATATTTATGTAATTCCGGAAAGTTCTAGAACATTTAATGACGTTAGAGATTTAATAGCTTTAATAGTTTTTACCAATAATAATTGTAAATATGTTTTTGCGGTGATTTATGACGGTGTTTTGAAGGATATTTTAGGAAAAGCATAGAGTATATATAATGAGGAAAAATTTGTAAAGAGGAGAGTTTTAGTAAGGAGAAAAGATTATCGTTTATTGATTTAATTTATCTGTTTATTGATTTGTTGATTACGAGAAAAAACTACAAGCTAACCGGGCATGGAACCAAGTATGAGATTATTTGATATGTTTGAAACGTATGATGGCACTTCGGATGCTGCTGTTTGGATTCAACGAACGAAAGTGATTGCTGAAATTCAGAACTTAAAGCTTGAACTACTTTTACCGATTCTTCTCAGAGAAGCTGCTTATGCAGTGTACGATGCTTTAACCGAACTACAGGATTGGATTGATCGGAAGTGGCTGTTAGAGTATGACGAAAATGAATTGGGGCCGCCCAAAGGGCAGATTCCTTTAATGGCTGTCATTCAGAGAAACAAAGACCACAAAATCCGACCTGTTCTGGACTGGAGAGAAGCTAACGATTTCATTGAGACATACACGAGAGATGCAGATGTGTGTGTCGAAAAGCTTAGAGAATGGAGAAGAATGGGTAACAAACCAGCAATTATTGATTTACGCAAGGCTTATCTTCAACTAAAAACTGATAAATCTCTTTGGCCCTTCCAAACAGTGGTGTTTCGAAATAAAAGGTATTGTTTGACACGACTTGGTTTCGGATTGAACGTTGCGCCAATGATCATGAAATCCGTTGTGAGTGCCGTCATTGATCAAGACGAATTAGTGAAGAGTGGAATGTCCGCTTATGTTGACGACATTTTCGTAGACGAAAGTGTGGTGAGTCTTGATTATGTCAAGAGGCATTTTTTAAAATATCGTTTAGAAAGTAAAGAAGGTGAGCAGATTGGTAATGATGGAGTTCGTGTGTTAGGATTGTGTGTGCGCAAGGTGGGTAACAAACTGATGTGGTCCAGAGGGAATCGAGTTGATGCTATCTCGCAAAAGTTAACCAGGAGAGTTGTGTTTTCAATCTGTGGACAGTTGGTAGGACATTTACCCGTGTGTGTGGTTGGCTGCAAGTGATTTGTAGTCTCTTGAAGAGGAAAGCTCTGTCAGTCTGACGAAGGGTTGGGACGATGAAATTTGTGATGAGAACGTTAAGTGGGTGCTTAAAGAAGTATTTGCTGAGGTGGAACGTTGCGAGCCTCCTTGTGGTGATTGGACTGTGTGTGGTGATGAGGGAAAAGTGTGGGTTGATGCCAGTTCTTTAGCGATGGGTGCTCTTATTCAAGTTGGGGAAACTACTGTGGAGGATGCAACATGGCTGCGAAAAGAAACGTCTGATATTCATATAAACATGGCAGAATTAGACGCTGTGATACGTGGAATGAATATGGCTCTGATGTGGAAGCTGAAGAAAGTGACTGTTTTTACCGATTCCGTGACAGTATTCCACTGGGTTTCTGACGCCCTTACAGGAAAATCAAGGTTGAGATCAAAAGCGACGGGTGAAATGCTGATTCGAAGAAGACTGAGCGTGTTGCAACAGCTAATTGAAGAATACAATGTTAGCGTTGAGGTAAAACTCATTCCTTTTAAAGATAATTTGGCTGACGCATTAACAAGAGTTCGCAGCAGATGGCTCAACAAACTGACTGTGCCAGAGTGTCGGAATAGTTGTATGGGAATCGTAGCTACGAAGGCTAAATCTATTTCCGATATACACCAAAGAACTGGACATTTCGGAGTGAGTCGAACGTTAAACTTTGTTCGTAAAGCAATTCCGACTGCTACTGAAAATGATGTTCGAAATGTGATAAAAAGTTGCGAACCATGTCAGTCAATAGATCCAGCGCCAATACGGTGGGAAAAAGGGAAATTGGATGTTAAAGGAAACTGGGAGAGATTGGCCATAGACATCACGCATTATGGCACTGACAAGTTTTTGAGATTGCGGACCTTCAAAATACGCGTTGTGGCGACAATTATCAAGCTCATACGGAAGTCTTACCATAGTCCGAATACTCCGTCTTATTTTTTGTGAACGTGGAGCACCGTCTGAAATATTGACTGACAATGAGCCGACATTTAAAACTAAAGAGATAAGGAGTTTCCTTGATAGTTGGGGAGTACAAATTAGATTTAGAGCGGCTTATTATCCTGAAGGAAATGGAATTGTAGAAAGAAACCACCGTACGATCAAGAGAATAGCAGAACGATCGAAAATGTCGATACCGGAAGCACTATATTGGTACAATGTCTCAGCCCACAAAAATGGTGCAAGTCCGATGGACAAAATATACAGTTATACCATTGGTGTGAAAGGATTGGGAAAAGAGAATCTTCCTGCGCAAAATTTCACGAACAAAAGGTTTCGAATCGGCGATAAAGTCTAGCTGAAACCACCAAATGCGAGGTGCTATACAAAGTGGCAACCAGCTACGATAACTCGGAATGCGTCGAAACAAATCGTAGAAGTGAACGGCATTCCGCGTGATGTGAAACACGTTAGACCTCGAAATGATACTCAGTCCTGCATTATCCCTGATGTGGAAATAGAGATGAATACTGAAACTGGTCTAGAGAACGCTAAAAGTCAAGGGGAGCAAGTTAAAGATGTATTAGAGACGAACGAGGAAAATGTCGAAGCTGAAGATAGACCCCAAGAAATCGACATGCTTTTGCGACGGAGTGGTCGGGAACGGCGCATGCCTTCGAAATACTTTGATTGCTATTTGGATGATCCGTAAGGATCAAGGAGGAGTGTAATTCCGGAAAGTTCTAAAACATTTAATGACGTTAGAGATTTAATAGCTTTAATAGTTTTTACCAATAATAATTGTAAATATGTTTTTGCGGTGATTTATGACGGTGTTTTGAAGGATATTTTAGGAAAAGCATAGAGTATATATATTGAGGAAAAATTTGTAAAGAGGAGAGTTTTAGTTAGGAGAAAAGATTATCGTTTATTGATTTAATTTATCTGTTTATTGATTTGTTGATTACGAGAAAAAACTACAATTTAGGAAAGCAATATATTAATAAGCCAGTAATATACATTAGACATTTGTGCACAATACCCATTTAAGTTTGCATGCATTTATTAAAATATAAATGTAAATGATAAACACTTGCCTTTTGTCCCTAAAATTCGACAAGAATGTTTAGACCATTTTTCAGTTGGTATTTCACAATTTATTGCTGCTTTGTTTTTTCTATCTTGACTGGTATATAAAGGCCAATAACACAACTCTCTGTTAATCAGCCAAGCTGCAGGCACAACTGCAACAGCATCATCCTCCTCCAGGAAGGCAACTTCTATAGCATACTTCTCCAGAGCCATCCTGAAAGTGAATAACATTATAAAGTCACATTAGCATAAATTCTCACAGTTTTGTAGTAAAATAATTTTAAAAATTCAATTTACACTTTTCCAACATATATATATATATATATATATATATATATATATATATATATATATATATATATATATATATATATATATATATATATATATATATATATTAAACCTAAAAATAGTATTACATATACTAATAATTTAAAAACAATATTACATGCAATAATTTATTTAAAAATAGTATTATTTGCACTAATGAATAATCTAAAAACAAAGTTCAACATTGTACAGTTTTAAATATTTATTTCAATTGAATTATTTTGTTAAAAAGTTTACTTTAACAAATTGACTTTGAAAATGCACAAAGTACAGTTAATATTCACAATGCAACTATAGGAAATACTATATTCGATTGAAAAAATTTTCATGGAGCAAATGTTAAAATTGCATCATGGGAATGACAGTATATTCATTATCAATAGGTAAGCAAACATATTTTCTTTTTATTTCCATTGGGGAACAGCATAGCAATTCGTTTTCTAAACGCGAAACTTTAAAAATGTCCACCTTCATAGAACTGCATGGGTATGTAAATAAATTGTCAAGTTTTACAAACTGTTTATACAAAATAAAGGACTGCTCAGCCGTATTTCACAATATTCTGCACAATAACTACTTTGCCATTGTTCAAGCTAAAACAATTATCTCCATCTGCGACTTTTATGCACCAATGTTTGGTAAACAATTCCCTGTACTGAGCACATACTTTCAACGATTTGACAACTGGTCCATTATAATGCTTTTTCTTGAAGTATGTACTATTATGTTTACTTTTGTTTTGTTTTTTTAGTTCAATAACTCTATTCTCACCAAGTCTTCGAACTATTTGCTGCAAAGGCAAGTGAGGCTGTCGCACAAGTTTCTTTAATTGCAAAAAATAGTTCTCAAATGGAAATGATGAAATATTGTCCAGAGGACCAAATGCTCTGGCATCATTTGACAAATGTACTAGCCCATGCATATTATATGTAATTATTTCTTTACCATATAGCTCAGAGACGTGTTCTACAAATAGCAATAACAAACTATGCGCATACGAAGCATATTTCTTGCATAGAAATTTACTTAGCAAGATGCTCATTGCGACAGATAAAAGCATAAAGTTATTATAGAGTGGAGGTGAAAGAATCCCATCAAAGCAAACCATGCCTGTATAAAGCAACAGTTGCCTAAATTCTGTCGCTTTCCAACGTTCAAATTCGTGAAATGATCGTGGCTTACGTGCGAATTTCTAGGGAATGTAAGATCTCATGTCAACCAATTTTTCTGATAGTTCTTTGACCATACGTGGGCCAAGTCTGGTGGCTAAAGGTCGTTTGAGCCACATAAAAACCATTTTCCTCATTACGCCAAGGCAAACTAAATGCATGTAGTCTGCAGGTGCCTGTGATATCATGCCTAACAATGGGATAGCCACAAGTGGGCTTTCTCCAAGATGATGTTTCTGATCTTTCATTTCTAGAAATGACGAATCTGTTCTAATAGCTGCTGCTGTTTCCGGAAATGTTACACGCCCAGTATAAACACCACGTTGTTCACATTTAACGCATCCATGATATGCACTATGACCCTTAATACATTTGATAGAAGCACGCGCTGGGGTGTCACAAACCAGAGCAGAAATTTTTATTTTGTAACTCACATTGTTAAATGTGATTCCTGTTTCCTGAAGCTTTTTGATTTCCTTAACAAAGTCTTTCAAAAATGCATTGAAATCCGTTGGCTTGCTCTTTCCACAGTATAATGCAACTGTAAACGGCTCCTTATTTGTTTGAATCATACCATCAAAATGTTCCATCAAACACATAATTGGCCACAACTGTATATTTGAACTTTTAAATAATGGCAATCCATCAATGTTAAATTGTAATGTAATTACTTGATTCACTGTAATATAGTTAGCAACTAACTGGGACAATCTATTAACAACCCCTTGCTTTATCCCAAAATAACAATATGAACTGTCACGTACATCTTTCTTGTTGATTTCAGATTGCATAACTGTTTTGGGACTTTTTGGCAAATCAGGAAAATATTTTCTTAAAATGGTCAGCAAAGCAGCTAACACAGTAAGTGTAATATTAAAAGAACATGACCATGATGCCAAATCTATTACAAGTTCTTCCATCCTACTGAACTGAGAGCTTTCGTCAGAATCAGAATCATTCAAAATTGCATTTTCAAGTTCACCATTTTCATCAGGATTATGCAAAGATGATGCAAAATTAGTTTCTGATGTCTCACTGCAATTGTTGAATAAAGGGTTGAGTGAAGGAGTTTGGCAACTGATTTCAGTACAACTGATTGAAATGTTTCAGACAATTGAGGTGATAAACTTGCCATAGCCCATTCCTCTCTATTATCAATATTACGCATTTCAGTGTCAATTATTTCAGTTAAAATATGTTGCACTTTGCCTAGAATCTTTCTTCGCTTTGTCCAGTAACTCATTGCTATAACTATCAAAAAGTAGCATAATTTTCAGCAAGAAGCAAACAAAAGTAAAACACAAAAATATTTGTTTACTGTAATGGTTTATCTTTAGATTAGTTGCTTGAATAATTTGTCACTAATTTGAATCCAAAAGGTTTTATTCACCAGTCACTAACACAAGGACAACGAAATCAATCAACCACTAAAAATTTACATGAAAAATAAATTTCTTTGTGTGTGCAACTATTATATATAATAGTTTTACTATGTATATGCAAACACAAATGGGCACACACACACGTGTATATATATGTGTATATATATATATATATATATATATATATATATATATTATATATATATATATATATATACATATATTATATATATATATATATATTATATTTAAATATATATTATATATAAATATATATATATATATGTATATTTTTTAATATATATATATATATATATATATATATATATATATATATATATATATATATATATATATATATATATATATATATATACTTTTGATACTTTTGCATTGTACAGATTACTGCCCTGTATATTATATTGTAATTATATCAGTAAATTACTGAATAATTGAAGATATTGTCAAAAATTAATTATGGCATATGGTTTTGCTTATATAGACATAACGTACGCATGTGTAAAACAAAGGCTTCATAGGGAAGCAAAATGTACATACTGGTGTACCTTTGAAGGACCAGCTGCGGCTTAACAGCGCAGGTTCGCCTATTTAGGGCCTATGTATTATGGGCCCTGGCGTGCCGGACTTAGTGAAGTGTTGGACCTTCAATGGTTCGCCACAACTGGCCAGCCAGCAACGGACCGAACGAATGTTGCTGGTTGGGTATAAAGTATTAAATACGAAAAGTTATCGTCACCAACTAAGTGCTTTATCTTTTCTTTCGAAATTTACAAGACATATTTGCTCTTTGTGAGATTTATTTAAATTCGGTTTTTTCATCTTTGGGAAAGAATGCATTCTTTTCAATTTTATTTCTAGCCAAATTAATCAAGCACTTTCTTTTTATAGTCTACTAATATTTCATTATTGGTGACTTTAATGTTCATCAGATTAAATAGCTCAACTTTTGTAACACTAAATGCTGGCAATTTTCTCAACCTCTAACCTAGCTAGCTCAGCGTCTTGCTTAATAGACAACCCAAATCACATAACTTTGCTTTGTATATTGTGTCTATTCTTTAACCCTTGTTTATTTTTAATTTTTCCTCATTTTCTTTTAGGTGGTTAAGAGTTTTTATAAAATCTTGCAATTTCATAAAAACTTTTAACTTGTACTTTTTTTTTATTTTTCACTACAATTCCAACTAGCACACAAACGTTGATAAAACGTTAGAACAATGTTGCACTAGCCCAACATCGACCGCAAACGTTTTCTTAATATCATTTTGGTTACAAATGCGACGTCGCACAGTGGAAAATAATACTACAAAAACATACCATAAATGTTTTTTGCTCAAATTTCAATGTCACTGCAGAAATTATATTTTAATTTTTTTTAATAGTTTAATACTTAATCTTTACTATAATGTAGAGATTTCAGCAAATTTTATGTAAAAAGATAATTTTTGAAGCCCAACTCTTTGATATTTTTGTAAATCTTCAATTGAAACTCATTTGCTTCATCACTTTAAAAGTTATTTTCTATAAAACTTTTTATGAATAAGTATAAAGCCAATACAATTTTGAAAGTATCATGTTATGGTGATTTTAGAACAAATTCATATTTTTAATTATATGATTTTGTTTACTAATAATCAATTAAACTACAAAATAAGCTAGAAAATAAAAAATGTTAAAGTTTACCAATATTTTTAGTAGTCACCCACGCTTCCTCGCGCTTTATTTTTGTAATTGATTTGTAGCTTAGATGTCTATAAAATTGGTTTATTAAAAATCAGGTGCGGATACGTGCGGTTTCTAAAATTATAGATAAAAAAGCGTTAAAAGTCAGAAAACAGAATACCGTTTTTTATCGTGGTTACAGACTATATCTGTTTATAACAATAGTTTTGCGTAAGTTATTTTGTCTATTTTTTATTTAGAATTGATTTTGATGGATATGCATTCTATAATTGGTTGTTGTAGATAAATTTAAAATCCAAATATACTCTTTACGGCCATCTATATTTAACAAATGTTGTAATGGAATACTAGTGAAACATGAACTTTTTTTAACAATGATAGATAGAAAAGTGGCTCAAGTATTAACGGATACGCCTTCTGCGTCTACATGTACAATAGGTGGAGCTACACGATAAATGAACGATTTGACTAAAGTGTCTGCTAGGCTCGAAAATGAAAGTTCGTATTTATACGGACTGTCCACACTACATGCCTGGATTCGGTGTATGGAAAAATACTACATATTTTCTACAACATGTCTTTCCAAACATGGTCAGCTAAAAGTAAAGAAAAAATGACAAAAGAAAAAAAAAAGACCTTGGTTAAGAAATATTTCCGTGAGCTAGGGTTAACCGTCAACAAACCGAAACAAGTGTGTGGTTATACCAATGATGGTAATACTGCTAGGAAATTTTTTTTACAATGCTGCTCTTCTTAAATCACTGGAGTAAATAAAAATTTGATTAAGCAACTTTACATAATCCTACAAGCTCTCTCCTTGGGTGTTATGATAAATGCTAAAAGTTTTGATACATATGCTACAGAAACTGCCCGCATTTATGCGAGTAATATATACCTTAAACTATATGCGAGTAATTATACCTCAAACTATATGCCGTCTTCAGTACACAAAATTTTACTTCAAGGAGAAAATATCATAAAACAGTACTCCTATCAGTCAACTTTCAGAAGACGCGCAAAAAAAAAAGGAAAATGTTTTTTAAAAAGTTCAAAAAGTGTTTGTTTTTAGTCTAGAGTTTAGCCAAAAGCTTCAATAAATGTTTTTTATATATTTTTTAATATGAATACATTTTCCAATTAAATAAGCATTTTATGTATTTTTTGCTGTTTCTAATACTTTTAAAGTTTTTTCATATAATTAAAAAGAACATGTTTATTTAAAAATAAAATAAAAAATGAAAATTTTGAATTTTTTGATTTTTATTTACAAATTTTATATTTAAATTTTTTTTAATAAAATATATTTCTTTAGAAGCGTCATATACTACTTTACATTTATGCAATATTTCAACACTTAATCTTTAGTAACAAAAAAGTTATTGATTTTTGATTCAAAACAGACTTTTATTTTCTACTGTACGTCGCCGACAACCAAAAAACAATGTTGGGCTAATGTTGTATATAAGTCGGCATTGCGTAATACTTTAAGTTAGCACAACGTTGTATTTTAAGTTGGTTTAACGTTATATTTTACGTTGGCACAACATTATATTTAACCATATCCGGAATTAAAAATATTTGTTTTATATTTTGGCATATACATATATATATATATATACCAGGTCTATAAGTATGAAATGAGCGTTTTTTTTTTCAAAATAAAACACTATTTCCTAATGGAAAAGTAAAAAATATTTTATTCAAAGTATTTGCCATCGCTTTCTACACATTTTGACCACCTTTCTGGCAATTTGTGGATACCACGCCAATAAAACTGATCGTTATTTGAGGCAAACCATTCGGAGACCCATTTTTTGACTTCTTTGTAGGAATTGAACTGTTGCTCATTCAATGCGTATCCTATCGATGAAAACAAATGGTAGTCGGAAGGAGCCAAGTCTGGTGAATACGACGGGTGAGGTAACTCTTCCCAGCAAGTCTTCCTTCAAGCAACTCTTCCCAGCAAGTGATGTATACGTTTCCTTCCCTTCCTACAAGCAACTCTTCGCAGCAAGTGATGTTATCGTTTCCTGGACCGCTTTTGTTGTATAACTCGGAGCATTATCATGCAATAAAATTACCTTTCCGTGTCTTCTGGCTTATTCTGGTCGTTTTTCGATCAATGCATGGTTCAAATTGATCATTTGTGGTTGGTAGCTATGCGTATCAACAGTTTCGCCAGGTTTTAGAAGTTCATGATACACCACTCCCTTCTGGTCCCACCAAACACAGAGCATTGTCTTTTTTCCGAACCGATCAGGCTTTGCAGTCGATGTTGATGCTTCTCCTGGATTTACCCATGGTCTTTTGCGTTTGGGATTCTTAAAATAAATCCATTTTTTATCACCAATTACAATTCGATGCAATACTGACTTCCTTTCGTGTCGTTACAGCAACATTTCTAATGTGGTTTTTTGCTTTTCCATCTGCCTGTCATTCAACTCATGTGGCACCCATTTCCCGCACTTTTGGATCTTTCCCATAGCTTTTAAACGGTCAGAAATTGCTGATTGAAACACTTAACATTTCTGCCATTTGTTTTTGACTTAAAGTGTCATCTTCATCTAGTATTGCTTGCAATTCTGCGTCTTCAAACTTTTTTGGTGGTCTTCCACGTTCTTCATTTCGCACATCAAAATCATTATCTCTGAACAGTTAAAACCATCTTTTGCATCTTGCTTCCGATAGAGCATGATCGCCATAAGCTTCGACGAGCGTTCGATGCGATTCTGCAGCACTTTTATTCAAATGAAAACAAAAAATTAGTGCTTTCCGCAAATCATTATTTTCTGGTACAAAATTCGACATTTTTAACACGAATAAAAAATATGATGTTGTTTATACAATGACTTGATGTTTACTAAATATGTTTGACAGATGTCATAGCAATAAAATTGAAAAAAAATTAAGGCCCGTTCACAACAAATGTTCTCAATCGATACATTTGAAACTCGACGCTCACTTCATGCTTATTAGGGTGTGTCGTACTATGGTCAAAATTTAAAAATTCATACTTATCAGTGGCATTTTTAAGAAAAGGGTGAGGTTTAACATATTAAATTCAGAACTATCAAAAAATTTGAATTTAAATGAGTTTAAGCTACCAGGGAACTGCCTTGAAAATTGCCAAAAATTGTGAATTTTTGATATTTTCATATTTTCCGGGTTAATTTCAATATTTTAGAGTTATATCTGCTTTACAACAACCTTATCAAAAGAAATTATAGCAGAATAAGCAAAATTAGTTTAATAGTTAAACTGTTTCAGATATTTTGGTTTACAAAATATTTAAAAATAAGTATTTTTGCAAAGTTTTGTATGTAATTTAACTTATACATTTTATTTGATGAATGCTATACACAAAACTTTATTCAAAAGTATTTTGCTTTAATATTTGTTATGCAAGTTACATATATATATATATATATATATATATATATATATATATATATATATATATATATATATATATATATATATATATATATATATATATATATATATATTTATACCTTTCTAATTTTAAAAATTACTAAATAAAAAATAATATTAAAATTAAAATGGCTACTGGAACAAGATGGAAAAATGGTTCTTGTGTACGTCAATATTTGGGATCTGGAAAAGAGTTGCCAACAGCTGAACTGCCAACAATGAGAGATTTCCTAAGATATGATATTTTTTTAAGAGAAACAAGCAAACTAAACAGAAGAAACTATAGTAATTCTGAGTTGATCCAGGATATTTATAAAAAACTTTTAGAAAAATGGCAAACGGCCAGTGTTTTTTTTGTGCCTCCCGTAATTTGTTTAAAACATAATTTGGTAACAAGACTTAAAGACGCATGGAACAAAGCTAGTCTAATTTCTCAAAACAAAGCAAGTAAAGTTATAAAACAAAAGTTTAATTTCGTTATTGACAAACTAATTGACTTGGTGGAGTGTAACTGTAAAATAGTTCTTTGTTCTGGGCAATGCTGTCCTCCTGACTGTAAATTTGGTGCCCACATTACCTGCATCTGTCCTAGGGAGAGAAAAATACCAATTATTGAACTGGTTTATATAAAAGGTATTAGTGAATATACGACAATCATTATAAAAGTGTTAATAAAGCTGAAAATCAAATTTAATAATATTTTACTGATCTCTTTGATTATTTTAAAAAGAAAATTTTATTTTTATTTGTCTAGTTGTAATAAAATGTTGCTACCTTTTTTTTAGCCCAACGAGAAAAGATTGGATCTTTTAGTTTATATCAACTTGGACCTGCTGATTTGATGGAGTCCAAAAGGTTCAAAAAAGTACAAAGTTGCAAACGAAGAAGAGAAGAAGAAAAAAAAACGAGAGAAAAAAAACACACGACACAAGAAGAAAATAATACTCAAAATGAACAAGATAACGAACATGATAATTATAAAGAATTTGAATCTGATGAAAATGAGATTTTTTCTATTCAAAAGCCTTGTACAAAATATTTAAAAAAATCTAGAAATTATGAAGATATCTTTAATATTGCATTGGCCAGTATTCGATATGGTGTTGGTTCAAGAGCAACTGCAGTCATTGCTACTGCAGCATGGGTAGATGGAGGACTTGTATCCCAAAGTGTCACTAGATTAATAATAGATCACAGTAAAGTTCGGAGAGCTAGAGATAAAGTAATGAATGAAGTTGCTATTTAGTTTGATGATTATTGCAATAAAGAGATTATTGACTGGATATTTTTTGATGGACGAAAAGATCTTACTAAAGTGTTTTTAACTTTAGATGGATCAGACAGACATTATCTGGCAAAAGTTAAAGAAGAACATTACACTATTTGTTCTGGTGATGGTAAGTATTTATTTCATTTCACTCCAGCAAAGAAGCAAAAAAGAACCACGCTGAAATTATAGCAGATAAGATTATTGAGTATACTGCAATGAGGAACATTAATGTATACTTAAAAGCATTTGGTGGAGATTCTACCAATGTAAACACTGGTTGTGAGGGAGAAATAATGCATTTTATGGAGCTGAAATTAGGGCGAAAGTTAAATTGGATTGTATGTGCTCTACATACTAATGAATTATCACTCAAACGCCTAATTAAATTGTTAGATGGAGAATCTAAAAGCGGTAAAAAATGAAGTGGACCCATTGGACGCTTACTTGATGAAGCAACCAATCTTGAAATTAACCTTTTTTTTAGTAAAATTGAAACTGGTGAGCCTCTGATTAACTTAAGTAATGATGTGGTTAAAGAACTTTCTACATATCTGTATTACGGCTATTAAATAGTTAATGCTATACGCAGTGGTCATGTTCCTCAGCAACTAGGACTTCTTGAAATTGGCTCTGTTAACATGACCAGATGGCTAACAACAGCCAATAGAATATGCAGAATTTGGGTATTTCATCATGGTCTTCAAGACGATGCAGCTCAAAAACTTCTTAAACTAGTTGAGTTCATTGTAGGAGTGTGCTTTCCTGTCCGGTTTAACATCAAAGTTAAACACAGTTGGACAGAAAGACCAAAACATGTTCTTTACCAGCTTAAGTTGCTTCAACACCAGTCACTCGATATTCAGAATATTGTTATTCCAACTATTAAGCGATCTGCTTGGTATGCCTTCTCTGAATCTATTCTTCAAACTATGCTTTGTTCTAAAAATAAAGAGGAGAGAAGTTTCAGTGTACTCAAAATTCTAGAAATAAGAGGAGAAGGTGATGAAAATGAACAACTAGGAGATCTATCTGTTAGATCAAGAAGGACACCAGATATCAATACTAAGGCAATTTGTCTCAAGGATCTTATTGATTGGAATGAAGCTTTTGAACCACCTTTGACTTGTTGCATGACAACTAAAGACATCAAAAAGTATTTACTTAAACCAATGATTGTACCAAACTAGTGTTGCCACACTCAAGCTGTCGAAAGATGTGTAAAAAAAGTTACCCAGGCATGCGAAAATATTTTTACAGAATCTATCTAAACAAAACCTTATTGGCTTGATAATGTTTAAGAATTAATCTTTATTGTACTTTATTTTAATAAATGCCAGTAAATGTTGTGTGGATCTATATAAAAGTTTTATTTGTAGTTCCAAAACAACCTAATTTTACAGTTTCAGTGGTAGGCAGTGGGAGGGGCAAACCCCTCTATTTGTTTTTATAAAAATATTTTTTTTTTAAAAAAAAAAAAAAAGAGATGACGTTTTTTAATAATTCTATTTTCTAAGTTTTAACCTCCCCCTCCCCCCTTCCCCCGGGCTTTTGGTGAAATAGTCTCACTGACTCCCTGGTAGCTAAAAGTTTTTTTTTTTTTTTTTTTTAACGGTTCTGAACTTTTGATATTATACCTCACCCTTTTTTAAACTATGCAAAGTAAAATTCAAAAAAAAAAAAGTATGACACACCCTAATGATTATAGACCTGGTATATATTAAATTATTCACCTTAATTATTCAAACGCATATAACTTTATATAAGGACATACACATTTCAACTACTTGGATAAATTAGGATTACTGATGGTAATTAATGCAATCTACGTTATAACATCCGATTAAAGACGTATTATCCATCTTTTATTATGTTTTGCTTGTGGTTTGATAATTCGATATATAAGAAAGAAAAAAATTTATTAGCAAAATATATTTCCATAATCAACTGAAATATTTGAATGAAAAATAATTCTTATAAATTATACAAATATACATTTATATATCTGCCTTTTCTCGATGCAACCACAACGTTGATCCGCTGTATAAAATCCAACGTTTTTCCAATGTATATGGATCAACGTTGGTTTAATGCATATGATCCAACGTTAATCAACACACATTGGATTAAATTTGCCTTATAAACATTGGATCAACGTTAATCCATATACATTAGATCAACGTTAATCCATATACATCGGATCAACGTTGATCTCTATAGATTGGATCAACGTTCGATTTAGATCGAAAAAACAAACAACCTTTACAATATTTTCACATACGTTGGACCAATGTAATTTTCCCAACTATTTTTAATCATGTCGTTATTAAGGTTTTCATTAACATAAATACAATAAAACTAATATTAGATCAACGTTGTATTTACATCGGAAAAAATAGCCGACATTCGTGATGTATTTACATACGTTAGCCCAACGTAAGTGTGCTAGCTGGGAGATTAAGACCAGCTGTATTTTTTAGCCTAATTTTTTGTGATAGTTATTAGGCTGATGACTTTTATCGCTCTGTTGAAAAATTACACTTCCTCTGTTTCAATTAAGTAAGAAAGCTTTATTAGTTCTCATTAATTTTAAATCAATCCACAGTTTTAGAGCTATTTTAAATTGTAACCTTTCACATTATCTTTTTATATATAGTCTGTTAATTATTCTCCAATGACTAAACCTTGTATTTTTTCTTAAAATTTAGAGCAATTTTAGTCAAACACTCCAGAGCAATACATTGCTTCGGAATGTTTGTCATATATAACACCACGAATTGTTCAAATAAGTAAATATATTTTGTAAATATCATTAATTAGTCGATTTCTTGAACTGACTTTTGTCCACCTAGCTTGTATAAAGTGATTCACTTTATGTCGGCGGGGTTGCAAGAGACACCAAGACGAAATTACTAGAGCTAAAAGCACCGCCTTTACTGGAAGGTCTGAAACGTTGTTCGAGGTCATTTGAAACGTTGTTCTAGGTCTAAAGGATAGGATTGGATTTAGATTTTTTACTCCAAACACTGCGGGGCATGGGGCTACAACGCTCCCCATCTTTCATCCAGCATTGCAAGAGACTAATTATTTAGATGTCATTAAGCTAGCTGGAACTAAAGACGGCTTTACTTAGTGTGATATTTTTTTTGGTATGATTAGTAGTAGTATCTTGGGTTTTTTTAACAAAATGCGTTCTTAAAGTTATTTTGGTTGTTCTTTTTTAAACAAACAAAGAGTTGTGCTATTTTAGTCTTAGCGTTTCCATTTTTATTTTAATACGTTCCCATTTTTTTTTATTTTGTATATTTTATATTTTGGTTTCAATCTCTATATGTTATTGACAAACTTAATAGTGTTAGTAGTAGTAGTAGTAGTAGTAGTAGTAGTAGTAGTAGTAGTAGTAGTAGTAGTAGTAGTAGTAGTAGTAGTAGTGCCCCTTCGAGCGTGTTTGACACGGAACCCTTGGCGGCCATTGCTACCAAGGTAGTGGAGAGAAAGAGTCGTAGAATAATTTGTTATATGCAAACGTGAGCGAAAGTGTATGAAAGTATCTAAGTAAACTTCAAATTAAATAAAAACATATTGAAACATTTATCAAGTTTTATAGTTTGATTTTCCCTTGAAAATTGCATTGCGTCAAGCTCTCCTTGATCTATAACATTTATTTCCGTTAAAAAAATTATTTTATAGTTTAAAAATTTTTTGATTTCACAGCGTGGCCGAGTGGAAAGCGCGCCGAGCCTCTGAACAAGTAAGCCGTAGTTCGAGTCTCCTACCACTGGTGACTTTTTTTTTTAATTTTTTGCGATTATATTAAAATACAAAATACTTTTGAAGTTTTATAGGGAATTATATACAGACATATATAACGATATTATACACTTTAACCAACGAAAAGATTTTTAAAATGCTGAAATTTCTAAAAACATTACAACACCGGGAGAAAAAATTTGTTGCGTTTGTGTCATGATTGAGATGTTTTTAATGTGCTCAGGTAATTAGTCCTAATAAGCTGCGGATGGTCTGAAAAAAGTTGTCAGAAACTCATTAAAGAAAAAACTTAATAAGACAGTCCTGCTACTCCAGAAGGTGCTGCTGTGGAGGCAAAAAAAAAAACAAAAAAGAAAAAACCCGTAGCAAGGCCTTTTTTGCTACATTAACTTTTTTACTCTAAACATATGCTGCAGTTGTTTTTCAAAACGCCTTAAAATGGTTATTACGTATTTTGAGAAAAACGCAATTTAAAAAAAAATTATTAGGAGAAACTCTTTTTAAAACGTTTTTTGAAACAAAGTTGAAATAGATTTTTTTTGCCTTAAGGCGTTTTAAAAAGCGGCTGCAGTATGAAAGATACAACGAATATATTGAAATGAGATAATTTGACGCAAAATTTAAAAGCTGTTAACAAAAGCCACTTGACCAAAAAAATTAAAATTGCAGTTCAGTACACTTGAAAATTTTAGGTATAGTGTTTGTTGTTTGAAAAGAAACATATAAATCATTATTTAATTTTAATATTAACAGATTTTTTTTTCAACTTTGTTGCGCTTAACCATCCATATAAATAATATTTATATAAAAACAAGTATGTTATTTGTTTATATATATTGTTTATAAAGAGTAAAAAATCCACTAATATAATGTTTTATTCAGGATCGTAGGTAATATAAGTAAACTTTTCTAATAATTACAAGTCTTTTTTGCTCAAGCTGTTTTGTTTTGATTTTTTGTAGGTATATTATTATATTAAAAAAATTGACAAGATTGACAAAACAAACTTTTTTTTTATGACTTATGACCATTTTTATAGCGTTACGTACAAACGCCTGTAAGTGTAAACGACTTAAACGTATGTTGAGTTTGCAGGCATTATATGGAATAATCGCGTATAATATATCTATAAAATGAGAAAACTTAAAATTTTATTTTAAATTTTAGAAATCTTTTTTGTTTTATTATTATTTTTTCGCTATAAATATATAAGCAAAATTAAAAAGATTTCAAAATTTATTACGCTAAGAAGAGGTCTTAAAACCCCCCAAAACAATACTGAGCTATTAATAAAATGCATTTAGCAGTAAAACAAACCTAAACTTGTCTCTTATAAGCTCTACGTAAGTGGAAAAGGTGCGCATGTCAAGTTTTTTTTCAGAATAAACTATTTTACTAAAAAATATTGAAGTAAATAAGGAAGTAGAAATAAGTAAATAGAAATAATCGGTATGGAATAGATATGTAAATTGGTAAAGACCTTTACTTTACGAATCCGGAAAGCTAGGATGTGTAAGGAAAAAGTATGGAAAATAAGTATCGGTTTGGATATAGACTTACAAAACCCGTATTTTTACGGTTCCGATCTCAGCTAGTTTATTCATTATAAGCCTTAATGTTTATGCAGTTTTTTTTAAAAGGTCTGTATCTATCCGCATGTTTTTAAGTTATGCAAATGAATTTTTGAAATTCATCTGCATATCAAAAGTAAATACAAATTTCAAATGCAGAGAATTTAAAATTTGTATTTACATTTGATATTTGCTTGCGTACAGTTTGGAAATTTTATGTTAGTTCATTTAAACTTTCTATTTAACTTAGGTGTAAACCTGTACGTGTAATCTATACTTTAGGCGTAGGTAGAGATTGTTGTTGATTTTTATTAAGTTTTTATTCCGTTGATCATGATGATTATAAAGATGACAAGTCGTTTTAAATTCAATATTGCTTTTAGTTGGAAGTATTTTATATTAGAATTTTAAATTCTCTTATAATCATAATAACCTATCTCTTACATTTATCAACTTTTTTTTAGTTATAAGGATGATTGTAACTATGTTCTACGATCTGCTTGCAACTTTAAGTTATCTGGGGTGCAGAAAATTTTAATCCAGATCTAATAAACAAGGGGTTTTTAATAAAAGGAGGGGTGGGGGTGGGTGATGATCGGAATTTTTTCTTTCATGTGTAATAAAATATCAAAATACTTAAACTGAATAAATGAAATCCATTATGACAAAAGATATTAAACACAAAAGACCAAAAAACACAATGCCTAAAGCATTTTTCCTTCTAAACTATGTTTATCTCGGTCAGTTTGTGAAAACTACCAATCTGATGCCGTGTTACAATATAAGTATTTTTAATTAAAAATCTCAATTTATAAATCCAAACTAATACTTTTTACAAAACACTAGAAAACTATTTCATTCTAGTGTGGCTTGCGTTCAAATGCGCATTTCTAACAGTTGTTTTATCATAATTTCAGTAGGATCACTATTATTGTTATTAAAGTATATACTTTTTATAATCACTACTGTTATTTTCATTACTCCTACGTGTACTTTTTATATAAAATTAATTTTTTTTCGAACATTTAATACTCTATTAGTATTGAAAATCTTGAAAAAAAAAAAAAAAAAGTATAAAATAAAAAAAATTAACAATAAAATTTTTTTCAATAACTTTTTACATTGAATGCAAATCGAAACATTATTTTAAATAAATTTTATTCATGTTTTTTTGGGGGGTTTTGTGGGATATACTTTTTTACCCTTTTGTGCCAGAGGCGATTCTACGAATAAAATGAGTGGAGGAAGTAAGGAGAGAATCTTTTAAAAATACCGACTAATTTCTCTAATTAACTAGCCGTATTACGGGGATACTAATTAACTAGCCGTATTACGGGGATACTTACTAAAAGTTTTAGAAATATTTTAGAAACAATGGTTATATTCGGATAAATATATTTTCAATAAATTTAATTAGATAAAAGTTATCAATACTATTTACAACTTGTATCAGTCTGTGTGTGTGTGTGTGTGTGTGTGTGTGTGTGTGTGTGTGTGTGTGTGTGTGTGTGTGTGTGTGTGTGTGTGTGTGTGTGTAAATATATATATGTAAAAATTAATTATGTCAATAACACAAAATATCAAATTGTCCAACAATTACGAACTAATGCTATGAACTCATCGTCTGATTCAATTCCCAGGCTCACTCCTTCGTAATATGCTTCAAACAGCTTAAATGAATTATAATAAAAATTAACAATACGTTCAAAATCATTTATACTTATTTAATAACCAGACGTACCGTAAAACGGGGTGACTCAAAACAACGAGGTGAGTAAAAACTGTGCACAGTCGGCCGAAGAATACTAGAATAATAGAATCTAAACATAACTTTTTGTGGTCATAAATTCCATTTTTGAAATCGAAATTGAGCATTGACCATTTTGACTCACGCGTTATTTAATTTTAAGGGTCAATTTACGTGATTTTTTGCATGCAGCAACCGGATAAAAGTGGGGTGCGGTGGGTGGGGGGTTGGGGTGGGAAGTATGCGGAGAGTTCTACTTCTTAATGCTGGTAACAAATGATAATATTAATTCGAATTATAAAACTTTCATCGTCAAAAATTATATTTTTAATTTTTTTGGCAATACAGCGAACTCTTATTGTTAGGGAAAGGAAAACCGCTTTCCGGAAACCGTAAAGATTTTGGAAATCGAAAACCGAAAATGTTATTTTCTGAAGTCCACAAGGATAACACATCAGTGGAAAGTGGAAGCACTTTTTGCACTCAAAAGAACTTGAATTGGCCAAGTGCAAGTTCTGGGACAAAGAAATTAAGTGCAAAAGAAGAACCACAAGCTTCATGAGGAACCACTGAAGACAAAGCACAACATCACGTTTGCTGCTGTTACTTATGAAAGGAAACTCGAAGTCATCAAACCCATTGATTCATTTTTTAAAACAAAGGATCCTGTTGATGTTGTTTTGGCTGAGCTTATTTCATGTGATGGGCTGCTCGTGTTTTCTCAACTAGTCAACGTTTGAGAACAGCTCTGGAGACACAAGGATATAAATTGTCCAAAGATGCTAAATCGATTAAGGCTCTGCTGATGAAACATGAAGATATCAAGAAAACATATCGGCAGTAACTTAAAGAAAAGAAGCTTGTTGGTCACAAATTTAGTTTAACCCTTGATGAGTATACTTCATCCAGAAACAGAAGATATATGAACATAAATGTTCATATGGAAGGTGATTATTGGAACCTTGGAATGATCAGGGTACATGGGTCTATGCCAGCAGAAAATATTGTGTGATTGTTGACGAGAAACTGAAAGAACTTGGGCTAAGTTTTTTCTGTGATATTGTTGCAGTGACCACAGAGGGAGCTGCTGTAATGAAAAAATTTGGTAGCTCAATTTTACCAGACCATCAGCTCTGCCTAGCACATGGAATCCACTTGACTGTCTGTGATATTCTATATTGGCAATATAAGAAAGAAAATAATGGTACACCTGAGCAAGTCACTACTCTAGAAGAGGACCAAGAAGATGATGACAGCGATGAGGAAGGAGGATTAGAAATTTCAGCAGAAGCAGGTGCATCAGCTCTTCCAATGATCAGGGAGTATGTTACAGAAATCATCAACAAGGTTGATGATTTCTGTAACATCCTCCCTGAAAATGTGTCAAATTTTTTCCAAAGTTTTCAGCTAGAAATGTCATGATTCTGCAAAAGCATGTCCAGTCTGAGTTTGGAAAGGAGCTGCAGCTAATCTTAGACTCTAAGACACGTTGGATCAGCTAACTAGATATGGTTTCAAAATTTGTTACCCTTAACAAATGTATTCAAATGTCACTGATTGAGTTATCAAGCGATATTATGATTTCTGAGTCTGAATTTACCACCTGACAAAATCTAGTAAATACTTTAGAACCAATCAAGGTTGGTGCTGAAGCACTTTGCACATCTCATCTGATGGCATTCTGAAGTTCATTTTCAAGCAGCTAAAAAGCCAGAAAAATAGCTTTAGTCAAGAGCTAGTTGGCTCATTTACTAAAAGAGTCACTGAGAGGATGAATGCTATATTAAAAAACTTAGTTAAATATCTGAATAATCCTGATATCATCAATGGAGCAACTCATGTCATTTTTAAAAATTCCACGCCAAAGAGAAATGCAATTGTTACTACTGCATCAAGTTTGTTTAATCATTTGTTTGAGCAAAAGAGAAGTGAGTCTATAGATGAGGAAAATTTATCAGATAATGAAACTAGTCAGGAACAAGTACAACAATTTACTTCCTTGTCAGAAGAGCTCGAGTTCTGCATCAGAGAGACAGTCAAAGGGGTTTCACCAAAGAAACAAAAATAGAATCAACTCCCAAACTAATGATCAAAGAAATGGCAGTATTTGAGCTAACAAAAAAACGAACAAGTAACTTAGATTTGTTGCACACGGCTTTGAAGTCAATCCAAGTAACAAGTGTGGAGGCTGAAATGTCATTTTCTACAAGTGGTCTATTTGCCACTAAACTAAGGTCAAGGTTAAAGGATGAAACACTTAATGCTTTATGTTTTTTACGTCTTAAGAAACGTAAAATTAACCATTAAAAAGACTTATTTGTTTGCTGCTCAATTGTATTCAATGTACGTATATGACATTGTTGCTATATATATATTTATGTTTTTGCTGTTGTTGTTCCGCTGAAATATATATAATAAAAAAATACACTAGAAAACCGGCTTTTAAATCATTGGAAACCGCAGTTAATTCAAAAAACCGGTTTTAGAAAAAACTTAAATATTTCCTTTCGCTACTTTGTGTTATATTTTCTTTTCAAATTTAAAGCCATACCTATGCTGTGTTTTTTTACAAAAAATATTTCTAAAAAACTGTTATGAAAATAGTAAATAGCAATAGAATAGTGAGTATATTTATATTAAGTAATATTTAATTGATTTATAATACCTTAAATTGGATGATTTTTTTCAATACCAAATAGTATTCATGGAAATATAAGAGCAGATCACTAAACTTTAAAAATTAGGCCTAACACTAACAACTGTGTGAATAGAAACAGTAGATAAATAAAGCATCCACAGTAAAATATACTGTGGATGCTATTAAATGTTTTTAAATAATGAATATGTCAAGATTGTTTTCAATGATTTATTTTTAAGTGAAAGTGAATAATGAGTCATGTGAAATTGAATTTTGGTTGATGGAACAAGTGATGACAACAGTATTCAAATATTATAACAGTATTCCATACAATTACTAACAATAGATTTATAGACATAGAGAATGGAATAAGGAGTAAAAATATGAATAAAAAAGAGAGGCAACCTTAATAGATGTTTAACTTTAACTTTTTATTAATTCTATATATAGTTTCCATAAGGTCAGCAGTGAATGATAATTCAAGAAGACAAAAATCAGAGGAATCATAGTGTTGCCACCTATCAATATTGAAATACCAACTATATTGCAACAATTATTTGTAAATAGTTATTAATTTGGGTTAATATCCAACAGCCACTGCAAGTCCCAAGCTGTCACAGAAAAGAGATCAGATTTAAGACCTACTTTCTGTTCAAAGCAAACAAAAAATGATGACTACTCTTGTCATTTTTTTATGACAAAAAATCATCATTTGCTGATGTGGTTCTATTTGCTAATGACACAAACTATATACTCCATTCTTTTGTCAAGACTGGAGTATGTAGTTGCGTCATCAGCAAATAAAGCCACTTTAGAGGTAAGATTCTCAGGAATATCATTAATATAAATGAAGAACAACACAGGACCAAGGATGGAACTTTGTGGTATCCCAGAAGATACTAGAAATGAAGGAGAGTGTTATCCATCAAGGGCAATATTAATACTGCAGTTGAAAATAAATTGTTCAATTATTTGATATAATATAATTATACCATATATTTTATATATTGTAATTAAAGTATAAATTATCATAAAAACTTTTCTAAATACATCATAAAAAGCAAGATTATGGAAAAGACCAACATCTGAGACTTTATCAAAATCTTATCAAAAGCCTTTGATATGAAAAGTTTTTCAAAATCGAAACCACAAATTTTCGATTTTTTGGACAACAAGTTGAGAACTTGTTAAATAGTTAGAAGAGTAATGAAGACAGCTCTTGAGAACAGATTTTTAAGACTGTGGCAAAAATGTTGTTTGGATACACAAGCTGTTGAAGAATATAAGTGAGAAATAACTTAATGGAAACAGGAGTGATTTGGATGTCTAATAGTCATATAAGTAGCTTGTTTAGAATGAGAGGAAGTTTATTAAATTTAAGAGATCAATTAGAGGAAAAGTTCTTTGCAAACATTTAAATTATAGATGTTAATTGAAACTTATATAGATAAAAACAAGATTTAATAAAAATTTACCATGTCCAGATTTTGTGATCACTTTTTTGAATAGACATCAAAGTAAAATTTCTGAACTATATGGATGAAACATTAAAAATTTTTGGGCAAAACTATCAAAAAATAAATGCACTTTTTCATTAATTGAAAATCAAAACTTATTCATTAAAACGATACATTCACCATTTTAATAGTATTAAAACTTGATATTGCCTCATGAGCCGTTTATTCACAACATATGTGGTGAATCAACAGCTAATCGCCACTCAAGAAATGAACAAATACATATGGTGTATTTAAAAATACAAACTATACACCGAAAATGTAAATCCTGGCTTAATAATAAGTACTAATTGGTTACAGAATTTTTAAACAAAATGTTAGGAAAAATATTAAAAGTAAAAAAATTTAAAAACAACAAAAAAACTTGTTTCTATTCACCCCATTTTACGGCAATGAAATTTTTTTTTGATAAATCAGATTTTGTAATATCTCAAGTTACATTTTATGTCTTTTTATAGTCTTATAATAAAATTTAAATTTAATTTCAAATACTTTATATTATAACTTAAATATTGCAATATTAAAAGAGTAAATAACTGGAAAGCTATTTACATGAAAAAACTATCGTAACAGTTATTTACTATTTTATGGTTTGCACACATTTTACTTTACTAATAAAAGATTTAAAAATATCAAACCGTGTATGTAATGCTTTCATTGTTGTAATCTTTAGGAGGTTTGTAATCTTGGAAACCTTGAGTTAATTCATCTACTAAATCTGATTCTAAAATATTGCTAATAAATGTTAGCTAAAAATATTACTAAAAGATGTTAGATAAAAATATTACTTAAAAATATTAGATAAAAATATTACTTAAAAATATTAGCTAAAAATATTACTTAAAAATGTTAGCTAAAAATATTAGCTAATCCTAAAAATGTTTATAATAAACATATCTTATATAATACCATTCTATTTCTATCAGTTTTTATTATCATACCTAGGAGAAAGAAAAGATATAAAACCAATAATTTAAATGTAAGGATGAGCTTGTAAACCAGAGCTGGTAATTTGGTAGTATCACAAAAAAAATTAATTCTGATCTGTAAAATAAGTTTATTTCATTTTTAATTTCCAGAAATGCAAAAATCTAGTAAAACTATTCTATAGTTTTTTTATTTAATAATTAGCATAAACATGACAATCGTATACATGGTTGTCAAATCTGTTAGTTGAATAAACTAGATAAAAAAACAACTTAAAAAAAATCACACAAATGGTAATGTGTGATTTCTTAAGTTGTTTTTTTGGGCAATCAACTGACAGATTTGACAATGATAGATATGATTTCCAACAATTAAATAATAAAATTATAGAATGGTTTTTCCAACTTTTGTATTTCTTAATAACTAAAATGATAGAAATAAGACAAAAAAATTTTTTGTTTTATGACCAAAGACATGATGTCTTTAACTAACATTTCATGTTTAAAAAACATTAGACAATTGTAACCCATAGCAACAATACTATAATTTTAATATGTTTTTGTTACAAAAATTAAATTTAGCATAACAAACCATAAACTAGCACTAGTGATAAAAATTTTAAATGCCTAAAAATGTTTTATATATATAATATAAATTCTGTATAATATTATTAAACTTTTTGGTTCATATAGCAAGACCATCGTTAACACACTCACAGATGTGTCATGTCATCCAGTTGTAAATAATTGTTTTAGCATGGACAACTGTTGTAGTTTATCGCTACAGTAACAATAGGTGTCACCAATTAGACCCTAGCTAGATTAAGTTAACAACCCTTATGGCAAATCACTGACTTTCAAGTGTTGTTAGCCACTAGTTGATTTCCCATAGGAATAAATGAGTCAAACAAGTAATATAAATGAAATGCTCTACAATAAATTCACTACATCAAGGTTTGGTGTAATTATGTTTAGTCTAATTGGTTTAATTTTAATTGTGTTAATTGTTTAGTGTAATTATGTAGTTTAGTTGAATTTGATTATGATTAAATGAGACAAAAATTAAATTACTATCCTTTTCAGTGTATTGTTTTATACTTAACACTTCCACACGCTGTGTGTGCACAGCCATGCAAGTGAGATTGTTTTTTGAAATTTTAGTGTTTTTAAAAATATTTAAAACATTTTTCGCATTAATTCTGTTTAAAGTTATTATTGCATAAGCTATATTGCTTAAAGCTTATGAGTGTGTTATTATGTGATAATTAAATGACACACTATAATGCAACACAACAACAACAAAACAAACAAACAACAAGATATTCATTTTCATCAAAATTTACAATAATATAATTACAATAATATATTATTACTTTTATTAATAATAATAATAATAATAATAATAATAATAATAATAATAATAATAATAATAACAATAATAATAATAACAATAATAATAATAATAACAATAATAATAATAATAATAACAACAATAATAACAATAATAATAAAAATAATAAGAATAAGAATATCTATATTATAAATAATAAAATCAAAATACAATTATTAAGAATAAATATAAATAATTGATTGAGGAAGGAGTCACTCATGCAGAATCCTGATCAAAGGAGTGACACCAAATATTTATATTAATAATATTAATTTAAAAAATAATAATAACGATAATAACTTTATTCATTAATAGAGCAAAAGTAACAGCAAAAATAACAGTTTTTATAATAATTGTAATAATAATAGTAATAATAAAAACAGCAGTAATGAAAGTAATAAATATTAATGACAAAAACAATAAAGTTTCTGTAAAAATGGTAAGAAAAAAAAAAACTAAAGGAGTTAATAATGATAAAAAATTAAAATAAAAGTTTTTTTAGAATTTGTTAAAATTTATTTTGTTTTAAATAAAGAAATGAACATAAATAATTTTGAAATTTTAACTTCTCAAACTCATTCACAATGCACACAAGACTTCAATTCCATTCACTAATGCATTGATGTGTAACTGAATACTTGCCATACCTCAAAGTTTTATAGGGAGGTACATTTAGTTTTCCATTATTGATGTTTCTAGTCAAATGTGAATGTATAGTTTCAGTGAAGAAGATTGTAATAGAGGAAGGTAAATTCTTATTAAGGGAGTCAAAAACAAAAAGAAGATTAAAAAATTTAACTAGTGCTGACAAAATAGGAATTTTAAGCTTTTTGAAGAATTTTGAAGTTTCTGTATTATGGAGTTGAAAATTAATTGTTCGGGTTGATTGGCGCTGAGCTGATAACAATTTATTAATATTACAGTTGCCCATTTGTCCCTAAACTTGACAACAGTAGATGAGATGAGATTGAAAAATATAGATTCTTAAGGGTAGTTTTATCAGCATAATGGCGAATTATTGAAAGCATGCCACTTGCTTGATTAAGTTTTTAACAAAGTGCATCTATATAAAAATTCCATGAGAGGTTCGAATCTATAAAAATACCAAGATATTTAACAACATATGTTGGATATACATGTCTATTATTAATTTTAATTTTAGTTATATGATTGTTGTATGAAATTGTTTGTCTTGGAGATGAAAAAAATATTAGTTCAATTTTTCCAAGTTCGGAGAAATTAAGTTCGCATTTAGCCAATGAACTAAGCCTTTTAGGTCTAAGTTTATATTCTTACACAAGGAATAATGAGACTTATTAATATGCTAGATATTAGTATCATCAGCAAACAGATGGACTGATGAGAAGTGGACAGAGTTATTTAGATCATTAATAAAAAACAATAAAGGCCCAAAAACAGAACCCTGGGGAACACCACAAACTATATGTTTGTTATTTGATTTGTAACCATTAATGCTAACAAACTGCTTTTGATTTAAAAGATTGAAACCAGTTACAAGCATCTCCTCGGATTTTGTAATGTTCAAGTTTAGAAATTAAAATAGTATGATTAACAGCATAGAACGCTTTTTGTTAGTCGATAAAAACACCACCTACGAAATGACCAGTATCGAGTGCCTTTTTTATTTTCGAAATTTAAACTGAAAATTATTTAAACGGTTTTAGGAATTCAAAAATGAGTATAATCTAGAGTACATTAGTTTTTCAAGGACCTTGCCAATGTTAGAAAGAATTGAAATTGGTCTATAGTTAGTACATGAGAGTTTTGAGCCATTTTTTTATACTGGAATGACACAAGATAATTTCAAAACGCCAGGAAAAATTCCATTTAAGAAAGAGATATTAAATAGCTTAGGGAGAATATGAGAAAATTCAGAATTAAAATTAGAATGTTTGTGAGGAAGCTGTTAGGACTTATTGATTTTCTAGGTTTTAATTTAGATAGAAGTGATGAGATTTCAGATTGTTTGTTGGATATATCAGTAAACTATGAAGATATCAGTAAACTATGAAGATTTGGATGTTTAAGACTTTTTATAGCTAATGTAAGATGAGTGAATTTTAGAATTAAGTTTATGAGCTACATTTGTGAAAAAGTTGTTGAATACTTTGCAGTTTAGAGTTGGTTCAGTTATGTATGTTTCGTTAACTTGTAAGCAATTTGGAGGTACATTATTGACATTTATTAGACATTTCATGCCTTTCCAGGTCTCACAAAGATTTTTTATGTTTTCTGAAAAGAATTTTTTGAAATGTACTTTTTTACTCAGTTTTATTAGAGCAATTATGGTATATTTATAGCATTTAAAGATTTTAGTTTTTAGTTTAACTATATTTGTTGGATTTTTTATCATTTTTAAAAAAACAGAGTTGCAAGTAGCACAATGTTAAATTCTTAAATTAAAAATGATATTATAAAAAAAAAAAAAAAATTTAAAATGTCTAAACTACTTATTGGAATAGCTTTCTAAAATGTTATTATTGTTTTAGAAATAACTTATTCTTTATCAACTGATTAAATTAAACTTTTAGAGTGTGAAACATAGTTTTCTTGTAGAACATAAATGAACAAATAAACAAGTGACATATGAACTCATGAACTAGTGACACTAATGAATAAATTTACTTGTTACACAATAAACAGCACAAACAATTGAAATATGTTCATATCTTGATTTGGGACTTCAACAATCGATATTCAAAATAAATGAATATATAAATCAGTAACACAAATAAACATATGAACTAGTGGTACAAGTAGTGAACACTTGAACCAGTAATACTCTGAACTAGTGATACAAATTAGACTCCTCATGCAGGCATAGAATTATCCGGTTCCTCAAAAAATTTTGGTACTTGCTTTTGGTTTTTAAATGAATTTCATAAAATTTTAAAAACAATTACTAACGCAAAAGTTGTTAATATAAAGTATAATCTTCATTTTAGTAATTTTAACAATATCCTAAAAAAGTTCAAAATAAAAACCTTATTAAATAAGATCACTGAAATGAGGAATATGTTGAACTTGGTACTTTCAAAAGTGTACTTTCAAGAGGTTTCAGGTTTGAACCTGAAACCTCTTGATTGTAACCTGAGTGTTCTATAACTAGTCTACTATTGCATAATTAGGAAGACAGGCCAGATGGTAGTATGAAAACCTTACTACCAGCTGACCTCAAACCATTAAACTGAGTTTTAGAGTTGTACCATCATTAGGTGATAACAAGGAGACTTGCATAGCTAAGGACACAATGAAAGTGTTCATTATTTTAGGTAAGTAAGAAAGTAACAGATTTATATCTATGCTAGTGTATTAAATGAAAAAGAAGTGCGAGGCTAGTCAACAGCTTACCTTAGGGGTTGATAAGGGCTTTTTCAAATGAAGCAACAAACATTGACTTGGTTATACACTTTTAACTTTTAGAGGTCTTGAGCAATACTTCCAACTCAAGTTGTAGTTGCTTGTTGAGAGAAAATTATTTTAAAAAAATAAATAAATACCCAATAGTATTGCTCAGGAAATTTAGTAAATATCCAAAGTGATGACACAACTGATAAATTATGCTTCTTATAAAAGTATTATCAAAAAAACTTTGAAAGTAATAAAAAAATATAATATATTTTTCATATAAAAAATAAATTAAAAAAATTATAAAAAATAAATAACTTAAAAATTAAAAACAACTACAAAGTAATCAATTCTTAACTTAATTGCCTAAAAGTTTCTTTATTCCAATAAAAGACTGTTGTTTTTTAGTAAAAATTGGATCTAAATTCCTGTATTATTTAAGACAATTACCATTATTTAAGACAATGATTATAACTATATATGTCAAGTAGAATTACCATATATAAAAGCATTATATAAAAAAGCATGACCAGTTGTTATATTACCAAATATAGAGGATTAGCAGATTAAGAGATTTCAATACATATAAAATGACAAGCTTGCTAAAAAAAATTTATTTTTTTATTTTATTTAAAAAGTTCTTTTCTGTTTGGTAAAAAATTAGTTCTGTATATTTCTATGTATATTAACTACTAAATTCAAATTTAGTGGTCAAATATATCATATTCTTCCATGGATTGGTGGCCAGTAGATATTAGGTTTGTTTGACCAGCCTTCCAAGAACACTAGTTGTTTCAACTAAAGACAATTATTAAATAATCAAATAATCTGTTAGTAAATGCAAAAAATAAGTGCTACTCTATGAATTGCACAAGAAACTTTATAATTGGCAAAATATCAATTACTTTTGTTTTGACAGAAAGATCTAGCTGGTTTACACAACTTTTGCACAAAAAAACTACTTTGAATCAAAGTTTTGAAAACACAGAACCTTTATTGTAAAAAACAAACAATTTCTGGTTTTTAAAACTTTGCTAAAAATACTAAAATGGACAAAATAATATAAATTTGTATATCTGATGTAAACAAAATAAGAAATATTTTTTAGACCATATCGGTAATTCCATGTGTCTTGTGTTACTCTTCACTAAATAATTCCATGAATTATATCTGTTACTCTTTATTAAATAATTGATTACTTTGTTATTACACAACTCATTTTGTTAAAAAAAGATAAAGTGGGAATAAAAGAGAAATAAAATTACCTTTTAGTTCAAATGTCTGCTTAGCTAAATAAAATTTTCGAATGTCACTTAATTTTCCACATCCAGTACGATTAGCATCAATTTTAGAAAAGGCTTTTCGAACCCAAAACTTTCTCACTTCTGACATTTCACCAATAAAAGTTCTTGAAAAGTCTAAAAAATCTACTCTGTTATCATGGTATTTGTCAATTAATGCCCAGATCTCTTCAAATTGCTAAAACATAAAACAATAACTAAAATATGTTAATTAGTTTTGACTTGGGGTAACTCCATGTTGTTATTATCTTAATTCTTGTTAACAATCTCCTCCAAAAAAATTAAAAAAGATATGCACAACAAAATCATTATTAAGTTAATGAACATTAAATGTATTAAATGTATAAGTTAATGAACATTAAATGTAGATTATACCAAATGATTTTAATTTTTCAAAATCAAATATACATAATCATATATACACAAAATTAGGCAAAAATAAATAAATAGGATTTTTATAAATCTCAAATCAAAATTTTTATAGTTTAAATGTGATATTGATTGATTTATTTTTATTCATAATTTGTGATTGATTATTTTTAGTGATAACTTGTGATGCTAAGTTATTTTATTTTTTAAAAGGTTTATTTAGTAAGAATGTTGCAATTCTCACACATCCGAATTTTAGCTTGAACAAAAATTTATAATTTCATAAAAACTCTAAAATTTTGTTCCAAAATATAAAGTCATTTGCTAAATTGTTTTAGAATTTATTATGTTGATGCTAAAATGAACAAAAAGAATGGGGCTGAATGGAATAACAGGGAATGACCCATTAACAAAATGAAAAAATAATCCATAGATACAAAACTGATACGAAAAGATTGCATACCTCATCATCTATAATAATTCTGTATTTGGATAATACTGTTTTCACTTCATCATGATTTAAAAGACCCACATGTTGCTTATCTACCAACTTAAAATGATGATATATATTAACTAGAGTTTTAGTGGCACGTGTTTTCAACTGTTTACAGATGTTTGCTTTATAAATAAAGTATAATTTGTAAATAAATACAACTTGTTAAAATAAATCAATCTGAAAAATTTAACAATAAGATTATTTTAAAAAGCAAAAAACAATGAAAAAAAAATCCTACAAGCAATTTTAGAAACTACTTTCTTCTCTTCATGAAATTTCATTATATATGCTGTCATAATTTGTTCAACTTCATCTCTTTTTTTACCATCATACAAATATTTATTTTTGCATGCTTCATCAACATCTGTTATACGAAAAACAGCAAAAGCCTTTTTTTTCATTGAGTCAGGTAATGTTACATGTTGAGATGTTTCAAACAAAAGATCATTACCAGGGCATATATCAAAAAGACAGTACGTTTCACCTTTGTAACAACCTTTTAAATGATTATAACAACCACGCTGTATAAAAGGAAGTGCATTTGATCTATATAACAAAAATATACTAAGAAAATCATATTAAGTAAACTCATTTTTATTTCTCGAAATAAAACTTATGCAAAAAAGTTTATACAATATCATATAAAGTATTATATTGTTGTAAAACCTATAAATGTTATACTGCTTATTGTAATACTTATATATGTTATATTATTGTAACAATAAACCTATTACCGAATTGATTGAAAAAAGCATATACCTATTACCAAATTGTCTAAACTCATACATTGTGAGGGACTTATCTGGTACAAAAAACACACCATTTATTTCTCTTCGAGAATTTTGACCATCTGTAGAGATTATTCTAGCACTAAAACTTAACCGGTTCAAAACATCACTATTTTCTGAATTGTGTAAAATGGACCTATTGTAAAAGTTATAATATATTTAATATAATGTTAATTAAATAAAAAATAGAAAAAAAACTGTATAAGAAAATAAACCGTGATTGATAAATATCTTGCTGTCTCTTTTGTCGCGGATCAAATTTGTTATTAAACCCAAACTTTGGGAATTCTATAGATGGTTTTTCTTCCTCAATCTTTAATCTATCAAGTTGATCATTGAATACAGCTTTGTCTACAAAGTTTAAATTACTCTGCCAGATTTTTCTTTCTTTCTCATCTTTCTGCAATTAAAATTATTTTTGAATTAATAACACATAAAAAAAAACAACTATAAAAACAAAAAAACATTTAATTCTTTCTAAAATTACCATATTGTTTCTTACAAGTTGATTTTTGCGATCATTTGACATATCATCTTTTACTTTTTTAGCAGCCTAAAATAAGAATGAAATATTTATTTCTTATTAATATATTCTTTTTTTATGTATCTTCAAGCAGTTCTTATTTGTATTAGTTTTTTATAATTATAAATGCAATATTTAAAAAATAATTCTAAATGAATAAATCTAGAAAGCTTTTTTACAACTTTTTTTTTGCAGCCTCTGTATATGTCTTTTCAACACTCTTACAATGCTTTTATTTACCATTTTAATTTTTACTAGCTTACAAGCTTTATTTATCAAATCCATTTTAATCCATAATCAAAACTTTAAGAATAAAAAAAAAATAATAATAATTTTAACTTTTAAAATAAGATTTTCACAATTTAAAAAGTTAATGCCATAAACAGAAAAGTAAAAATTTTTCTTTGTTAAATGCTTTATAGCCAACTCAATAGGCTGAGTGAATAAAAAAAAAGCAATTGCTTTTACTCAGAGTTTTCGGAGTAATTGCTCAGTTTTGTGTGATACATTCATGCAAATTTATATAATTTTAACAATTTTCCTCAAATTTTTATTTGTGTAAAGCTGAGCAATTACTACAAAAAGGCTGAGTAAAAGACAATTTTTTTGTGTGAATCTTTGAGTTTATTTAATCTTTTGTAAAAAATTTTAATATAACGTAATATATATTCGAGCATGTTATAGGTGAAATATGTGCCATATTAAAGATATTCTGCATATACAGCATCAAATACCAATTTGATATTTTATATTTCTATAACAATCAAAATAAAATTTTAAATATTTTAATTATGCTTTTTGCATAAGAACAATTGTGGGGTAGCCTATGTGAAAGGTACAGTAAAATAGCTATGGGAATGCTACTGTCCCCTTACAAAATTAAATAAATTTATTAAAATACCCTCCCAGTCTAGTTTTTGACTAGAGTAGAAGTTTATAAAGTATTCAGAGTCTAAACTTTGTATATCAAACTTTAAAAAAAAAAGTTCTTTTTTTGCACTTTATTTTCAACCATTTGTAACACCAAGCTACCCTTAAACATTAATAAATTTAAACTTTATTTTCTCCAAATTCTCACAATGATTGTTATCAAAAAATAATTAGTCTACCTAAATGATTTTTTTAGTTAAATTAAAAATGAATTCCAAATTAATGAAAAAGTCTGATTTTTTTAATTTTTATTAACTTATTATTTCTATACACATTCTTTCATATTCACATACATTCTTTCATATTCACATACATTCTTTCATATTCACATACATTCTTTCATATACACATTCTCATATACAAAGTTCAGAAGTTCTAAGAGAGTTCAGAAGCTAAAATAACTAGATAGTATATAAGATAACAAGATAATATAAAAACTTCAAAACATTAAAATATAAAAAATATAAATTCTGCACTTAAGTTGATTTTGTTTTTCTTTGATGAAAAGTAATTAAAAGAGTGTACAGATAAAGTTTAAGTTACAAAAGACAAGTTAGCTATATGAATGAAATTGAATGAGAATCTAAGCTATTAGCCATTTCTGATATTGAGTCAGGTGTTAAAAATAATTTAAACAATCTGTTTTATAAGAACACAATGCGTATTGCACAATTATTTTTTTTTTTTTCTATTATTTTACGATAAAGAAAAAATTATCCTTGATAATAATTCTTCAAAAAGAGAGGTTCAAGTTTTGTATTTCTGATCTATTGCATCATGCAAATTTTGCAACAAAAGCATTATATTGCCTGAAAATGTAATTACTATAGGAAACCATTTCAGATTTATTAGAGGGGAGTATAAAAGAGATCTGTGATATGGCTATACTAGTTAGCATTTTTTACATGCAGTGGTTCCTTTGAGTAGTATCAGCAAGTGCTGTCTTATCTCAAGTTAAAAATATTAATAAAGAATAAGAAAAACAGCAAAAAAGCTGCTTTACTAAATGTGACAGATAAAGAGATACAGAGAGGATCAGAGAAGCCCGTTAAACTAGTTAATGAACTAATTGGCAAATCAAGCAAAAAGATAAAGAGAAAAGATTTGTTCTTGCTAAACACTGTGGACTGAAGAAGTATGCAAGGGACAAAGAAAACAGATTTAGCATCAAATTGATGAAATGTCAAGTGTTAGTAATTTAACAAAAATTCAATTATTATGTTGATTATATTGTTACTTCTTTCCTCTTCCATCAGTAAGGAAATGGCTAATTCATTGTCCCCTAGATTCACGTCTAATATTTAATCTACGATTATGTCTAAATTTACTATCAAAAGTAATAATATAATCCAATATCTTATTTTCACAACTCAAATAAACTGGAGAAAATTTTTGAATGAAAAGTTTGAACCTCTCTTTTTGAAGAATTAACATCAAAGATTTAGGATGATAAAGAATTAACATCAAAGATTTAGGATGGTAAAGAAAATTTTTTTTTCTTTATCATCCTAAAGTAAAAAGATTTAGTTTTACACATTGTGCATAACATATTTTGTTCTTATAAAACAAATTGTTTAAATTATTTTTATCAACTGACACAATATCAGGAATGCCTAGTAGTTTAGTTTTCTCATTCAATTTCATTAGCGTGAAAAATTAATAAACTTATTTTTTTACAAAAGTATTATTTGTAAATATATTTTTACTATTTATTGGTTTCTGATGTCAATCAACCAATATATTTCACTAGTTGATCTCTACAGCAATCTACAAAAATACTTTATAATATTTTAAATTAAATTAAATTAAAACTTTAGATGATCACAAAATTGTTTTTTTTCAAGACATTTGCAATCACATCTCATATTGTTCTGTACTATATTTGTTTATTGAACTTTTAATGATTTTTCTTTTATTACTATTTTATGACTCCATAGGTATCTACTACATTTGAGGATATTACATTTTTTTTTTTTAAATTTTATTCTCAACTCTAACTCAATCCTAATCTCCGAAACACAGACCTTGCTAAACAAGGTTGCTATGCAAACAAGGTGACCATATAAAACTTTTATAAAAAAAAGAGGATATTAGAGGAGATTTTGCATCTAATTTAGAGTATTTTTTTTTGCATAACTACCAAATTTTGAAAAAAAATAGAGGATTTCTTCATTTACTATTATAGGTTTAATGTGAGTGTTTCCACACTTACGTAGTTTTCACATATTTCGTTAATACTTTTTTTCATGTTAAATGACATGGATTTGCTAAATCAATTCTTTACAATCCAATACCATTTTAGACGTTAACCAGTTTTGCAGACCAGGAGTGACCAGAAGTGGGTATTTTAAAATTATACTACCATCAAAAAATGATGAACTTTATTAAATGACTTTTAAAAAAAACTCCTAAGTTTAAGAATAATGAATGCATTCTTTAAGTTCTACCAACTCTACTTTCTTGCATTTCAGTTCACTAAGAATAGTCTCTTTTTCAATTGCAGCCCTTTTCAAGGCATTACATTTGGATAAGATTGTTAAGTCGTTCTTTTTTTCTGCCACAAATGCAAAGTTATTAGCATCTTTATTAAGCTCAATAATAGTTTTCTCTAAAGAGGCAACTTAAATATTTCATGAATTTCAAAACAATCTTAATCTCTTTTTCTTTCTTCTCTTTGTTCAATTTCATTTTAGATTTATGAACAAATGATTGTTGACATTTTTGACAAGAAGATTTGACATAAGTTAACAAACTCTTTGAAATTGGAAAATTGTGAGGTTCAAAGTTTTTTCATTTCATATAGTCGTAAATTAATCGCTGAAAAATAAGATTTTTGTTGTCAAGATTTTCAACAAGAAACATTTTGTTTTCAGTGAATTCTCGCTCAACAGTAGCCTGACCGTGAGATAAAACTAAAACTATTTGGAAATCAGACTAAAGAGATCTATATTTAGGATCGGAATCAATGTACTTCCAAATAAGTAAGTCTGATCAATCTTTAGATTCTTTAAATTCTCTAAATAGTTCTGTATTAGCCTTAACTAAAATTGATAAAAATTTTGAATACTCTTGTTTGGTTCACAGTTTCAGATGTCAGTTTTTTTAAACCAACAAGAATTTCAAGCATTTTTTCTAATAAAGTTGTTGAAAACTCAGCTGGTTCTAACATAACTTTAGGAGACTAACAAGAAGTACTTTGAACAAAATGATTATCAATCAACTTCCCTTTTTTTGTCAAAACTTTGATATCATGTTTTATAGCGAAACCAAGTTCAACTGACTCCAATAACACTTGATTTATTTTATCAGTAAAATTAGTTTTGAACAGCGTATATACAGAGTTTACCATTTCTAAAACATCTTTTTTCAAAAAGCGACTGCATAAATTATGAAGGACATTGTCTAGTGACTTGGTAAGAAATGGAACCATTGGATTGTCAGTTTAAAAAGTGATTAAGAACTCATTTAATAATGCTGCAATTTCCTGAAAACATCTAAGTTTCAGCGGAATAGTGGGATCTCCACAGCTTTAGCAAGACAATCGAAACAGGTGTTTTGTCCAGGCTTTCCATTTCCAGGTTGCTTCAATTTTGGTACGCTTTTCCAAAACTTTACAACTTCAATTATCTTGGGCCAAATCATTTGGACACGTTTGGCAACATTACTATTTTTAATCCATTGGTGGGCACAGAACTGAAAAGGATAATCTGAAAAAGTAGCAACTGTTAGATATTCAGAGTCAGCTTTGCAGGAATGAGACTCGTGAAATATTTTATACATAGAAAAAAGTAATTTCTTAATGTTCCAGTCAGTAGCCTTTTCTCCAATTTGGAAAGAACGATGAAGGGTATGAAGACCATATGTCCCAATATTATTTTAAGCATCAAGTAAATCTTCTTTTCTGTTTTCATTTACCAAATTTAAAAATACTAAACTTACATTAGGACCATCAGAAGAAACTTGGTGGACTTTAGTACAATCCAAAGAATTTAAACAATTATTATATTTAGAAAAAAAATCAACCGATGATGCTTTACCTAAAAACTCAGAACAACAATAAGATATTTTTACTTCATTGTCTGTGTCATCCCAAAAACAAACACGTAGATCCATTGGACTTTTTTTTAGATATTTTGTTATAAGATTCATCAAATAAGGTGGTGTAGTAAGGATTTTGTTTAATTCATTTAGCATCGCCTCTTTAATTAAAGGGGCAACACCATGACATAAAATGTAACTGCATTTTGTTTTTCCACACATGAAATTTCAACAATTTGACTGTCTGGAATCATAGAACAGAACATTTTACTTTTTGACTCGGAAAGAACGGTAGGAATATTTAGATTTTAAAACTTCTAGTGACCAAATTACCTCCGCATTTAATGTCTGATCTCTTGACATGTTATCAATCAAATTTACTTGCTTTTTGTTCATGTGGATTAGTTACTTCAGATAGCTTTTTAAAAAAATTTGTTTCACTGCTATCAGATGGCCATCTTGCCACATGTTTTTGTCTTTAGCATGCTGTTTTATATTTTCTATTCTACTGTTTGCAATGCTGAAGGACTTTGAACAAACTTTACAAAATCCATTTGTTTCATCCTTTTTATCTCTTTGCAACCAGCATTTGAATTCATCTTTAATGAGTCACAAGTTTTGATTTTTATATTTAGGCATTATTTCTTTTTTTCTAAACAAAACAAATAAATTCTTCATGGTAGATATAAAAGAAAATAACTACATTTTAACTATTTTCTACACTGAAAATTTGCTTAACTCTATAATATTTCATAAGAATAATCAAAGATTTTCAAAAATACAACCATTGTAATTAATATAAAAATCTGCTAAACAACATCAACATTATTTTAAACAATTAAAAAAATGTTTATAATTCTGAAAAAATAAAGAAGAGTTAAAGAGGAGATTTGATCACATTTTTAACTTTTCAGAGGATAATAGAGGATTTTAAAGGAACTGCAGCCGCCCTGGCAAAGAAACAGGTTGATTAAAATAATAAGATTAAAGAAACAGAAAGATAAAATAATAAGATAAAGTCACAAAATATAAGTTCATACAATAAAATAAAAAATTTAAATACTATGGAAAGGCTTGCTAATGCATCATTGCTCTGAGATAAATTTAACTCAAGATCAGGAATATCAGCATGCTTTGAAAGTGAATTTTTTGTTTGAATAGTTTGGTTAACCTTAATGAATAAAACCAAGTAAAAATTTTTTTTTACAAATGATTAAATGCAATTAAAATATTTAATTTACTACAAATTTACTATAATCTTTATACTCAAAATAAATACAAGCATATTATATACTAAAATCTTTTAAAAGAATATATACCTGCCAGCATCCATGGTGACCAACAGATTTGTCCTTCACAAAACTAAAATATTTTATTTATTTACATTTTCAACAAGAAATAGTTTAATTAAGATATGTAAACCTTTTATAGAAATATATAGAAATATTCTTTTATAGAAATTTTATAGAAATGGTTTAAAAAAAAAGATATAATGCTATCTTAACACCAAAAAAATCATTCTAAATAACATAAAAGACAAAATGCATGTAAAACATTTTTGATATAATAAATTTTAATATAAAAAAAACAAAGATAAAAAAAAAAGGCCTAGAATGGTGTCTATATTGAAGCCATGATAATCATCACATCTATATTTATTTATACATTAAACATTCATACCTATCTTTATGAACTTTGGTATATGTCTAAAAAACAATTTTTAAAAAACAAGTATTAACAACAAGCATATTATTACATATTCTGAATTAAAAACTTTCTTTTATTATTCATTATGTAATCAACAAATTATTGCAAAACAAACTAATCATTAATAATTTTAGAAAAATAAATAATACTGGTCAACAACAGCAACAAAATTTTTTTCCCCTGTAGTTTTTTTTGCTGATATAAGCAAAGCTTGTTTATAAAGCAAAGATTACAAATTGGAAGCGAATTATTCAGCCACATATAGCTTTTCTCATAAGACTGTTTGTTAATATGTATGTAATGCTGTGTTTCTTTAAGATAACTAAAAAAATTTAATTTTTTTTTTTTTAATTAATCAAAATAAAAAGAACGAATACAATTTTTGTTACATTTGTGGAAAGTTTACTACAAAAAAGCAGAGAAAGAATTTAGCCAAATTACTCATAGCTGCATATCAAATTTACTTTTGGCATCAAACTTGATGTCCAGGATAAAAGTTGACCCCTCATAAGTGCTGCACAATATGTAATTCTGGGCTAACACAATGGCTACTCTGAAAGAAAAGTTCAATGCTTTTCTATATACCCATAGTGTGGCTTAAAGCAACCAACCATGTGTCCAATTGTTATTTTTGTATGACCAACATAGAAGGGTTTACTATGAAGAAAAAATCAGCTATAATGTATCCAGACTGTCAATTAGCTTTGAAGCCAGTCTTGCACGATGCTAAGTATCCTCTACCCATTCTGCCAATATATCCAAACATCAAAAGTGAGGACAGTACAAAGGAGGCTCAGTGCAATGTTGAAGGGCAATGATGATTCTTGTTATGAAAAAGAAACTGACAAGATTTAACCACAATTTTTAACCCAGGCCAATCTTTGCAACTTTTTTAGAGACTTACAACTAACCAAAGAAAATGAAAAGGACTTGGGGTCCCACCTTCAGCGGTGGAATCTTTTGCTGCCTCGAACCAATGTGAGTCATTTCAGAACTAGACATGCAGCACTGTCCTAATTTTATGCCAAGGAAAAAAATATATGTTTCTGCAGATATTTATGGTCTATTTTGCAAGCTTGGCTTTGAGCATTTAACAGTTGATTGGAGATTCTTTAGATTCTAGTAAGAGATCTTTTAAAGCTGCCTTGATACACAATGGCAACATAAAGCCATTTATTCCATTTACACATGTTGTAGCAATATTCAAAGTAATAAATTACAGCAAATATGATTTCTGTTAATTTTTACATAGGGAAACTGATTGCTGTTACAAAAGAAAATGGAAAGTCTTGAAATTCTTTTAGCTCCCTAGATCTCAATAAGGACTGTCTAATGCCTAGTTGACATTATGCTTGTATTTTATAATTTCTTGTGTTTTTAATGTACATTTTACAACAGACTAATGATTAAATCATACTGCATTGATGTTTTATTTTTGTGAACCATGATTTTATCTCAGGGGGTTTTTACTAGTTGACCAGTGTAATTGAAAAAACATCATTATTAAATTTGTATACCTCACATGCATTATTTTTCTAATAATAAATAACTAAATGCCGAATAACAATTAACAATTTTTATTAACAAATTGTTTTTAATTGTTTTTAATAGAACTGATTATTCTAATGTGTTTAAATAAAAATAACAAAATGACATACAAAATTATGTTTTGCATGTGTTAAAACTTGCTATAAATGCTAAAATTAAGTTAAAATAAAAATACTTCAGAAAGTTAGTGAGACACAGAAAACTATATGTCTTCAAAACCATATATCAATTAGTTCTGAAATTTAGAGGACCAAATATTTCTTTAAAAAAAGATATGCATTAAGAAAAGCATTTGCAGAAAATTAAATCTGTGCACAAGGATGTGGATGATTTCTCACATCCTTACCATTGTACATTAATTATGATTTTGAAATGTCGAATTATTACTTTTATTATAGAAATTTTTCAAAAAATATTTACAAAAAAAAAAAAATTCATTTAGAATAAAACATCAAAAAGAAATTTAACCCTATCAAAAGCCAAGCTATTAAGAGCAAAGTCAAATAACAAAAGTGTTTTCATTTCTCCTGATATCACTGACACTGAAAGAATGGAAAATTATGAGTTAAGAAAAAAGAGATCAAAAAAAAAAAGAGATGCTGTTATTTTTTTTTTTTTTTTTTTTAGATTATTCACCTCCCCAAAGCCCAAGGGGGGCCACTACAGTCGAGGAGGCAACTCATTTTTTTGTGTTATTTTTATTTTATTTTATTATTTTAATTATTTTTTAGTTGTTATTCGTGGTGCAACCCTCTCTCAACTCTTTAACTCTGAAACACGAACCTTGCCGAGCAAGGCCGCTGCGCGTAGAAACAAAGTTGAGTGCGGTACTTCCAGGGATGTAGTGGGAGTCGAACTCCGAACCTCTCGCTTACAAAGCGAGCGCTCTTACACCACTACGCATCTATGGAAGTAGTATTGTCAAATTTGAAATTTAAATCATGTATTATACACAAATGCTATGTTCTTGATGACTAAAGTTGAAAAATATAAATATTTTTTTTTTTTTTTTTATTCTTCAATATGAAATAGACACACAAAACTCTCTAAAAGTAAAACATTTACAAAGTTTAATTCAAGTAAGTTTGGGAGAAAAAGATATTAAACAACTCAAGTCATTCTATTGAGATAAGGGTAAAAAAAAACTGGTTTAAAAAGAATAATGAAAAAAAATTACTATTTTAAATTTAAAAAAACTTGGGTAAAAAAATATATATATTTAAAAAGTTTGTATAAAATATTATTTTATTTATTTGTGTTGTGTGTGGTAACCGTACAAGTTCTAAAAGTCAATATTTTTCAAAAGGTATTGAAAAAAAAAAAAAAAGCGAGGAAGGCAAACTTATTTTGCACTATTTATAAATTAAAATATATGTTATAAACAAAACTCTTAAAATTTGTTATTGATTAACTTATGTTGGACATAAAACTTAGTATAAAAATGCTGAACTTTGAAATTCAGATAAAAAAAGAAATAAAAAAAAACAAGTATGGCTGTTTTTAAACTATAATTGAAACAGGCATTTTATCATTTAAGAGGTTTGTTTCAACATAAAAACCTCATTCAATATGTTCAACAAACATTCAATTTATAAAGTTCATGCAATATTAAGTTTAACTTGATGATTATTAAACTGTAAAAGCATTATTATAGAGGAAAAAACACTGGCCGCTCTAAATCTATTTCTATTTTTGAAAAAATTTAACAGAGTTGCTTGTGATAACTAATGGAAACTTTTCAAAAAAGGGACAGATCTTTTCTTGAAAAAAGGCATTTGATGCACCCAAATAATCATACTAGACATAATAATTTGATGCACCCAAATAATCATACTAGACATAGTTCAAAGCATAAAAGAAAATCATCACAAAATATTATAATCACTGTGTCAATGTATCCTTATTAACTTCTTTTACTTAATTGAAGTTTACCTTTCCTTGTAACCGCAAAACCATCAACATCATCCTTGGATATAAATACCTTATTAAATTATCTTGACTTAAGATGCATTTCAAATTTTAGATCTGCAATACATAAAGGTTTTTTCTGAAATATAAGGTCACAGTAAATAATTATATTGTGCCAATAGATGAGAAAGTAGTGCCAATGACTTTTTAGATCACTGGTAGAAATCAGAAAGTACTATTTTGATAGCAAACCTCATTAGAAAATGCAATAATACAATAATGTCATAAATCCATACCTGTTAAGTACAAAAAAATTAACTAAGGAAATTGTCAACATCATTATCACCATTTTTATAAACACTGCATAATTAAAATTGTTGATTCTTCTTTGATAAATAATTAAAGAACTTTCTTGAAAATAAAACTGTTATGGTGGCTTATTGGTCCACTTTGTATTACATCAGAACAAACATCTGAAGCAATGAAAAAAAAAAAAAAAAGTCAAAAGGTTTCTTGTGTTTAAGAAAAATGCATATTGAGAAGTATCATGCATAGTGAGAAGTAAAGAGCTATGGTTATTGAATATTTATACTTGAAGAATACAAATTCCTTTTTGTAGCAAATGTTTAGAATATTTTTTTTGGTATTTAAACTTTTAATTTGAGATTCATGCATGTTTTTGTGTGTAGTGTAAAAATGAAAGTTTTTGCATTCCAAATAAGTTTCTACCAAGCATGGAAAAAATTATAATTTTTTGGTGCTAATATTCATTTAATGATAATACTTTGTCATTTCAATAAATAATAATTAATAACCACAGCAATTAAAGCACAGGAACAAAAATACACTTGATAAATACCCCCAGCAACCCGCTGGTTGAAAAAAATTAACTTTTTTACCTTAAATAGAACTGCAATTTATAATTAGATTTTAAATTTCATCAAAATCCTTTTAAGCACTTAAAAGTTTTATATAATAAATTTTTCATTATATACTTGGTTCGCTACGCTATTATTTTATTTTATTACACATTTAAAGTATGTAGGTTATTAATTTATTTAATTCAAGTATGTTTATATAATATGTTGGATTTAAAATTTAGTTTTTTTTTCTTTGAATATACAATTATTTAGGATAAAATTTCTCTTTACGTATTAATGTTAACATGCAATGTAACAATGCTATCCTTGCTGTGTACCAATGCTCCCCATGTAAGGAGCATTGGTACAAAAAACTACATTTTAAAAATTCAAAAGTATTATACTTAATCATTAACTTTTGTAAACATAAATTATATTTAAATGTTGCCAAACACATTAGAAAAATAGCAAAAAATATTAGTTTCCAATTTTTTATGATTTTTTTTTTTTTTTAATTTCTTGTTGAAACGTACCAATGCTCCCCCCTAATACGAGTTATGTCTCATAAATCTTTCTCATCCATTTTAATAACTATATAACTAAGAAATCGAATTAAGTCAAATGACAAAGCTAGACATTCTAATTTAAAAACTTACTAAGTCATTATCATTAAGCAAAGAATCCATGACAAGTTTGGGAACACTAAAATGATAGAAATTTTTTCAATTAAATTTTTAACAGATTTTTCATGAGTATAATAATAACTATAAGTGTTAACTTGTAGTACATGTTACCTAGACAACTTATAAGTAACATGTTACCTAAACAACTTATAAGTAACATGTTACCTAGACAACTTATAAGTAATTAAAAATAAAAAAGCGTAAGTATCATATTAAAAAAAAATAGCTGGCAGAAAAATTGCCATCAAATACTTCAAGTTAATTAAAATAATCATAAAATTCTAAGTAAAAAGCATACCATCCTGGGGCAGATTTTTTTGGAGAAAGAGTTCCATGTAAGATTTTTTTAGAATCATTCTGTAAATATCAAGAATACTAATCTTTAGACTCAATTTTCCAAAAACCGGTTTTTTTTATATACACAGAGAAATATTGTTTGTTGTACCATCATATATATATATATATATATATATATATATATATATATATATATATATATATATATATATATATATATATATATATATATATATATATATATATACACACATATATATGTTTGTATGTATGTATGTATGTATGTATGTATGTATGTATGTATGTATGTATGTATGTATGTATGTATGTATGTATGTATATGTACATATATATATATATATATATATATATATATATATATATATATATATATATATATATATATATGTATATATATATATGTATATATATATATATATATATATATATATATATATATATATATATATATATATATATATATATATATATAAAATATTTAAAAGCAACAGTTTAAAATTTTGAAATACTATAAATAATTTATACTTATATTAAATTGATATTTTTCTGTCTTTCCTACTTAATTTGTAAATGGTTTAAAAGTAAAATACTTTAACATAATTATTTCAATTATCTCAAATAAAAAAAACAACTCATAAAATCAACTTTAATTATTTCTTGCTTGGTTTCCTGTGAAATGCCTCAACAATAATGATTCAAAGTCTCAATTATTGCTTGCATAACTATGTATTGATGAGGAATATAATAGAGAATTGATAAAATGCCAAATAACTTAACTAAATCTATTGACTGTTTTAAAATATTTTATTAAATTTTCTTTTTTCATTTGTTCTAGAGTTTGCATATTGAAATGATTTATTCAAGTTTTAACATCTAGATTTCTGTTTGCTTAAAAGATGAGCTGATGTACAATATTCTATATATGATAGAACAAAGGTTGTATACATCCTAATAAAATAGACCAAGACCAGAATAATTTTTAAAGCACATCTAGAATTACATTTGCTTTAGTGACACCTCCCATAACCCTGACCAGTCAACTGATAAAACATCCAGATTGTTTTCAACCATAGTGACATGAATATAAACAATAGTGGGTCAAGAACCAATCCTTGTGATACAAATTATCTTTAATCAGCTAGAACAAACACTAACTAAAACAACTTGTTCTCTTCTGCTCTTAAAAAAAAAAAGAAATCAAGCTATTACTTTTACATCCATTAAGCTTTAACTGAGGCAGTTTGTGTTTTCCATCAAAATTCCATCAAAAGCTTTTGAGAAATTAGGTATCAATCAACTGGTATTTGAAAACTCGACTCACAACCATGAGGTTCTGAATTCAAATCAACTCTAGGCCTCTGGAAGTACCATGCTTAACCTGTTTCTCTCTGCAGCTCTTTTTTTTTTAAAGTCTAGGGTCACAAAAAAGCTTTAATTTGAAAAAAATTAAAAACATTTGAAAAAAATAATTAAAAAAAAAATAAAAAAATGAGTTTTACCTAAACATCTCCTTAGGTGTTTAGGTGTAGCGGTTCTGATGCCTTAGGGAGACGAACTTAATAAAAAAAAAACTTTATATGTAAATGTAGTCAAAAGATCTATATGTGTAAATGTACTCATAAGATCTTTATACTGCTATCATAGAAAATACTTTTAGATGAGGTCAATAATGAATTTGACAGAATGTGGCATGTTTAACTAATAAATTAGGAAACAACCATTTAAGATATGCATAAACATAAAACAGAATGGAGGGGTATTTCACCCCCACCTTCCCCAAAAAGAAGGAGATTTCCAAGTTATAGTCAGTCATTTTACAAATTTAGTCAGCTAGTTGGGTATTTAACGCAATCTGCCATGTAAATTGTAGTTTATAGGATTTTTTTTTATTTAGAATCCAGTCAGTACTTTTAAGGATTCACCCCCCCCCCATCCTCATTTTATTTGTAGAATCGCCTCTGTATATATATATATATATATATATATATATATATATATATATATATATATATATATATATATATATATATATATATATATATATAAATATATATATATATATATATATATATATATATATATATATATAAATATATATATATATATATATATATATATATATATATATATATATATATATATATATATATATATATATATATATATATATATATATATATATATATATATATATATATATATATTGTACATAGCTATACTTGTTCAAAACTGTTTTGACCAAATATTGATGAGCTTTGATTTCTTGTGCGATATTCATTCATTCTATGAATTTAATTATAGTTCATTCAATTCTTCCGTCATCTAAAGATAAATTTAATGCATTAATAAAATAAGTATTAAAACTATTATTTATACTATAGTCAAATATTTTATATTTTAAAGAATGCATAAATAATTTCATGTAGTATATATTCATAAAACTCAAAAAAATCAAATTAGTTCAGTTCTTTACATTCTCGTTATATGTTTAACATTTTAAACAAATTTAAGTATGAAAAGAACTTTAAGTTATTATTTTACGTTGTAAAAACTAAAGAAAATTTCAGTAGTATATCTGGTGCAGAATAGATTTTCAAAAAGACTCCTTGATAAAAAGCTGCTCTGTTAGAAATAAGATTAAAAGACTCAATTTTTTAAAAATGAATAATTTTTCATTTTAACAGTTAATTTGACAATTAGGTTTTTTCTTTATTATGCCCTATAAAAAAAACTTTTTTTCAAAATCAGTAACACATAGAAAATCATTTTAGACCAACAAAGAAAATGGGAAAAAATAAAAATTAGTTACAAAGTTGTCATAATCTGTAAGAAACTATTCCTTCATATCTAAAACAAATCGTGTAATGAATGGGGTCTTAAAAATACTTTTAAACTAGGCAAGATTTCAGCTCCTGAGAATAATAATAGTGATATGATATAACTTATATCATGATATAATTATATTATTTAAGGGATTATCAAGGAAAATTCATCCAAGTTGAGCAAATCAAATAAAAATGTACTGAATGACTTTGAATCGAGAATAAACAAAACTCTGCAACTAGCACAACTCCATCCAACACATAATAGTGAAATTCAACTTACTAGTAGGTATGTTGTTAGAAAGCACATGAGATGGACTCTTTACTCGACATTGCCATTGGCAATCTCAATAATTTTTGCAATGTCATTGCAAAAATTATTGAGAAGTAAGCAAAACTGCACTCACTCAGAAGAAAGAAAACTAAATATGTAAGCATCAATATATTTAAAAAAAATATTATTATTGATTAAGTGGTTTTTGAGAAAACTCAATTTCGAATCGTCCGAATTTCAACCGATCATGGTGATAACTTATTATTTGTAAATACACTCGAATATAAGACCATGATTCAGAAATACATAATGCATAATATGAAATGTAATAACTTAAATTAAAAAAAAATATCAAATCCTAGTTACAAAACAAAAACAAAAAAACATCTAAAAATATTTAAAAATAAGCAAGAGTCAAGTAACGAAATTTACTTTTTTTTATGGTTTTCGGAGTTGCAAGATTTAAATTTGGCGTTCTTAACAACGGACAGATAAAATCAAAAACCTATTCCGACGTTTGAAGTTTTGTGTAAATTGATGACCGGAATATAACAAAATAAAGTGTTAGCCTTGATTTTTAAAACACTTTTTTAAGCGATTTTTTTTAACTTATTTCCTGTCCAAACCGAAACCCTTAGTTGATGTATGTACACTCCCTGTATGTTCGACCTATTTAGTCAGTCGATGTATGCTCGTTTCTTAATTTTTAAAATAATAAAAATTTTAAATAAACCTTGCATGTTGCACCTATTTTTTTTGTCGATGTATGTACACTTCCTGTATGTTCTTCCTATTTAGTCAGTCGATGTATGTATACTCCTTCCATGTTTTACCTATTTAAGTCAGTCGATGTATGCTCGTTTCTTAATTTTTAAAATAAACAACAATTTATTAACAATATAACTTTTAATTAACAACAATCATAGGCAATACGCATAAAACTAGAACTAAATTATTTAAGATGTAACATGTAAGTACACGCAAAAACATCGCTTGTAAGTACACGCAAAAACACGCAAAAACATCGCTTAAGAGGAACTGATCCGGCTTCGACGGGTTTTGGTGCTTCTATAATAATATATAATAAACAATAATCTATAATAATAATAGAAATATTAATAATATAATAATAACTGTATAGTAAAAAAAATATAATAATAATAGATAATAAATAGCGATTTTACGAAATCGAAACGCCATTTGCAACGAGCACGTAAAACTTATTTATTTAGAATATTTTAAGTCGCCGTCTTAGCCGTTTTAAGTAAAATATCGTTACGAAAATTACTATGAAAACGTCACGGAATGAAAATTTTTTGTATAGTTCTGTATGATTTCATTTGTATATAAATTAGAGGTGTACCGGATTGGAAATTTTGAGTTCCGGCCGGAAACGGATTTGCCGGAATTGTTAAAAAATTTCGGCTAGAATGGAGTGTTGCTACATCAACAATCTTATAGCCTACTGCTACAAAATGCTGCTACATCGACTAAGGGTTTGACATGGGGCAGCAATCTTTTTCCTTTTATTATTTCAGCTAAAGTTCCTAATATTTAAAAAGCCTCCACTGACGAGACACAAGCAAAAAAATAAAATTATTTTTGACCGCTTTACTGTAGCTTTACCTAAAATTATATTGTGTTTGTTAAGAATTATGTATTTTTTACCTAGGTTTACCTATAGCTCTTCATTGGCCTGTAGGATAATGGTTTTTTGATTTAATATACACAATCTGTGTCACAAATTTAAAAAAAAGTTTCGGTATTCCGGCCTGAAATATTGTAACTCGGGCCGGAACCGGATTGACCTAAAAGTCACAAATTCCTGCCGGAACGGAATTCCGGTACATCCCTAATATAAATGCTTATAATTTTGAAGTAAAAATTTCATCACAACAAAAAAGCAAAGATTAAAATAATTTTTAAATAAATAATTATCCTATGTTCATAATGAGTTATTTAATAAACAATGAAGAGCTGTTATTGTTTACAATGTTAATAGATCTAATAACTTAACTTTGCCTTATTAAATTTTTTATCAAAATATGTTTTCCTTATTAATATAAGGCAAGTTAAGTTATTAGATTTATTAACATTGTAAAGTAATAACAGCTCTTCATTGCTTATTATCTTATCAGAATTAATAATAAGTTACTCATAATGAACATCGGATAATTATTTATTTAAAAATAATTTTAAACTTTGCTTTTTTGTTGTGATGTCGCACCGAATGAAATTTTTACTTCAAAAATTATAAGCATTAATATACAAAAAAAAAAATCAGAAGGTAAAGTTAAGTTATCAAAAATTTATAATTTAGACGGCATATCTCCACCAAGTCCCTGATAGTACCGCGTTCAACTTGTTTCTCCGCGCAGCGGCCTTGTTCGTCAAGGTTCGTGTTTCGGAGTTATAGAGTTTAGAGAGGGTTATACCACAAATAAGTAGCCTCCTCGTCTGTAGTGGCCTTGATGAGGTGAATTAACAAAAAAAAAAAAAAAATATCAGGGAGATGAAGCCAAAAGCGAATATATATATATATATATATATATATATATATATATATATATATATATATATATATATATATATATATATATATATATATATATATATATATATATATATATGTATGATCTAACGTTTTAGGGTTTTTGTTGTTCCCAGTCTCCAATCACCGCAATTTTCTGCATAGCATTCTCATTCCTCATATATATCAAAATACTTAAACACGGAGTTTTTTTTATGTTTCAAAGTTGCTTAGCTCAAAGATCAAAAGTTATCTACAGCTATATACTTAGCTACCACATCGCTGAAATCCGTTATTTCTAATAATTTTGGTTCCATAAATTTGCTAAACTAGTTAAACAACTGCAGAAGATTGTGGGTCACATTTCCTTTACTCTTTTAAAAGTAGTAAATGATTTCTCGGCATCGCAACTTGTTATGGAAATAGTTAGAAACAATCGATATGCTATATAAACATTTGGAAGTACATCAATAATATCGGTGCCAACAATTCAATTTGAAATCAATATTATTATTGAAATTAAAAGCAAATTAATACACGCCTAGATGATATTGAAACAAAAACATTGGATTGCACTAAAAGAATACACTTGCTAGAAAATGATATAAAAGACTTAAAAAAAAAGCTTAAATTTTCACGTACATTTAATCGACCAAAAGGTGAATGGTGCTAATGATTCTAAAGAATTTGAAAGCCCATACAATATTACAATTTTAAACGAAAAATGCAGAATCTCCGAAGATAGGTCGCGGCGTAATAACTTAAGGATAGACGGAATTCCTGAAAATATCAATGAAACTTGGGATGAAACTGAACAAAAGGTTCAGAATTTATTATGTGTAAATTTAGGAGTAAAAGGAGTCGAAATTGAAAGACCGCATCGAGTTGGATTTAGAAAAGAAGCCCAATCCCAAACCATTATATTGAAGTGGTTAAGGTTTAAAGATAAATCAAACATTCTAAAAGAAACAAAAAAACTCAAAGGTCTGAATATTTACGTGAATGAAGATTTCTCTCAAGAGACGGCAAGAATACGAAGGAAGTTATTTTCTGAAGCGATAGTGAGAAAATTAAATGGAGAAAATGTAATCGTCAGGTATGACAAACTTATTATTTTAAAAAAAGTTTATAATAATTCAAAATGATATAGCTAGAAATCTAATCACTTTTAATCTTAATTTTAAATATTATAATAATGAAAATGGTTAACAAATAAAACGTAACAAATCTTTTAGAAATTTTTAATAAACAAAACACACTTCTTTTGAATAATGGTAATGATCCAGATATAAACTTTTTTGAGGAAGTCATAATCAACTCTAACTATTTTGATATTGAGGAAGTATCTAACCTCATGAATGCGTCACAAATGTTATTTTCAACTCTAACTTTAAACATTCGTAGTATGAACAAAAACTTTGAAAGTTTTAAATCAATACTCAAAAATATAAACTCTGAGTTTACGGTAATATGCTTAATAGAAACATGGTGCAGAAATGAAAAAAATAATTTTCAAATTCCAGGTTATAAGGCAATCCACCAAACTCGAGGTGGTGGCATTGGTGGTGGTGTATGCATTTTTGTTCATGACTCAATCTATTTTCAGAAAATAGAAATTTTAAGTATTCAAAACGCGGACTTTGAATTTCTAACTATCAAATTATTAAACCACAATAATCAAAAAAACATTTTAATAACTGCTTTGTATAGACCGCCATGCGGAAATAAGAAACCTCTTTTAAAACATTTAAAATGCTACTTAAAAAAAGTAAAACACAAACAAATTTACATCACTATAAACTAAATCTTCTTAATGTTAAAACTGATAGTGATGTTAACAAACCTACTCGCGTAACTCTTTAAACCGAAAACCTGAAAAAGAAAGCTAAACAAAATTATTTCTCAAAATCGCTACAAAATAATATTGGTAATAACAAAAAAACTTGGGATATAATAAAGGAAGAGATAGGGAAAAATAAACAAGATCATGGTAATATTTTACCAAAATATGTATACACTGAAGATGAAAGAACAGTAATTAATGAGCGAAAAGTTATTGCAGAGAGTTTTAATAATTTTTTTATAAACGTCGGTCAAAACCTAGCAAATAAAATAACTCCCGGAAATAGAAATTTTAAAGAAGAGAACTGTGTGATGGATGAGCTTGAAGTATCTCCTGATGAACTTCGGTTTGCTTTTAACATGTTAAAATCAAACAAAAGCTCAGGTCTTGATGAAATAAGCCTAAGGGTTGTTAAAGAAGTTTTTGATATTATTGAAAACCCCTTACTAATTATTTTTAATCTTTCATTTAATAATGGTATTTTTCCTGACCTCTTAAAACTAGCAAGAGTAGTTCCAATTTTTAAAGACGGTGATATTTCTAAATTATCTAATTATAGACCTATCTCAATACTTTCATGTTTTTCTAAAATTCTAGAGAGAATAATACATAATAGGCTATACATTTATTTTATAAAACATAAATTGGTTAATACTAATCAGTACGGATTCAGAAAAGGGCACTCGGCAGAACATGCAGTAATTAAATTAGTTAACGAAATTTTAAACGGATTTGAAAACAACCAATATACTCTTGGGGTTTTTATTGACCTCTCAAAGGCCTTCGATACTGTGGACCATAATGTCCTTCTTTACAAACTTAGAAATTAAAGAGTCAAAAATAATAATAATAATAAATGGTTTTTTTCCTATCTTAATAATCGCAAACAATGTGTATCTTATGACAAAACCTGTACGAAACTAGAAAGCATTTCTTGCGGAGTTCCACAGGGATCTATTCTAGGGCCTTTATTATTTATTATCTATATAAACGACATTTACTTATCTCTAGTGTATTAAACTTCAATCTTTTTACTGAAGACACTCAGGTTTTTTATACCCACTCAAACATAGAGTCAATCTTTATCACTATGAATCGTGAGCTTGACAATCTAAATGAATGGTTGAAAGCCAACAAACTATCTCTAAACAAAACTAAAAGCAAATTTTTTTTTTTCTAAATCCTCCAACATTTACAACAGACATTCTGCATTAAATTCTTAGGCGTTTCACTTGACGAACAAATAAATTGGAAAGACCACATTAATTTAATAGAAAATAAAATTTCAAAGAGTATTGGAATTATGTACAAGACAAGACATATGTTGGATAAAAACTGCTTAAAACTTATCTACTTTTCGTTTATCCATAGCTATATCAGTTATTGTAATATTGCGTGGACCAGTACTTATCCATCAAAATTAACGCGTATCTAAAAATAATAAAAACAAGCAAGCTGCCTTATATTAAATGCTAATAAATACACCAGTGCCAATCCACTGCTTGGAAAGCTTGGAGTGCCTAATGTTTATCAATTAAATATCTACAGTATTCTTTTATTCATGTTTAGATTTAAATATCGTATGCTGCCAAATATTATTGACGACCTTTTTGTTATTATAAATCATAAATATCAAACAAAGCATTCATTGCATAATTATCAGGTACCAAAAACCTTATTAAAACCTTATTAATTTCTCAATAGCATACCGAGGGCCACATTTGTGGAACTCATTCCTTCCAATTGAAAGTAAAACTTTAATTTCACTTCAAACTTTCAGTTTGAAGTGAAATTAAAGTTATTTTAAAAAAACAGTTACTTGATTTTGACATATCTCAAATTCTATTTTATTTTTAATATCTTCTTTTTCAATTCTTAACTTTTCTTTCGTTTGCTTAAAAGTAAAACATATATTTTTTTGCTTATTTATCTAAATTTGTATTTATTTCTTTTTTTTTTATACATATATGTTTTTATGAATGTATAAATTTTTTTTTTTTATGTATAAAAAAATGTAAAATGTTTATTTAAAAGTATTTATATTATTTTATTGATATTGTAAAAATTTATGATAGATATATGATAGTGTTTTAACGATACAACGGGGTTAGATGATAAGACTTTTGTCTTCTGCCTGCCCCGGTCATATCTTAACTCAAAATATTTTGTAAATAACTTATTATGAAAATGGCGAAATAAACTATAAAAAAAAAAAAAAAAAAAAATTTAAAACATGCAGAAAAATCACTTCCAACTTTCTTTTTTTTGATAATAATATCTTTTTATAGTTACAACCTCAAACCTTAAGATTGCAACTTTAAAAATAATACAAATTGTTCTATTTTAAAAAAACTTCTAAATCCTAGAAATATTTTATTTTTGTATATAAAGTACCTTTAATTTTAATTGTGTCACCAGATTGCCATTTACTGAAAATTGCATACTGCTTTCTGTATGCAAGTCTGATCAAACCTTTTGAAGTAATTTTAATTGCATTAAACCTACTAAATGTGTGATGCCAAAATATATTCATGAATGCAAACTCTGACTTAGTGATCTTATTTAGTAAACACAAAGCTCCGTGACGAGTGTCATACTTTTCTTTTGTCCCCTAAACTATAAAAGATAGCGCTGCATGAATCCCATCAAAATTTTCCACTAAACTTCTAAAAGCATCTTACCTACATGAACATTGTGTATCTGATAGGTGCTAGAGTGTAGCATGCTTTTCTTTCAATAAATCCTATCTATGAGTAGAAGCTACAAAAAATAAATACAAACAAAGCAAAACACCAAAATAGTTGATTAATGCACTTACTGAAAATGTTTTGCCCTTTTAAGTTTGATGAATGTCAAACGCAGGGGATATAAAAGTTAACTTGCTCTGCTCTTTTAAACGTGCTTGTTATCCAGAATATTTATCAGACATAATGCTTGGATTATTGTATGCTTGTTTACAACAATTATTTTTCTCAATATCATATTTTTCCAGTAGATCTAAAATATCAGTAATCAAGGATTTACCTTCGTGTCTTTTAATTTGTAGAAAGCAAAAAAATCTTTCATACACGTGGGTTTTTATATAATAACGAAATATCACAAAAAGTTGATCCACGCGAGAAATAACAGGGCTAGAATCTATGATGATTTCCCAGTATTTTGTTTTTTTTATTTCACTTACAATGTACGTCAAATAGTTTTAGGCAAGTAAGATATATTCTATTTGCCTCTATATGCAAAAACGTTAAGTAATATCCGCTATTGAATGATCCTATAACTTCAAATAACTACTTTTACAATTTTTTTACTTTTGCGAGTAACACATATATTAGTTTTTGAACGCTCGTTTTGAAGAAAGTAAAGTCTTTATTCTGATAAAAACATACCCCTTGCTTAAATGCTTCATACGTTCATTCTTCTTTAATTATAATGTCAATAGAGCAGAGATTCTGTTGCTTTAAAACATGTTGCTAACAGGTTTTACACAAAGAAAAAAATGTTAAAACTATAATCATTCAGACTTGTCAGCATTTGATCTTTTGAAGTTCATAGCTGAATGGGACTTTTTTGAATTATCTCTACCAATACTCTTTAAAATTATTTCTCATAATCTGAAACTTACAAAAAGTTAGTTGCGATCAAGCATGGGACATTATTAATCACGGCTTTATTAATATCGCTCTATTATCAATTGAAAGTGAAATAATAAAAGATATTGATTTTGACAATGTGATCAAGAAGTTTGCAGCTTTGAAGATCAAGAAGAATAACTTTTAATAAAATAAAGTTTAATGTTAAATAGTAATAACTGAACTTTGTCGTATAATTCCTAATTTATGTTTTATCTGAAGTTAAATTGATTAATTTTTTATTTTTTTATTTTTTTTACAATCATATAACGTATATAAATGGTCTATAGTATATTTATATATAGTATATTTATAGTATATTTATATATAGTATATATATTTTACAATCATATAACGTATATAAATGGTCTATAGTATATTTATATATAGTATATTTATATATAGTATATATATTTTACAATCATAAACGTAAATAAATGGTCTAGAGTATAGGAACACTCGGAAAATGTCTAAGATGTTTAGTTTAGAAAGTCTAGAGGGTGACTCCAAGAGTCTACCACACTGGATGACACCACCCCTAGTGACGCTACTGCTTATATTACGTTAAATAATTTTTTTTGTGCGACAAAGCAAAAATATTTATTTTTTACGCTTGATATAGTTAGTTTATGTTTAGACATTTTAAAAAAAGTAACATTTTCTAAAAATTGGTTTTTGACATGCTTGTAAAGTGGTTAGCTTTAAGTTCTCGTAGAAATACCATAGCAACCACAGACACGTTTTTTATATATAAGATTGTCGACGGGTACCCAGCAGTTGGTTACTGCCCGTGTAGCATTATCAAATGATGAATAACCGTAATTTCATAGTTATTTTATTTCAAAATTATTTTAAACTTATCAAACGACGATTACCTGTTATTTAACAGGTTTAAAACTCTTATCAAAGTTTTTAATTCTTAAAAAAAAAAACAGGCGGTTGTTTTTATCATATATTTTATCAATTTTAAGTTTAAAATCTTCAATTGTAATATAAAAGTTTAACAATTTTAACTTGGTATGCATTAGGAAATCTTGAAAATCTTGTTGTTAAAAATGTCAATGGTTACTATTTCTTTATCAACAACAGATTTTCTGAAAATATTAAACATGTTTAGTAAGTTATTTAAGTTTCTGCCTCTTAAACAAAACTTTTTCAAAACCTAAAAGAACAAAATTAAACAGTTAATTCTCGTTAATTGGAACGCCGTTTATTTTGAACTTTTTTTATCTTTAACTGTTTCGTTTTATTTATCAATCAATCAATATGTTTTCAAAATAGTTGTAAACACGGAGGTTTAAAAATCGTACATGTACTAATCTTAAATAAAAACCTTGCAATTAAAAAATAATAAATATATCATTAATGTAGGTAGTTGCACCAAAATAGTTAATTTAATCAAATACCAATAAATGTGTAATAAAATGAAAGAGAATAAAAAATGCTTTCCAACAACACCAAATGATTAGTCATACTTTGATTGCTTAACATTTTTTCAAGAAAAGGTTTCTGGTTTGGGGCAACTTTTATAAACATTTCATTACCAACAGAGGCATTATTTAGCAAGACTTTTTTAACGTCTCGTTCCAGTTTCTGCCTGGATGCCTTGTTAGTCTTTTGAGATGCTTCAATCCGTCTTGTTTTAATGTTATCGTCTATCCCTTTACTTTCAAGCACTCCTGCTTTTGGATCTGTGATCCTCTAGTGATAGAAAATTGTATTAGGTTTCTTTGAATATCTTCTGGTTTGGGTTCAATCCACTGAAGAGTGTGATTCAGTTTTGCTTTAACTTTTGAATCTAGATATCCAATAGTGGCATTGGGGGCTTTTCTAAGTAGACAGTCTGTCATGCCAAGAGCACGTTCTGCATGCATATTGTTGGCAGGTGCTGATATTGTGTCCTTCAATATTTTCTCAGTAGGGTTAGATAGAGGCCCAGTATATAATTATGCAATTGTCTATGAATAACACACTCAATAGAACTCAGAAGAGTTGATGTTATTTTGTTGAGGAGCGTTATATCAGTTGTTTTCAGCAATGACTTGTGCACCTCGTCAAACACTAATTTTTGCCCAAAAATATCTAGATCTGTTGACAACAAATTATTGGAACTTTGTTTCATCTGGGTGATTCTTTGATGACAAATCTGGAACATTGGTACCTAAATTTAATGAAATGTAAAAATAAATAAAAAAGGGTACACAATATTCTTAAGCTAAAATAATATTAAGCAAAAAAGATAGAAAGACAACAATTAAATGTAATCAATTTTACTTAAAATAAGTTTTAACTACTATTATTTAAAAAAAAAAAAAAATATCAGTTCAAGATTAGATTTCTGCAATACATTGCCATAAACTAGTTTTATCCACGAGCCTGTAATTACTTTTCCAGTCAATCCTAGAGCTTGCAGCTGAAAGATGATGCCATCTTTACCGATGTCCCCAAAAAGAGCTTTACTCACAACATTTTTGTTGTGTCTGAAAGTAAATATTTCAAAATGTCAACTTGATTTTCAATTATATTTTTGAAGCTCTATCAATAATTTGTAAAAATAAAACTCTTACTTCTGAAGAATTGACTTTAGCAGCTGTAGATGGAATATAGCAACTCCAGCTATGTGAAAATTACATGTACCCTGTTTCCAACATAGCGCAGAAAGGTTCCTGGAGCAACTCCATGCTCTCTCAAGAAAGACTTGAATGTTGCTGGTTTACCTTTGAAGCTATATCTAAAAATAGTTTTCAATTTGTTTTACTTTTAGAAATAAATAAATAAATAAATATATATATATATATATATATATATATATATATATATATATATATATATATATATATATATATTTATATATATATATATATATATATATATAATATATACTATGTTTTATATTTTTTTAAAGTACCATACATCATATTTGTTATTTAAAAAGGTTAGCAAAACAACGAATATATAAATTAGATATAGTTTCCTAAGTTTTGAAAGGTTGTACAGAAAAGACACTACAGATCCTTCTTTTCCAGTGGCAGTTTTAATTTTCAGCTCTTTCTCTACATCAATGAGAGCTTATTTAGACGCTGTAGCTATTCCGTCCAATGGATGCACATTGCAATGAAGTTCTAGAAGTTCAACATTAATATCATGTTTTAGCAATTCAATAACACAATGATTCACAGGTGCCCTATCTGAAAGACAACTTTTAATTTTGGACAAAAAGATTTCTTTAACTGTTACTCTAGACATCAGTGTAAAATCAGCATAAGTACCAGCTACTTCTTTCAATGCTGTTTATATGTGTGTGGCATAATCAAATGCTTTACCCCCTGGTAGTCTCATGGTAGAAATGGCAAGTGACTGCTTTTGTGGGTAAACACTTACATGGAATTCGTTGAGATGTTTGTCCACCACTGTAGTGGCATCAAATGCCAAAGTTGCAACGTCACAAGTATGTAGAGCCTCTCCTGTCTGAATAAGAGATATCACTCCTAGCTCAAAAGCCATTCTGGCAACATTTGATTTGTGCGGAACTGAAGACAGTTCTGTACCAGTCAAAATCTGACATACATGGGTTAGAACATCACTAATATTTGTAATAGGTACTTGGCTACCTAAGGACCTGTAGACACATATATGCTCGTCCTACCATGGTTTCAACCACATTTTTGTCTTGTGGCTCTAAGATCAAACTTAAGAGATAATGGTTTTGTTCTGTGAGTTGACAACATTCCTTTTTTACTTTCACCAACTCCATTTTGAACTCAAGTTCAATGCTTTTAATGTGTTTATCTCTTTCTTTTGCTTCAGATCTGTTTTTTTCTAATAAGTTATTTAACTGAGTTCTTAGCTTACTGTTTGATATCTTCAGCTTCCTTATTGAATTAATGTACTCTTTATGATCCAGAGATTTCAAAACTATCTGGTTGTCTTTAGCGTGAAGATACTTTTGTTTCCACATTGTCAATGAAGTAGATTTTCTGTTTTCCTTCTGAGTCAAATTACGATTTGTAAATTTTAGATTTTTATATATTTTTAGTTTATCTCTCAGAAATTGAAGAGTTTCTCTAGAGTGGTGAAGAGTTTTTTTGCAAAACATGACGGGCAACCTTTTCGGTTGCTGAAGCCTGTTGTACATGATATGCCATCTGCCGCAGCATGTTGAGTTTCATTTGCATCAGCAAAAGCTGTGTTGAGATCTAAGGTTGTGTCAACTATTCCTGTATCAGTAGTATTTGCTATAAAGGCTGTATTAAGATCTATACTGGTCATTGCTTTAGTAGACTGATCCTCCTTTGGTTGATACCTGAAAAGCATATCACAATAATTTCAAACCAGTATCGATCAGGAACTTTTTTGAATTTTAAAAAACCATCTTCTGTTCTTTTAATGGCAGTCTTTAGCTTAACAACATCAGCCTTTGGCAAATATTCAGTTAAAATCTTTGTAGACTCTGCAAGAGTTTTTTTACTTTGATATTTTATATATAAAATACACCCATTCTTAATAGGTATGTTGATTAGGGAAAAATTTTCTCCAATGAAACTCCATAAATCCTGGGTTGTTTTTCTCATTTTGAATTTGTGGACCTAAAAACGGAAAAAAAAGAAAGAATTAGATCCATAATATAATAATATATATATAGTCACAGATTCTAGAGTCTAGAATAGATCAATCAACAATTAAAAGTTCTAAGACTATGTCACTACTGACTAAACTAGTCACTTAAGTTCACTGAATAAACGTATAAAGTAATAAAGTCTAAGTCACTAAGTCTAATTTTCCAATCTAGATCTAGAATAATCTACATTCTAGATCTAATAACTTACAATTATAATAAGTTCACATTTTAACAGATAGAAATAGATCTAGTTCTAGAGTAATCTTGAGTCTAGACTAGTATCATGGCTCCTTAGTTTTACTTTTTTTAAAAAAACGATCTCATTATCGATAATTGGTAGTCGGCCGACAATGGCAACATGTAGATTTGTGCTTAAAAATTTTATATTGTTGACTAAACTGATAGTAATACAATTTTAAACTAACATAGAAAAACGAATTTGCTAGGTGTATGGTTAAAAATTAGATATGTAC